>NC_072415.2:46358852-46662914 GCF_028858775.2 Pan troglodytes | reverse complement strand
AACTTGAATAAAACTATCAATCAACTTGACTTAATTGGCAACCATAGACCACTATAAACAATGATAGAATAAACATTATTTTCAAAAGCACATGAAACATTTTTCAAAATTAAGTCATAGCCTAGCACCATAAAACAAGTTTCAATAAATATAGAAAGGCCAAAATCATATAGTCTCTGACCATAAAATAATTAAATTAGAAACCAATTTTTTAAAAAGTTTTCTGGAAAATCCCCAAGTATTTAAAAACACCACCATGGAGGGGTATCATTGCAAAACAACGCAGAGTAAGGGACTCCAAAAATTTCTCTTCACTGAAGTGACTGTTAAGCTGGCAAAAACTAACAAAATCAACTTTTTCAGAACTCTGAAAGCTAATCAAAACTCATAGTAACCAGGGGAGTTCTTAATGAGGAAAGAGGCTGGGAAATTTTGGTAAAAGGATGGTATGGTGCTTTCGCTTGTCCACTTACCGTTTATCCCCCATTCCCCAGATCAATGGTGGCCGCCAGGATGATGGCTCAATCTTGGTGAGGCTTGCTGGTACTAATGGGACAATATGGACCTTGTTATCAAATATTTGTGGTTATTTATTTTGACCTGATAGACTGGCAGAGAGGCTTGCTTTTGTGTCAGCTCCTTCAGGCTAGAGCAGATTTCCAAGCATTGTCTGTCAAAATCACTTAAAGACGACATATACTACTCACAGATACCTGGGAAAAGAGACAGCAGGTGGGACAAGTAGATGGACTAAAAAGTTTAGGAAAGAGAAGAATAAAAAAGAACCTATTTGGTAAAATAAGGGCTTCGAGTGGCTTCCACATACACCAGGGAATCCAGAGTGTAATGCATATGCTGATAGCCATAGCCATGCTCAGAAAAGACCTTATAAAAGGTACATACCTCTGGCTGATCTTTAGGCTCAGTGCAAGCAGTAGCTGGAGGCTAAGGCAGAGTTGTAGACTAACTGGCTGAACGTTGAAGGAATACATCAGATTAGAGCCAATCTAAAATGACTGAGAGAGTATGTTTTTCTCTTTTTGGCTTCAGTGGTTCAAGGTCAAGTCACTGGCTGACATTGAAATAACAAAACAAAGACTTCAGAGACTACATGACAAGGAAGTCTTTGTAAAAATAGCCTGGAAAAGTCACTAAGCAAACAGGCAACAGCAGACCTCAACAAGCAACAACAGCAAACTCTGGGAAGCTGAAGGAAATCTAGATTTCCACAATTACCATATTATAACATTCAAGATGTTAGTTGTCAATAAAAACTATAAGGCATAGAAAGAAATAAGAATTTTTGACCCATTAATAGGAGAACAAGAAGTTAATAGAAAGCTACATTGAGATAGCTTACATATTGGATTTATCAGGCAAAGACTTGAAATCAACTGTCCTGAATACACTCAAAGAACTAAAAGAACTATGGTCAAGAAACTAAGGAAAACCAGGAAAACAACACCTGAACAAATAGAGAATATCAATAAAGAGAACAAAATTGTAAAAAGGAACCAACTAGAAATTCAGGACCTGAGAAGTATAATACTCAAAATTTAAAAATGACCAGAAGAGTTCAGCAGCAGATGTGAGGAGGCACAAGAAACAATCAGCAAACTTGACGGTAGGACAATTGAAATTATTCAATCTAAGGAGCAGAAAGAAAAAGTGAAGAGAGTTTAATGGACCTGTGGAATGACATCGAGGGTATCAACATGCATATAATGGAAGTCACAAAGGAAGAAGAGAGAAAGAAAGGCAAAAAGGCATACCTGAAGAAATAATGTCCAAAAAACTTCCCAAATTAGATAAAAGACATGACTATACATCCAAAAATGTCAATAAACTCCAAGGAGGATAAAAAAAGAAATCCACACCAAAGCATATTATAATAAAACTGTCTAAAATCAGACGAGAAAATCTTAAAAACAACAAGAGGGAAATGATTCATCATACACAAGGAATCTTCAATGAGATAGTCAATTCCTAATGAGAAACCATGAAGGCTGGAAGTGGCAGAATGACATATTTTAAATCCTGAAAGAAAAAAAAAATCCTGTTAACTAACAATCCAATATCTGGCAAAACTATCCTTCAAAAATGAAAGGAGAGCTGGGACAACTGGATATCTTCATGCAAAAGAAAGATAGTGGATGCCTCTATCACATTATATATAAAAATTAACTCAAAATGAATTAACTACTTCAATATAATAGTTAAAATATAATAGTTAAATGAATACTTAAATATAATAGTTAAAACAGAAGAAAACACAGGGATGTAAATCTTCATGACCTTGGATTTTGCAACAGATTCTTATATCTGACACTAGAAACACAAGCAACAAAATAAAAAATAAAGAATTTAGACTTAATCAAAATTCAAAACTTTTGTATTTCAAAGGACACCACCAAGAAACTGAAAAGAAAACCCAAAAGAATTGGCAGAAAATATCTGTAAGTCATATAATCTGATAAAAGTCTAGTAACCAAACATATAAAGAAACATTACAACTCAACAACAACAAACAATCCAATTAAAAAATGGAGAAAGGACTTGAACAGATATTTCTACAAGAGAGATTCACAAATGGACAACAAGCACATGAAAAGACCCTCAACATAAACAGTCATTAAACAAATACAAAACAAAACTGCAATAAGATACCATTTAAATCTAAGATAGCTATAATAAATGGAAAATAACAAGTGTTGGCAAGCATGTGAAGAGACCAGAATCCTTGTACATTGATGGTAGAAATATTAAAACACTCTGCAGCTGCAGAAAACATTTTCACAGCTCTTCACAAACTTCAACATAGAATTACCATGCAATCCAGCAATCCCATTCCTAGTTGTATACCCAAAGGAATTTGAAAACGTACTCAAAACAAATCCTTGTACATAAATGTTCATAGCAGCACCATACACAATAGTCAAAAAGTGAAAACAAACAAAAAGGGCTATCAACAGATGAATAAATCAATAAATTGTGGTAAAACTTTACAATAGAATCTGATTTAGCATAAAAAGAAATGAGGTATTGCTACACATTACAACATAGATTCACCTTGAAAACATTGTGAAAGAAGCCAAACACAAAAGATCACACTATATAATTCCATTTATATAAAATATCAAGAATAGGTAATCAACAGAAACGGTAAACTGGTGGGTACCAGGGGCTGAAGAGAGGAGAAATAAATACCGTTTATTTATTAAATGAGTGTGAAGATTTTTTTGGAGTGATGAAAATGTTCTCAAACTAGATAAAGATTGTGGTTGCACAACACTGTGTATATACTAAATGCCACTGCCTTGTGTACTTAAAATGGATGATTTAACATTATGTGAACTTAACTCTCAAAATTTAAAAAAAGGTGGGAGAATGGGAAAATTAAGATATTCCCAATGGAACAAAAGCTGAGTGAGTTCATCACTAGTAGACCCGTCCTACAACAAATGCTAACAAGGCTCCTTCAGGCTAAAATGAACAAATATTAAACAATAACTCACAGCCATCCAAAGAAATAAAGAAAACTGGTAAAGGTAACTAGATAAGTAAATACAAGAGTCAGTAGTATTGTATTTTTGATATGGAACTTCTTTTACTTTGAATATGATTTAAAAGACAACTTAAACAATAATTATCAATCCAAGTTAATGAGTACCATATTAATTCATTAGGGCTGCCATAACAAAGTACCACAGACTGAGTAGCCTGAACAACTGAAACTTATTTCCTCCTATTTCTGGAGGCTAGAAGTCCAAGATCAAGGTGTCAGCAGGATTAGTTTCTTCTGAAGTCTCTCCCAGATGCCTGCCTTCTTGCTGTGTCCTCACATAGTCTTTCCACTGTATGCATGCATGTCTGTGTTCTAATCTACTCTTCTTATATAGGTAACAGTCATGTTGGATTAAGGCTCACCCATATGATCTCACTTAACCTTAATAACCACTTTTAAGGACCTGTCTCCAAACACAATCACCTTCTGAGATACTGAGGACTAACACTTCAACATATGAATTTAGGGAGGGCACAATTCAGCCCATAAAAAGCACACAGTGGGCCGGGTGCAGTGGCTCACGCCTATAATCCCAGCACTTTGGGAGGCTGAGGTGGGTGAATCACCTGAGGTCAGGAGTTCAAGACCAGCCTGGCTAACCTGGTGAAACCTCGTCTCTATTAAAAATACAAAAAAATTAGCTGGGCTTGGTGGCGGGCACCTGTAACAGCTACGCGGGAGGCTGACACAGAAGAATCACTTGAACCCAGAAGACGGAGGTTGCAGTGAGCCAGGATTGTGCCATTGCACTCCAGCCTGGGCAACAGAGCAAGACTCTGTCAAAAAAATAAAAATAAAAAAAATCAAAAAAAGCACACAGTGTATAAAAATGTAACTAATGACAATAACAACATAGGATAGAAGATGCAGCTGTGTAGAGGCAGAGTTTTTAATGTGCCATTGAAGCTAACTTGGTAAAAATTCAAATTAGAGTGTCACAAATTTACTATGTTAACTGTAAGCCCCAGGGTAACCACTAAGAAAATAACTTTAAAAATATATAGAAAAAGAAATGAAGAGGGAATGAAAATGATACATTAGAAAAAAATCAAACAGAAATGACAGTACTATTGGGGTAACTGAGGAACAAATAAAGAAATGTCTTTTCATACACATATGCAAAACAGTCATTTCTTCTAAGTAATTACTTTAAATGTAAATGGGTTATACTCATCAAATAAAGGGTGGAGGTAAATCTTTAAAAGCCATAATCTAACTACAGGATCTTTAAAAATCATAATCTACAGGTTTATATTCCCCAGAAGATAATCACTTTAAATCAAAAGACACAAAGGTTGAAAGTTAAAAGATGGAAAAATTTATTCCATTCAAGTAACATGCAAATATTAACCAAAAAACAGTTTAGTTTGCTATATTAATATCAAACAAATAGGCTTTAAAACAAAGAATGCTACAATAGGCAGAGACAGTCAATTCCTCAAGAAGATACAAAAATTATAAAAATATACACCAAACAGCACCTCAAAATATATGAAGAAAATATTAACATAGCTGAAGATAAAATAAACAGTTCTAAAATAATAGAGAATTAAATAACACACTTTCAATAACATATAGAACATCCAGACAGAAGAAGAATAAGAAAGTGTGGCAGACTGCCACAGTTACTACTTGAGACCGTCATTATAGCTGGTACTACTGTTACTGTTTGAGACTGCCATTACAGCAGTTACTACTGTTACTGCTTGAGACCGTCATTACTAGACGGGATGAACATAGAAATGATAACAAAAAACAAAAGAAACTGTTTTAAAGAAGGGTCCAGGGGAAGAAAAGAGCTCCCTGCTTCTAGTGAGCAAAGGTAGCCCCTGAGCTTCCACAGCCCTTCATATTTATTGGGTAGCAACAGCAGGGAGGAGGAGGTAATGATTGGTCAGCTGCTTGATTGATCACAGGTTCATGTTATTGCTAACAGGCTTCAGATTTGCCTAATCACAAGAAACACTTGTGCCTAGGTCGTGACTGCCCTCAGCACTACTACTGGGCGACAGACGCAGTTTGTCAGTTTGCTAACATTCTGCCTTTATAAGAAACAGTTTTCTGTTTACTCACATAGCCTCCAGTGGTATACTGAGTTGATCACGACCCTCATTCTTTCAGCCTGTAACAAGAAAGGACTTGAACAACACAATAACCAGCTAAACCTAAAAGACATACACAGAACACTCAACCAAGTAACAGCTAAATACATATTATTCCCAAGTGCACATGGAACATTCTCCAGGGTAAACCACATGTTAGGTCATAAAACAAGTCTCAATATATTTTAAAAGACTGAAAACATACAAAGTACCTTTTCCACCACAATAGAATAAAATTCTAAATCAAGAACAAAAGAAAAACCAAAAAAATGCACAAATATGTGGAAATTAACACACTTTTAAACAATCAATAAGTCAAAGAAGAAATCACAAAGAAAATTAACAAGTATCTTGAAATGAATGAAAACAAAAACACAACATACCAAAACTGTGGGATGCAGCAAAAGCAGTGCTCAGAGGAAAATTTATAGCTATAAATTCCTACCTTAAATTAAAAAAGAGATCTCAAATCAGTAACTTAACTTTACACCTTAAGGAACTAGAAACCAAAAGCAAACTAAGTAAAAAGCCAGCAAAAGGAAGAAAATAAATATTAGAATAAAGACAGAGAACTAAAAAAAATACAATATATAAAAACAAAACTTGCTACTTTGAAAATATCAACAAAATTGACAAATTTTTAGCTAGGCTTATGAAGAAAATAAGAGATAATGTAAATAAAATTAGAAATAAAAGTGGAGACATTATTACTAACTTTACAGAAATAAAAAGTATTATAAGAGAATACTATGAACAATTGTATGTCAACAAATTAGATAACCTAGATAAAATGGACAAATTCCTAAAAAAGAAAAAAAATTACCAAAACTGACTCAAGAGCAAACAGAAGATCTGAATGGACCTATACCAAGTAAAATGATTGAATCAGTAATCAAAACCTTCCCAACAAAGACAATCCAGGGACCAGATGGCTTCACTGATTAATTCTACCAAACACTTAAAGAATGAACAGCAATCCATCTCGAACACTTCCAAAAAACATAAGGGGAGGAAATACTTTCTAATTCATGTTATGAGGCCAGCATTACCTGATGCCAAAGCCAGATAAAGACACTATGAGAAAAGAAAACTACAGACAATATCCTTTATGAATACAGATTCAAAAATCCCCAACAAAATGCCAGCAAACCAAATCCAAAAGCATATTAAGTGATTTTATAACATAACCAATTGGTATTTATCTCAGGAATACAAGGATGATTCAACACAAGAAAATTAATCAATGTAATACAGCATATTAGCAGAAAAAAACACACAAAAACATGACCGTATCACAATTGAGGCAGAAAAGCTTTTGACAAAATCTAAAGCCCTTTCATGACAAAAACACTGAAACTAAGAAAAGCATGAAAGTTCCTTAACATGGTAAAGGGCACTTATGAAAAACCCACAGCTAACATGTTACTCCACTGACGAAAAACTGAGAGTTTTCCCACTTAGATCAGGAAAAAGACAGATGCCTGCTTCTGCCACTCCACTAATCAATGTACTAGAAATTCTAGGCAGAGCACTAAGGCAAGGAAGAGAAATAATGAATGCTGGTGCAGTTCAACTCAGTCCTGCCTGGGACATGAATCATCCTTTGGCCAGCATATCCACACTGTATAGGCGTTAGTCATGTAGCATCCCTCTCAGTTATCAGATTGAGCTATGACAGTGCTTGTGGTTAAGTAACTCTTATTTTAGTAAATAATGGCTCCACAGCACAAGAGTAGTGATGCTGGCATATTGTTCTTATTGATCTATTTAATTATTAGTTATTGTTGTTAATCCCCTACTGTGCCTAACTTATAAATTGAACTTTATTATAGGTATGTAAGTATAGGAAAAAATATATATATAGGATTTGGTACTATCAGCAGTTTCAGGCGTCCACTGAAGGTCTTGGAACATATTCCCTGATAAGGGAGACTACTGTATATAGAAAAGCCTAGAGAATCCTCAATAAATAAATAAATAAAACTATTACAGCTTATTAACAAACTCAGTAAAGTTTCAGAGTACAAGATCAACACACAATAGCCATTTGTGTTCCTCTACACTAGCAATGAACAATCTGAAAGGATACTAAGAAAACCATCTCATTTACAAAAGCATCAAAATGAATAAAATAAAAAAGGTAGATAATTTAGACTTCTCTACCTTTTCTTTTGTACTTCAAAGAACACCACTGAGAAAGTGAAAAAACAACGCACAGAATGGAAGACATATCTGTAAAGCATACATCTGATAATGATCTATCATCCAGAATATCTAAAAATCCAGTTATAATAACAAAAAAGAAAAACACCCCAATTTTATTTTAAATGGGCAAAAGATTTGAATAGACATTTCTTCAAAGAGGATATATACAAATGGCCAAAAAGCACATGAAAAGATTTTTCAGCATCATTAGCCACCTGGGAAATGTAAATCAAAACCACATGATACCACTGCATATCTACTAGCATGGCTATAATCCAAAAAATGGTGACAAGAATGTGGAGAAACTAGAATCCTTACACATTGACAGGAATGTAAGATGGTTTGGCTGTTGTAGAAAATAGTTTGGCATTTCCTCAAAAAGTTCAACGTGGAATTACCATAAGACTGAACAACTCAGCTCCTGGGTATATACAAAATAACTGAAACACATGCTCAAACAAAACTTGTACTCAAATATTCATGTAGTTTAAATAGCCAAAAGATGGAGACAACCCAAATGTCCATCAAAGTATGAATGGATAAACAAAATGTGGCATATCCACACAATGAACTGTTACTCAGCCAACCTTGAAATTATTCTAATAGAAAGAAGGTGGACAGAATAGGCCCCATATTCTATAATTCCAGTTATATAGAATAACCAGAGTCAGCAAATCCTTAGAGACAGAAAACAGATTAGAAGCTGTCAGAGCCACAGGGAAACAAGAAAATGGGGAGTAACTGGTGAACAGATAGTTTCCTTTGGGATTATGAAAATGTTCTAGAACTAGAAAATGGTGATGGTTGTGTAACACTGTGAGTATACTAAATGTCACTAATGATCAATTTATGTCATGTGTATTTTACCACATTAAAAACACACACATATTATTCTCACTTAAATGATGTGGTAAAATTCATGGCTATAGAAAGTAGAACAGTGGTTACCGGGGCTGGTGAGAGGAGTAATGAGGAGTTGCTTAATGGACATTGCATTTCACAGAAGATGAAAGAAGTTCTGAAGATTGGTTGCACGACAATGTGAATGTACTTACCACTACTGAACTGTACACTAAAAAACTGGTTAGAATAGTAAATTTTATGTATATCTTACTGTAATTTTAAAAATTAAATTAAAATATACTAAGACATTTCATGAAAACTACAAATATATTTAACAAAATAACAGGTAATCAATTCAACAGAGTAAAAATAAAAACAAAAAACAAAACATGACCAAATGAGGCTTAAGCCAGGAACACAAGGTAAATTAAACATTCAAAAATCAATCAATGTAGTTTACCTCATTAACGGAAAAAAGAATAAAAATCACATGTTCAGCAATAAAAGATAAAAAAAAAATTGACAAATTCTACTCCAATTTATGACTAAAGATAAAAACTCTCAAACTAGAAACAAAAATAAATTTTCTCAATTTGATAAAGAACATCTATTAAAAAATGTACAGCTTACATTGTACATAATGGTGAAAGATTTAAGATCAAGAACAAGAAAAGGCAAAGACGTCCACTCACCACTTTTATTCAACATTGTACTGGAAGTACTACCCAATGCAAAAGGGCAAAAAAAAAAAAAAAAAAGCATCTATAGATTGGAAAGGAAAAAAGCAAAACTGTTTTTATTTGTAGATGACATCTTTTATGCACAAAATCCAAAGGATTCTACCAAAAAACGACTGTAACAAGCAAATTTTAAAAGGTTGAAGGATACCAAGCCAATATATGTTAAAAAAAAATCTATTTTTCAAATGAGCAATCAAAAAATTGAATACTGAATGTATAATAAAATTTCTAATAACACCACTTACAATAGTATAAAAGCCATAACAAACTTCAAGATACATATAACAAAACCTATAACCTGAAAATGACATATCACTGCCTAGAAAAATTAAAGAAAATTTAAATACTTAATAGATAACTTTTTGTAAATTGAAAGACTCGATAATGTTAGTTTTCTTCAAATTGATCTGTATGTCCAATAAACTTCATCCAAAATTCCAGGAAACAATTTTCCTTTAGAAATTGACAAGCTGATTCTAAAATTTACAGTGAAATTCAAAGGACCTCAAAGAGTCAAAATAATTTTCAAAAATAAGAACAAAGCTAAAGGATTTACCTGATTTTAAGACAACATAAAATTAATCAAGTCAGTGCAGTGCTGGCATAAGGATAGACATATACATCAGCGAATGAAACAAAGAGTCTAGAAATAAACCATGCATGTATGTTCAATTGAGTGTGACAAGGAGGCTAAGGTAATTTTGTAGGAAGTCTTTTCTAACATAGAAAAACAACCTTTGCAATTTGTGATAGGCAGAATTTCATATATAGAGCACTAAAAGCCTGGACCACAAAAGGAAAAAATTGATAAACTGAACTTTGTCAAGATCTAAAATTTTATCAAAAGAAAGCATTAAGTTAATTATAAAGGAAGCTGCAGACTGAGAATAAAACGCATATTTGACAACTCATATACAGAATATATAAAGAACTCTAATACCTCAATATTAAGAAGAGAACGTGATGGGTAAAAAAAGGGGGAAAAGATTTGACAGACACTTCACTAAGGAAGAATGACACATTAGTCATGTTACTATAATGTGATTATCACACCAATAATCACATTAGTCACCGGTAAACACTAATTATTTCTACAAGGAGAAACCACTACACTCATTAGAAGGGCTAAAATTTAAAGAAATGACAATACCAAGAGTTGGTGAGTATACAGAATAATGGAACTCACATAAGTTGCTAGTGGAAATGTGAAATGGCACAATCACATTGGGAAGCGGTTGGGAAGTTTCTTACAAAGTTATAGACACACTTAACATATAATTGAGCATTTACTGAAGAAAAATAATTATATTCATGCAAAAACTTGTGCATGAATGTTTATGGAAGCTTCATTCATAAAAGGCAAAAACCTGAAGAACCCAAATGCCCATTAATAGAAGAAGAGATAAACAAATTGAAGTATGGGCCTATGATGAAATACTATTCAACAATAAAAAATGAGTACTCATACACAACAACTTGAAAACAACTAAAAACACTATGCTGTAAAATAAGCCAGATACAGAGGTCAAATATTGTATGATTTCACTTATATGAGTTACATAGATTAGTCAAATTTATAGAGACACACAGAAAAGTGATTACTAGGGGCAAGAGGGAAAGGAGAATGAGGAGGTATTATTGAATGGGTACAATTTCAGTTTGTGATAAAAAAAAGTTCTGGAGATGGATGGTAGAGATGGTTGCACAGCACTATGAATGTACTTAATGCCATTGAACTGTACACTTAAAAATGGTTATGATGGTAAATTTTATGTTAGGTGTACTTTACCACCCCCCATCCAAACCATTAGGTAGAGGGAAAAAAGACAGTAAAAGAGTATATACTGTGTGGCCATTTATATGGTGTGCCAGAATATGTAAAACTAAACTATAATAATAGAAACTATATTAATGGTTGCCTGGGATGGGGGAGAAAGGGGAAACAGACTGTAAAAGGTCTAGAGGAAACTATTTGGAGTAACATAAATGCTGTATATCGTGAATAGGAAATCTTGTATATCTTATATTTGTCAAACCTCACTGAAATCTGCACTTAAAAACTGGTTCATGTTATTGCATGCAAATTGCACTTTGACACATTTATAAATAAACAGATTGATAAGCAAGCCAGTATGCTTGATAAAAAAATAAAATGCAACAGAATAGAAAATAATATAGACTATTCTTTCTAGAAAAAAGGTTATGTCTTGTAATGCAAAGAAGGTAGTGACAAGGGGGAAATATATAGTGAAAGGAGCATTTTTAAGATAAAAGAGACGTAAGTATACTTAACTATTTCAAACCAGATTGAAAATTCAGAGGGAAAAGAACATAAAAACTGGGAATGTTTTGTTGCCACTGCTTTATATGAGATTCTGTTCTCTACATTCCCACGTCAATCAAACAGTCTTGCAAATAAGAAAGCAAAGAAAACAGTTTCAAAGTATGAGTAGACAAAAGTAGACAAAGTAGACTGAAATATCCAGTAGAGGAAACTCAGCAAATTTTAAGAAATGAAGAACACATTATTCCCATATACTTGTATGTTAATAGTAAATACAGTAATAATGGGGTTCTTTAGCAGTATATAAGCAGATTTTTACTAATACTGACGTTGTACTAACACACTGACCTTCTATAAAGAAATTACAAAAAAAGAAAACCTAGCATATTTTGTAGGAAGTAGAGGGTTATTAAATACCAAAATGACGTTGTTTTTCTATGTTAGAAAAGACTTCCTACAGAATTACCTTAGCCTCCTTGTCACACTCAATTGAACATACATGCATGGTTTATTTCTAGACTCTTTGTTTCATTCGCTGATGTATATGTCTATCCTTATGCCAGCACTGCACTGACTTGATTAATTTTATATCAAGTCATATATGTATGACTTTTTCCCCTTTTTTTACCCATCACGTTCTCTTCTTAATATTGAGGTATTAGAGTTCTTTATATACTCTGTATATGAGTTGTCAAATATGCGTTTTATTCTCAGTCTGCAGCTTCCTTTATAATTAACTTAATGCTCTAATATTTCAGGTATTCTCCAAGCTTGGCAGCTCAAATGAAATGGGTCAGCAGGACAATAATGGCAACATAGGACCATTAACAAACAGAGTCAAACAAATAGCAATAGCTTTTCAATACCATCAAAACATATTTAATAACTCCTCATCAAAGGACTTATTATGTAGTAATAGCCTCACAAGAACATCATCTTCAAATACTGAGGATAACAATGAAATGTTTTCCCAATAAAAGAACACTGAAATTAATGAAAACTCTACTTTAGAAAATAGAGCAGCCAAAGAATTCTAATGAAAGAGATTACTACTTATCTCAGGTAGCATACCAAATTCAGACTAAGGCGTGTACTTTGAATTCTCACACCCTGTATTCTGGCTCCCAAAACATCACTTTTTTATATTCATCTTTGATACCCATGATTGTATGACTTAGAGTAAGGTAATTTTTTAACTTCAGTCTTTTTAAAAACCTCTACAAACTTTACGTTAAGGCTTCAACACAAAATATGTTCAAAACATACCTAATATTGTTATCTTTATTTGCAATTCAGTGATAAAAAGTAGTACTATTTTATCAACTTTTATCAACTTTTAGGTATGGTCTCTCCGTAAATTTAACTTTTACAATTTATATTCATCTATTTCTCTATAGATACTTTCATTTATTAAGTACCTTTTAAGACCCCCAAAACTGGGCATGTATATTTGACAAAGAAATTACACATACAAAGTAGATGAGCCTCATGTACATCACTAATAAACTGGAATAGTACTCCCAAACAGCTAAGTATCAAAATTCAAAATCCATCAATTGAAAAGCATTAGGAATTAGCAAGGCAGCAATAGATATTCTTGTGAGTGAAATATTTTTTCTTCAGATGCTGAAGGAAAAATCAAAGGTAACTGCTACGCCTCTGATTACAACAATATCAACCTACTTCAACAGTAGTTTCTAAAACTTCCCTCAATAGATGACCGCTACAAATATTTGCATCAAACAATTGGGAAAGTTAAGTAAATAAGAAAACGTAAATTGGAAAGTAGTTTGCTTTTGATGCTTCTTTTTTAAGCTTTTTCAGAGGATTCTGGCATAACAGAATGTCTTTTTTCCAAAACTCTTTGCTACCATAAGATCAAAGATATTAAGTCATCAAAATATATTTGCAATTTTCTGTTTTCAATAAGAGTTGTCTTTTGTATAATAAATCATTTCATATAAGGTTTTATCTCACCTGGCCAGTTCTTTAATTAAGTTTGCAATGCGTCTTTTGTCTTCAAGACATAAATCCTTCAATGATGCACTCTTTATTTCTCCCCTGCAGGAATTCTTAAAAAAAAAAAAATTTAGTTACACTTTTTCTAAAACCAATTTTTAAAGTCTTTTCAAGAAACCTAGGTGCAAGGTGAAATTTCTTAGATATCTTTTCTCTGGTGCAACACTATCTACCTGTTTCAATTTAAACCTACTGTGAACTAAAAACAGGCTAAGGAACTGACTGTCCACTAGGACACTTCATGAGATTTACACAGAGAAGCAAACAGAAAGTAAAAGCAGATATCCCCTGCTTAAATACTGGGGTTTATTAGGGAAACAACTTTCCCTTTGTGAATGTCATAGAAACAAATACTCAACAGAAGATACTGAGAACTGTTATTATACCATAGTCCCCACGCTGCTTAAGGGTATACTAAGATTAGCAGCAGAGGCACCAGTTACTAAGCATTCAAAATATCCTAACGTTCATCCCAAAGAGTACTAAACCAAAGAGTAATAATAGCAATAGCTAACAATTACATCTAGTGCTCACTTCATGCCAGGAATATTGTAAGCACTTTGTACTTACTATTCCATTTCATTTGCACAACAACGCTATTAAGTATTAATAGTTACTATTCCTATTCTACTTTAAGGGTACATATCCAGGATTATAGCAATTAAATAGCAGAATCAAGACTTAAACACAGGTTCCAGAGTCTGTGCTCTTTAAACACCATATTATTCTAATCTTTTGTGCTACAAAAACTTTTCCCCAGCACCTCAGCATCATTAGGAGGGGTCCTTAAAGACATAAACTCAGGGAGTCACGAAGGAATCGTAGGTAACATGTAAAAGGAAGGAGCTGTAATCCTTGGCATTTGCGCAACCACCAAAGTTAAGTTAGTCCAATTACCTCGGGTAGCCAAGAATAACTGAAAACACCTAAAGTGAATTCTGGAAATAGTAATAGCCGAAGGTGGGAAAGAGAGTAGGGAAAAAAATGGAGAAAAGAAGATGATAATAAAATAAGTTTGGTTTTAGAAATGCTCAATGTAAGATGCCAGCAAACCATTCATGTGCAAACGTCTAGGCAGGAAGCTGGAAAGGTAGGTCTAGCTTTCAAACTAGAGAAAATCATAAAGATTTAAAAGTCAGTGTATGGTATTATGGATAATGTTAAGATTTTTTATTATTCTTTATACTTTTCTATGTTTTAAATTTTTCTTTAATAATTATGTATTTAAAATTAAGAAAAAATATTAGTATTTTAAAAATCATCTACAAGTCCAAGAAAATTGGCATTTGATTTTAATTTCAATTTAAGTAATTGGATTTTAATTTAATTTAAAGTGGCATTTGAAAGGACAAGTGGAGAATCAGAAGCATATAACATTGTAGGAGAAAACAAGAAAGAAAAAGTTTCAAGAATAGTGTGGGTTCAACAGTGCTAATGATTAAAAAAGACAAATAGACTGGGGGAAGAAGGCAATGGATTTGGCAATGGAGGAAGTTGCTGATAACCCACGAAAAGACATTTCATTAGTGATGTGCTGAGTAAAAGAACAAAAGAGAAATCTTTGTAACTAGGCAAAAAAAAAAAAAAAAAAAATTAGTGGCATTGTGTTAACAACAGCAAAAATCTGAAAACGCAAATGTCTATTAACTACAGAATAGTAAAACTGTGGCTGGCATATTGATACAATGAAATTCTAGAGGTACTGGTAGCTATGATACTAACTTTCCCCCTCAAAACTACCCTTCCACCCTCTGCTTTGAGATGCTAAGTCTAAGATTCTGGAAACACCATTTCTCCTTCGCCACCTGGCACTCTGTTGAACTCTGCCAACACAAAGAACTAGATGAAGACCAGGAAGAAAGAAGGAAGGCTATTTCCTTCCTGTTACTGACAGTGTCACCCCTGAGTTCCTTACCCTAGCAAGTACTGCTGATTCCAGTTTGCAATTTTTTCCAGCCCTTACAGAACCAGCCTTTATCAGGCCTCCTCAGAAATGGCAGTACCAGCCGGGTTGGTGTCCCATCACCAGAGGTCCAAGTTGCAGCTTTAAGGGGCCCCTCCTCTAAGCTTCTAAGTTTCAATAACTCCGACTTATTCTGCCCTCTCATCCAGTTCTAGAGATTGTGGTTGTTTCTTATAGTTACTACTTTCATGATACTTTAATGTTCCCTTTTTGCCTTTTTGGTTCTCGCACTATTCAATAATTTTTCTTTTAAATATTCTAAGTTAAAATAACTGACTAAACCCCGAGACGGTGAAAAGAAATGAAATATAACTACATACAACATAAAGAAATCTCACGTAACATTGGAAGAGCCATAGAGGGAAAAAAAAACAAGAAATCTCATAAACATAATATGAAATAAAAAGCAAATCACACAATACAAATGGATATGAGCTCATTTATATAAAGTTCCAAATATATATGAAATACTGTTTCAAAAAAAATGTATTTACACTGTAGGACAGGGCTTGGTAAACCATGGCTGCAAGCCGAATCTGGCCCACTGGCTGTTTTTGTAAACAAAGGTTTATTAAAACATGCTCATTCATTTGCATATTGCTTATGGCTCTTTTAATGCTACTGTGGCAGAGTTGAGTTGTTGAGACAGATGTTACAGCCTGCAAAAGTTAAAGTATTTACTACCTGTCCAATTTATAGAAAAAGTCGGCGAACCCCGATATGGAAAAACAAAAGAATTATAAAGTTCAGGATACGAATTACCAAAGACGAAAACATGATGAGGAAAGGCCACATATCTACAGTCACTTGACTTACAACAATGGTATCATTGCAATTCAAAGAAGAAAAGAATCCTCTTCCCAATAGATGGTGTTGGGCCAATACTGACAGTCTATTGACCCAATACTGGCAGTCTATGGGCCCAACACCATCTATTGGGAAGAGGATTCTTTTCTCTCTGAATTGCAGTGAATCTTACTTTACACTACATGTGCATATTACTTCCTGATGAATAGTAGGCTTAACTGTAAAAAATAAAGCAATATGGCCACAAAAGAGAGAGGGAACTTGCTGCAGAGTATAATCAGCTAACAGCCTCCAGTTGCCAAACCTTTGGGATCCACTGCACTGTTCATACCAACACCAATGACTGGGAACAGTAGAGACACTAGAACTGAGCTATTTCTGATCCAAATGGCATCCTCAAAAGGCAGTATTTGCTCTGGGGTTCCTTACTAGCAAAAAGGACACTTATCTCAGATTGCATGGCAATCTGAAGTCTGAGGTTCTTCCTAGTCAATCTTCCTTCTTTTCCTCTCCTGTCACAGGTGCCAGACTGTAGTGAAATCTGAAGATTCCTGCTCATTCTACTCCTTATGCTTTATAAGCTTTTCCTTCATTAAATCTCTTCCATTTCTAATTCCATCTCGCGGTCTGCTTCCCAGAAGACTTGAACTGACCTAATTACCACTGTGAAATCCTTAATGAATTAAGGATACTCAACATCAATACCAACAAAGACTACACACAGAAAAAAATCACAAGATGGCCGGGCACAGTGGCTCATGCCTATAATCCCAGCACTTTCGGAGGCCGAGGTGGGTGGATCACGAGGTCAGGAGTTCAAGACCAGCCTGGTCAACATAGTGAAACCCCCATCTCTGTTTATACAAAAATCATCTGGGCATGGTAGTGCGTTCCTGTAATCCCAGCTAGTTGGGAGGCTGAGGCATGAGAATTTCTTGAACCAGAACCCAGGAGGCAGAGGTTGCAGTGAGCCGAGACCATGCCACTGTACCTGGGCTACAGAGCCAGACTCTGTCAAAAAAAAAAAAAAAAAATCACAAGACATGCTCTTCAATGGAAAAAAGGAAAAGAAAAAGCAAACCACCATTTCTAGTTTTAAGAAAAAGCACACATAGACACATATACCCCCGACAATGTAGGACATCCTCTTCTAGCCCAGATGGAGTAACAGGGACCAGATTTACCCTAGATTCAGAAAACAAAACAAAACAAAAACCTGACAAAAAAACAGGAAACAATAGTTTTCATTGGATAGCAGGCAACACAGAATGATCACTGGAATTGCAGAAACAAACAAGGCGAGCCCTACAACTGTCCCAGCTAACTGCTGTGGAGAGTTTTCAGGGCTAAGGTAGGTAAATCCAGACAGAGCCCAGCAATCTCCCTGAGTTGAAAAGATACAGCTGGGAGTCCAGGAAAGCCAAGGTTTCTAGTGTTTGCAGAAACACTAGAAACTTTGCAGGGCAAAGTAATGCCAAGGATAGAGCTGCATAGGAGAGCTCCAGGGATCTGCAGAATCCCTTCGCGTCAACTACTGAGCACTGACCAGCATATGTATGTGAGAAAACTACTCATCCCAGGGAAAGAGCCCAAAATGAACAGTGGAAACAATTTCTGTAGCTAATACAGCATAGGAGAACAGTCTGTTCCCACCAGCCAGAGAGGAAAACCTTGTAATTTAAGGGGCATCAGGAAGAGTATTCAAAAGAGTATGGCCTACAATGGGCAAAATTACCCCTATACTAAAAGCTGCTCTGGCACCACCTTTAAAAGCTCAAAATGAAGCTTGGAAAGAATCAAACTGCTTCCAAATAACTTATCACTGTCTCAGAACCCAAAAAGGCAAAATGCATACTGTCTTGTGACATCCAATAAAAGACAACCAAGCAGGCAAAGAAGCAGAAAAATACAGCCTATAATTAGGAGAAAAATTGCTCAATTGAAACCTATCCACAAATGACTTGGATGATAGAATTCATAGTCAAGAATATTGTAACAGTTATTATAACTATGTTCCATATGTTCAAGAACCTAGAAGAAAGCATGTCAAGTAGTGACATGGAAGATGTAAACAAAAATAAGAGACTGAAACTGAACTTCTAAAGATAAAACTACATTGTTTCATATGAAAAACACACTGGATGAGATTAGTGGCAGATTAGACATTGCAGAAGGTTAATGAATTTGAAGACATAGCAACAGCAATACAAACTATCCAAGGATAAACAAAAAAATTTTTTAATGAAAAAAATATGAACAGAGGATCAGAGAGCTGAGAGGGTAACTTCAAGAGGCCTAGTATTTCTGTAACTAAGGTCACTAGAAAGAGAGGGAAACAAAAATATCTGGAGAAACAATGGCTGAAACATTTCCCAATTTGATGAAAACTATAAACCCACAGTTCCAAAAAGCTCAACAAACCTCAAACAAAAGAGATACTTTAAAAATTACTCCAAGGTAGGATGGGCATGGTGGCTCACACCTGTAATCCCAGCACTTTGGGAGGCCGAGGCGGGCAGATAACGAGGTCAGGAGTTCGAGACCAGCCTGACCAACATGGTGAAACCCCATCTCTACTAAAAATACAAAAATTAGCCGGGTGTGGCGGTGCACGCCCGTAATCCCAGCTACTCAGGAGGGTGAGGTAGGAGAATCGCTTGAACCTGGGAAGCGGAGGTTGCAGTAAACCAAGATCGTGCCACTGCACTCTAGCCTGGGCGACACAGCAACTCTGCATCTCAAAAAAAAAAAAATTACTCCAGGGTATACTATAACCAAATTGCTCAAAACCAGTGATAAGAAGAAAATCTTAAAAGCAGCCATATTTAAACACATACACACAGAAAAATAAGGAGGAATAAAAATGACAGCCAACTTCTTAAAAACAATACAAGCCAGGCAACAGTGCAGCAACATCTTTAAAGCACTGAATGAATAAAACTATCAACTCAGAATTTTATAACCAGTAAAAATATCTTTTGAAAAGGAAAGAGAAATAAAGACTTTTCAGACATACATGAGCTGAAAAAATTCTTTCCTAGCATACCTGAACTAATGTTAAAGGAAGTCTTTTAGGAAATCTGGATACACGTGAAAGAATGAAAACACCAGAAATGGTAACTACATGAGTAGATTTAAAAGACTTCTGTTGCATTTGTAAAATTTCTTTAAAAGGCAATTAAGATAAAACGCATCCAAAATGGAATAAAGGCATCCAATAAGAATATGTGAACTATCTCTATTCACAGACAACTTCATCTTATATAGAGAAAATGGTAAGGAATTCACAAAAGAACTATTAGATTAGAAATAGTTTGATAAAGTTGCAGGATACAAGATCAATTCACAAATCAACTGAATTTCTATATACTAGTAATAAACAATCCAACAGTGAAATTCAGAAACAACTGTGTTTCTAATAACATCAAAAAGTATAAAACATTTGCTGATTCTATAATGCCTATGGAAACACAGGGACCCAAAATAGCCAAAACAATCTTGAAAAAGAAGAAGTTGGAGGACTTATACTTCCTAATTCCAAAAATAAAAATATAAATCAATGGAACAGAATACAGAGAGTCCAAAAATAAACCCTTACACTTATGGTCAACAGATATTTGACAAGGGTGCCAAGAAATTCAAAGGGGAAAGGACAGTTTTTTTAACAAATGGTGCTGGGACAACTGGATATCTACATGCAAAGGAATAAAGTTAAACTACCACCTCACCCCATATACAAAAATTAACTCAAAATGGAATGAGAACTAAATGTAGGAGTAAAACCTTTAAAATTCTTAGAAAAAAATATAGGCACAAATATTTGTGACCTTGGATTAGGCAACAATTTCTCAGATATGACACCAAAGCAAAGGAGACAGAAGAAAACACTAGATAAACTGAACTTCATCAAAATTTTAAACTTCTGTGCTTCAAAGAACACCAATAAAAAAGTGAAAAGGCAATGCATAGAATGAGAAAAAATATTAGCAAATAATGTATCTGATAAGGGACTTGTAAATGGAATTTAGAAAGAACTCATAACTTAACAGTACAAAGACAAATAACTCAGTTAAAAAAGGATATGACTAGATATTTGTCTGACGAAGATATACAAATAGCCAAGAAGCACATAAAAACATGCTCATCATCATTTAGTCATTAAGGAAAGGCAAATCCAAATCACATTGAATTACCACTTCACACCCACTAGGATGGCCATCCTCAAAAAAGATGGACATAAATGTTGGCAAGAATGTGGAGAAATCTGAATCCTCATACATTGCTAGTCGAATGTAACATGGTGTAACCACTTTAAAAAATAGTTTGGAATTTTGTCAAAAGGTTAAACATAAAACTACACGACACAGCAATTCACTTATAGGTATATACACAAGAGAACTGAAAATATATGTCTACACAAAAACTTGTATATGAATGATCATGGAAGAATTATTCATAATAGCTAGAAAGTTGAACATGTCCATTGACTGATAAATGGATACACAAAATATATATTCAGACATAAAAAGGAATGAAGTAATGATACAGAATAGATGAACCTTGAAATCATTATGCTAAATCAAAGAAGCCAGTCACAAAAGGCCACATATTATGTGATTTCCTTTTATATGCAACATCAATAACAAGCAAATCTATAGAGGCTGAAAGCAGATTAGTGTTTGCTAGGGGCTGAGATGACTGGGAAATGAGAAGTGCCTAATTGGTATGGGGTTTCTTTCTAGAGTGATAAAAATGTTTCGAAACTAGATTGTGGTGATGGATCCACAACTCTGTGAATATAAACACATACAAAATCAAAATAATAAACTGTACACTTTAAAAAGGTGAATTTTATATGCAATTTATATCTCAATTTGAAAAAAAAGAGAGTTGACTAAAGCAAATGTAATATGTATTTTGGGGTCTGTGCACATAAGTAAAATGTATGACAACAATATCAAAAAAGTCAGGAGGTGAGAAATAAAGTACAGTGTTGAAAAGTCCTTAAACTATAGGTAATGTGGGAAAATATCACTTGATAATAGGCTATGATAAATGAAAGATGTATACTATAATCTCTAAAGAAGCCACTGAAATAATCCAATCAAAAGTTATAGCCAATAGGACAAAAATATGAACTTAATCTAAAAGAAGTCTATTGTTCAATGTAAAACAAATCAACCATTATGTGAAAAAACATTTTTTAACTTTTTTTGATAAGAACTTGCAAATTCAACTATTCACACCCCAGTGTGAAGTGGGTACACTGGTACAAGTAACGTAAAGTACGCCTTTTGATTCGATCACAGTAAAATCCTGTAGTAATAAATGAGGCACTGGAAATATCTTTGAGAACATAATTCACAGACTGAAAAAAGTTTTCTATAAAAGGTCTGATAGTAAATGTTTTTAGCTTGTGGGCATGCAGTCTCTGTAGCAACCCTGCTATTGTAACACAAAAGCAACCATAGACAATTATGTAAAACAATGAGCACAGCTGTATTCCAAAAAACCTTTATTTATAAAACAGGCAGAAGGATTTGGTCCACACGTTATAGATTCCAGAACATTCATATACAAGTTTTGTGTAGACATCCTAGTGAGTGTGAAGTGGTATTGAACAACTCTGGTTACAGAGGGAAATATAACAAAAATTAAAGTAAAATAAACTGGTCAGATAGGACATGTGCCAAAGGAATGCACCGATACTATTACTATGCCTAGTCATTGATTTGTCCCTCATCTTTATGAGGGACAAATCAATAACGTGGCATAGTAATAGTAAGAAAGATAAAGATATCATAAAGTTTCAAAAGTAATAATCTTTATGATATTATTTTCAAAGTGAGGGAAATAATAGGGCTAATTTTCTTTAATAATGTATCTTTCTTATGTAAAAGGGTTCATCTATCAAATAAATTCACAAGAATAAAAATCAAAAAGGATGCCTAATTAAAAAGCAATTCTCATCAGTTTGATTTACCAATGCCACACAGATCAGAATGTAGTTCTTTTGAGACATATCAAGATAATACATTATCATGGCTAATGCTTAAAGCAAGTCAGATGTTTTGGAGCAAAACCCTTGAGTAATTCAGATAATTTAGGCTCAAACCTGGCATCATCAAAGGATCCTGGAATCCTCTGTATCTTTTAAGAATGTTTGTTGATCACCTAGTATACTTTCAAAGGTTCTTCTACCCTTTTTGGTCAGCACTCATAAAGACTGGAGAGCAAGGAAAAAAAAGATGAAAACAATACTAACCTGTTCATCTACTGAATCTCCTGTGCCTTTTAAGGACTCCACGGAGATTGAAGCATCAGTCACCCTGGAAGTCTTAAGTTTAACATCAGCTTTTGGACTCATCAGCTTGTGTCTTGATCTGACATTTCCTTCAGCAGAAATTCCTAAGGATTTCCATTAAACAAGATTTCAAAATTATACCTTATTATCTTAAACCCTCCCCCATCAACTCCTTCCTTGGAATCCTCTACTTTAAGGGACCTGATGGAGGAAACTCTCTTACTTTATAAACTTAATTTTAAAGCTCTTAATATATGAATCATAAAAAGAATATGTTTTAAAGAAATACACTAAAGATTGAATTGAAATTTGTTTTTATATTTATTTTTTTAAAGAGACAGGGTCTTCCTATGTCTATCCAGGCCGGACTCGAACTCCTGGGCTCAAGCAATCCTCCCACCTCAGCCTCTGGAGTAGCTGGAACTACAGGATCAAGCAACCACATCCAGCTTAACTGAAATATTTGTAAAGGGTACTGTAAATATTCGTAAGTCACATTAAAACCAATAAATTACGATATGCCAAATATATGTTAACTTAGGGGAAATCAATGATATTTTTCACCCTATATAATGAGGGTGCCTTCAATAGTTGCTTTACTACCATCTAGTTACAACCATTAAACTTGAAGTGCCTCTTACATATACCCTGTATCAAGCAGTAGTCACACTTTTATTTGAAATATTAAATTTGGCTATCATTTGTAAAAGAAAAAATAAGAAAAGAATCTTTTGCCCCTTGCCACATGAAGTGTTCTACAAGTTCATTAAAAGCTGATTGGGCCAGCCAATCCCAAAGATAAGCCAGTATTTCAAACCTTAATAGGGTTATGACAAATATTCAAAAAACAAATTTTAGGTTTTGATGTACTGCTCTGCATTCAGTTATTTATACCTGCAACATTGTTCTAATAGCTTTATTTTCTTCTAACATTTAAGGACCAAAGTAAGCTTCCCAAATTTTAACATAGAAAATCATACCTGGAACGTATACTACTGATTGTTCTTCATCAGAAACTACGCAGGAGAGCATGAAGGAAAGTACAATAATATTATCCGGCATCCAAATGCTGCTTCTGTTCTGTATACCTCTTATAATTCATAATTTCTTTTGACCTGGGAATTTGTAACTAACTTTTAAAAACAAAGTTAGAAAGCAAACTAATTGAATTAAAAACAAAGTTAGAAAGCAAAGTAATTGAATTAAATGTAGCAAAATTAATACTCTCTAAAAGTTCACCTTTATATATTCACAACTACACATCTTATAAAAATCTTGGAAGGTCTTGTTCCATGAAACTTTTATCCACTCTCAAGTGGGTTACCCTGCAATATATACTCTACTATTAGGTTCCTTTCCTTTTGTAAACAAAAACTTAAGTGCTCCAGTTTGGTCATTACTGAGGAACTGACAATTCTGAAGAGTAAATAATTTCAAGATAGGCTTTAGCTTTGAAGAACAAACACTGAGGGCAAGTCAATCATGCAAACACAAAGACATTATTTATTCTTCTACAGTGCATTCATAAAATATCCCAAGAAGCCCTACTATTTAAAAAGTAGAAGAAATTTAAGATAAAAAGAACTATTTTGAATTTCAAAAGGAGAAATTTAGAAAGGCTATGATTATAACACACTGTTTTCAACTGTCACCTTGATCCAACTCAACTTTTCCTCTCCCAGGATTATTGCAATAAGCTCCTAACTGCTCTCTGTCACTTCTGTGCATGTCCCCTTAACAGCCTATTTTTTCACACAGTGGTTAGAATGATCATTTTAATAGTTACGTCATTTCTAATTTAGATTAAAAGCCAAAGTATCAACAACAGCCTGCAATGCTCAAGATCTGATCCCTGTAACTTGTTACATCTCTGATCTCACTTGCTACTATTCCTCTCACTCATTCCTGGCTTTCTTATAATTGTTAACAAGCTATGCAAGCTCCTACCTTATAGCTTCTGCAGGTATGATTTCTTCTACCCAGGAAGCTCTTTCCTCAAATATCTTCATGGCTCACTTTAGGACTTATGTCATATGTCATGTCATGTCACCTTCTGATTGAAGCTTTCACTTCCTAACCATATAGGTATTTGAAATTGCAAAACTCTCTCTTCCCACAACCTACCTACCTCCCCCTACTATCTGCCTCTTTCCTGCTTTATTTTTTCTCCACAGCACCAATATCATTGAACATAGGCCAGGTGCAGTGGCTCACGTCTGTAATCCCAGCACTTTGGGAGGCCGAGGTGGGCATATCACGAGGTCAGAAAATTGAGACCATCCTGGCTAACACGGTGAAACCCTGTCTCTACTAAAAATGTAAAAAAAAAAAATTAGCCGGGCATGGTGGCGGGTGCCTGTAGTCCCAGCTACTCCAGAGGTTGAGGCAGCAGAATGGTGTGAACCCAGAAGGCGGAGCTTGCAGTGAGCTGAGATGGCACCACTGCACTCCAGCCTGGGCAACAGACCGAGACTCTGACTCAAAAAAAAAAAAAAAAATCATTGAACATATATTTTCCTTATTCATGACCTGATCTCATCTCACTAAAATGTAGGCACCAAGAGGGTAATGATTTTTGTTTTATTTTGTTCAGTGTTGTACCCTCAAACATAAAAGAATGTCTGGCTCCATCTATGAAAGAATAAAATTGGTATTGATTTAATTTTATGAGGTGTTGTCCAACAACCTTATATGTTATATTTCTGTGACTCTAAATATGCAAACAAAACTCTTTTTTTTTTTTTTTTTGAGACAGAGTCTCGCTCTGCCACCCAGGCTGGAGTGCAGCGGTGTGATCTCAGCTCACTGCAACCTCCACCTCCTAGGTCAAGCAATTCTCTGCCTCAGCCTCCCGAGTAGCTGGGATTACAGGTGCCCGCCGCCACACCTGGCTAATTTTTTTGTAGTTTTAGTAGAGACGGCCGTTTCATCATGTTGGCCAGACTGGTTTTGAACTCCTGACCTTGTGATCCACCTGCTTTGGCCTCCCAAAGTGCTGGGATTACAGGTGTGAGCCACCGCAAGCGGCCAACAAAACCTTTTACTTTCAGCTACATCCATGACAAATTTATTTTCAAATATATAAAACTCTGAACAAACTACTTCAATATTTTTAATAACAATATTTGAAATTGCCTCTATCCTTTCTAATAATTTGTAATGTATTTTCATCTCATTATATTAAGAACCCAAATATTTACCTCCTTCAAATCTAGAATTTCCCAACAAATGTATATTTTATGAGGAAGTCAAACAGACACATTATATACCAAATGTATAGTGGGCCTACTAGTGGGTCATTTCTAGATTATTTATAATACCTAAAACAATGTACATGCTATATAAATAGTAGTTAAATTGTACAGTTTAATTTGTATTTTTTTGTGTGCTATTTCTTTTTTTTCTCAAATATTTTCCATCCACATTTGAATGAATCAGCAGATACAGAGGGCTAACTGTAATTAGAAACCCAGGCAGAAGTGGTAGAGAGGAAGATGCACCTCTATCCCAGACCTCCAGGATTTGAAGGAAATAAGTTCAGTACTGCCCATTCTACTCTAATCTGCTGAGTTTTGCCAGCAATACATGTATATGTAATTATTATCAACCACAGAGACTTTCTGGGCTAATATATTATTTTTACCACAACATACAGTCTTTGTTTCCATTTGAAAACTCAACAGCAGAGATTATATTGCAATGTTTTGACCAGGTCACTTGCAGTTCATATTTTTTAATATCAAGTCCGTGATATTGCTAATGGTAATACACTTGAGTGCATTTAAGCAGTCAAATTTAGGTACTGCTGAAACACTAACTCATTCTGACATTACTAGGAACTGTAATGAAGGACAAAGGCAACTTAAACTGAAGGAGCATATTTTGCTGGAAGATTTAACCCATAACATGACAACACCACACACTCATTGTTTACAGATGAGGTACTAAAACGTTCCTTGTGCAAAACAGCACTGCTGAATCATACTGTGCAGGAGATGTATAACTCACAACAACAACAATAAAAAAAAGGTGCCATTGAGTCACAGATGATCTGTCCTCTCATGATGGAAACATCAAGGACTAAGAAATCTCTCCATCACATTTCTCTAAATGTTTAGGTGAAGTATTGAAAATCTTTTTTCAATAGTGTGAAAAGAATACCAGATTATAGGTACTTACTTTTTGGTCTTTTTCTATTGAAAATTCTACTATAAAGGCTCTAGGGTGGTCTGGGAAATAATCAATATGACAAAGGAATCAAGATGCAAAGACATGTAACTAAATCAAATGATTAATAACTATCATTATGCTTTTCAGCAAATATTCAGTAACAAATTTACATTTGACATTGCTTACAGTGACATTCTCTATGGAGATTTAAAATGAAAATATCTGAGGCTCGATGTTAACTGGTCATTACGTGGAATAGTCTGAGGGGAAAGGTGACACTAGCAACTTTGCAATTCCTTTCATACATCTGAATTAGATCTTATAGGATATAATCGCCACCATTTTTCCCCTGTACAATTTCAATTCCTCACTATCTATGAGAGGATGAATATTTTACATTAAATGTTGGGAGTCAGAATACAAGAGATAACGGAGTATATATGACTTCTACATAAAATAGGGGGTGATATAACTACATGAGTAAGTGAAAGTACTGGGTGCGAAGACCAAGAGCTTAGGTTCAGTCCATATATCTATTAATACACTTATTCAGTCCCATTGCAATAGCTTGTCCCCCCCCCAAACCATTGATTCTATATTTGAACAGTACCATAGGATGCTATAAGCTAATAACCTTCAAGTATCTCCTCCATCACAAAATTATGTCAATGCAGAAGCAGTGTTTCTTGAGAAAAGACTTATCCCAATTTCCTAACTTCCTAATTCAGCCCAGTTGTCCACAGTGCACATATTCTCTTCTGAAAGGTAAAGGAAAAAATATTTAATTTGCACACTGCACTAGTATGCTTTCATCCACAGTGTATGTACATGATTTCATTTGCTTTTCACCAACCTATCAGAGACAAATGGTAATTATGTCTAGTAAGTGCAAACACTAAACACGAGCAGCACAGAATACAAACATATCCCTCTCTCTACACATGACACTAATCCTAGTAACTCAACAAAGGAGTTGATAACAGTTTTGTAAGTTTCACTGGGAGCTAAGAAGAATACCCAGTGATTCTGCCAAAGGTAACAGCAACGCCTCAATTAATGCCATCACCAATCCTAGCAAACACAAAAAGAGCTGCCTCTGCAAGCACTCAGTAACACAGATCGCCGTCCCTCTTTCAAGTAACCCCTCCAAGGAACGTGAAGTAAATTATCAGGACCAAAGCTCAAGCGAGAAGAGTCTACCTACTCCAAGGAAAGAAACACTCCTGTCACACAAACATCTCATCACTGCTGCTGAACTGGTAATACTACCACTGGACTAAAAAGTTCCACTGCTTCTCCACCTCACAATGATCCAAGAACTTCCATGACTGCCAGTGACCCGCACTCCACAAGTAAGTCAACAATACTTCCAGGCACAATGATTCCCATCTTACGCAGTAACCAGCACCACCAGACCACATCCCAGTAACCAAGCTCCACACCTCTCCTAAAACCCCAGTATTAAAATACATCATCACTGGAGGGCCTTTTAAGTCCGAAAGGTCCTGACTTGCTCCTAGCAATGCAGACTAAAGACAATCCTAAATCAAAACAAAAAGGCTCCCTGTCCAGCCAACACCGACTCCTCCCTCAACTTCGAGCTAGCTCCGCACACTCAAGTCAGCCTGGGGGCACTCTGACAGGGTGGGCAGAGGGACCTCGGAGGGCCATCTCAGCCCTGGACTGAGCCTGGACTCAAGGCTATCTTTCTCGAGCTCACCGGTAGTGAGCGCTGGGAAGCATCTGCGCCGTGTCCCCACACCTGCAGACAGTACCAGTCTCTCGGCCACCTAACACCGAAGCAAGGGGAGAGCCCAGCACCTAGACTGGGGCCGAGCAGCACGTCCCCATCCCCGGGGTTAGTTCGGAGCTTCTCCTCCGCTCTCGGACTGCCACGCGACGGCTCGCCCCTCGCCGTCCCGTGGAGGGCGCCGGCGCCCCCTGTCAGGCGGGCAAAGGATACAGTCCCGGCTCCAGAACGCCGCGGCACCGGGGCGGGAGGGGCCCGCCACGTCCGCCATCTTGAAACAACCGCCACTCGGGGCGTCGCGCCTGGGCCGCCACGCCTCGGCCTGCAGGCTCGGTCCCCATTGGCCGCACCACGCAGAGGCCCGCCCCCGCCTGCGCGGCCGGCCCCTGCGGGGTGAGAGGGTCGGGGCGAAGGGGAAGCTACGTCCCGGAGGTGCGGTGTGGGCCACCGGGCGGGGCCGCGGGAACCGGCGCCCCATGGAGCTGCTGCTGTCAGACCAACCCCGGGCCCCCATCATCACTGCGCCGCGCTCTCAGGCGCCGAGAACTACCGTTCCCGGCATGCCATGAACTTGGCCTCGGCGCTGAGGCGGGGTCCGGCCCTCCACCCGCTCCCGCCGCGCGCGAATCGCGGTCGCGAGCCATGGAGGAGGAGGCATCGTCCCCGGGGCTGGGCTGCAGCAAGCCGCACCTGGAGAAGCTGACCCTGGGCATCACGCGCATCCTAGGTGAGGAAAGGGGGCACGGTGCCGAGAGGGTGTGGAGGAGAAGGAAGGAGGAGCGGAGGGATGAGGTGCGGGGTGAGCGGCGCGACGCTGGCCCCAGAACAGGAGTGGACATCGCTGCTGGGACTTCCGTTGTTACAGAGGAAAGTGGGGGACCTGGGTTTGTGATTAGGTCTTGAAAGTGTTTGCCAGGAGTGTTCGGAGGCAGAGCTGGGAAGCCTGAAGGTTCCCCCACTCACCGCCAACCAAGGTCCCACCCAGGAAGGACGGGCAGAGACGTGCAAAGGGAACACAGCAAGCACCTGACGGTTGGGAAGTTGGATCTCCCCCCAGGAGGCATTCTCAGCCAGGGCATTATCCCCGAAACCCAAGACCTTTCTCTGGGGGAAGTAATGCACCCGACCTCCCAGGGCGACAACTACTTCGGGTCTGAAAGGAATCCAACCTTGCACCACTGAATGACTCAGAGTTTTTCTTTTATCGAACATTTCTTTGTTTGCTTGCTTGTTTGTTTTTTGAGACAGAGTTTTGCTCTTGTTGCCCAGGCTGGAGTGCAATGGCGCGATCTCGGCTCACTGCAACCTGCGCCTCCTGGGTTCAAGCAATTCTCCTGCCTTGCCCAGCTATTTTTTTGTATTTTTAGTAGAGACAGCGTTCCACCATGTTGGCCAGGCTGGTCTCGAACTCCTGACCTCAGGTGATCCACCCGCCTCGACCTCCCAAAGTGCTGGAATTACAGGCGTGAGCCACCGCGCCTGGCCTATCAAACGTTTCTTTAGTACTCACCACTATGTTAGACGTGAGGTTAAAAATATGAAAAAGACACAGTTCTGTGAAAAAATAAACAAATGAGGTCACTAGGAGTGTGAAAAGAGGTCAGTAATCTGTTACTCAGAGATGTCACAGAGGAGGGGACTGATCTTATCAGGGAAGTTAAAGAACATGTCACAGAGGAGATGATGCTAGATTTTGAAAGACATATAGGAGTTAGCCAGAAAACTAAGGAGGAGAAAGGTCTTTTAAGAAGGCTGAAAAGCATGCTTCAGTGCCTTCCCATCACAATTATAATAAAATCCAAATGTCTGTACCATGACCCACAAGTCCCTGTAAGATCTGCTGTCATCTCTTTCTGACTTTGTTTCCACTCTTTTGCCCATATGGCCTTCTAGCTGTACCGTAAACGCACTAAGCGGGTTCCTGCTTCAGGGCTTTTGCAGTTTGCTAGTCCTTGCACCTGGAATTATCTTTCTCTGAATGTCTCGCTTCTTCAGGTCATTCAGATCTCTGATCAAATGTCATTATTTCAGAGAAACCTTCCCTAAATATAGTTCGAATAACCGCCGTCTTTCTTGCTCTCTCTTTCCTTACCCTGCTTTTTCTTTTATTCTTATAGCACTTTCACTACTTGAAATTATATATTTGTTTGGTTGATTTTTAAAATTTGTGTCTCTTTTAATAGAAGTCCAAGACCAAGTGTGATTTAGGAATGAGTGGTTTTAACATATGAAAATCAATTAATAGCTGGGCATGGTGGCCCATGTCTTTAGTTCCAGCTACTGGGGAGGCTGTGGTGGGAGGGTTATTAGAGCCCAGTTCAAGTCCAGCTGGACAACATAGCAAGACCCTGTCACTAAAAAAAAAGAAACTTAAAAAAAATCAATTAATATAATGCAACTTACTAATAGAATAAGACAAAAATTGCATAATCATCTTAATAAAAAAAGCATTTGACAAAATCTAACCTTTCTTGATTAAAAAAAAACTCAACAAACTAGAAATAGGATGGGATAGAGATAGAATTTCCTCAACCTGATAAAGGACATCTATGAAAAACCCACATCTAACATCATATGTAATGGTGAAAGACTGGCAGCTTTCCCCTTAAAATCAGGAACAAAAATTGTATTAGGGTTCACCAAGATCACACCAGATTCAATGATTTGATGCAAGGATTACAGGACTCAGGAGATAGTCCTACTCATGGCTATGATTCATTACAACAAAAGGATTTTGGCAGCCCGATTGGCAGACCTTTCTGAGGATTATTGTCTCGGGCCTGCTATGTTCACTCTTTTCTGCATGGCAAGAATTCCACTTTTATCACTTCTCTTCAACATTGTACTGGAGTTTCTAGCTAGGGCAATTAGGCAAGAAAATGAAATAAAGACATCCAATTGAAAAGGAAGAAGGTAAGCTATCTGTTTGCAGATGACATGATCTTGTATATAAAAAATCCTAAGGAATCCACACACACACACACACCCACAGACACAGCCTGTACACCAGCAATGAACAATCCAAAAATAAAACTAAGAACAATTCAATTTACAATAGTATTGAAAAGAATAAAATGTAGCTGGCACAGTGGCTCACACCTGTAATCCCAACACTGGGAGGCCAAGGTGAGAGGATTGCTTGAGACCAGGAGTTGCAGACCAGCCTGGGCAACATAGCCTTTATGAAATATTTTAAAATTAGCCACGTGTGGTGGTGCATGCCTTAGTCCTAGCTACTCAGGAGGCTGAGATAGGAGGATTGCTTGAGCCCAGGAGTTCGAGGCTACAGTGACCTGTGATCACACCACAGCACTCCAGCCCGGGCAACAAGAGTGAGACCCTATCTCAAAAAAAATAAAAGAATAAAATAGGAATAAATTAACACAAGATGTCCATGACTTATGTACTGAAAATTACTGAAAATTACATAAGATTGTGGAAAGAAATTAAAGAAGACCAAAATAAATGAGAAGACATACCATGTTTATGGATTGGAAGAGTTAATATTGTTAAAATCTGTTACTCCCCAAATTGATCTACAAATTTCAGATCTCCAGTTCCCATCAAAATCTCAACTGTCTCTTTTGTAGAAATCGGGAAGCTGGTTTAATCCTAAAATATAATATAGAAATGCAAGAGACCCAGAGTAGCCAAGATAAACTTTTCTTTCCAAAACAGGAAAAAAGTTCCTCTTACTCACATTTCCCTATACTATATTTGAGATGATGGAAAAGTTCTGGTGATGGTTGTACAACAGTGTGAATGTACTTTATGCCACTTAACTGTACACTTAAAATCGACTAAAATGATGATTTTATGTTATGTGTATTTTAATACAATTTAAAAAATTTAAAGCCACAGTTGTCTTCAGAGTGGTAGTGGCATAAAAATAGAAATGTAGATCAATGAAATAAGATTGAGAGTCCAAAAATAAACATCATATTTATGATTCATTGATTTTTTTTTTTTTTTTTTTTTTTTGGAGACGGAGTCTCGCTCTGTCGCCCAGGCTGGAGTGCAGTGGTGTGCTCTTCACTCGCTGCAAGCTCCGCCTCCCGGGTTCTAGCCATTCTCCTGCCTCATCCTCCCGAGCAGCTGGGACTCCAGGCGCCCACCACCACGCCTGGCTAATTTTTTGTATTTTTAGTAGAGACAGGGTTTCACCATGTTAGCCAGGATGGTCTCGATCTCCTGACCTCATGATCTACCCACCTCGGCCTCCCAAAGTGCTGGGATTACAGGTGTGAGCCACCGTGCCCGGCCTGATTCATTGATTTTTGACAAATATGTTAAGACTTCTCAATGGGAAAAAATAGTTTTTCAACAAATGGTTCTGGATTTCCACATGTAAAATAATGAAATTGGACCTCTACCTCAAATTATATACAAAAATTAACTCCAAAAGTATCTTAGACCTAAATGTAAGAGCCAAAACCATAAGACTCTTGGAAGAAAACAGGCCTTAGGTTCCTTTTTTAAGTGACATTGAGTTAGGCACTGGATTCTTACATATCACAAAAGCATAAGCAACAAAAGAAAAATAGATAAATTGGGTTTAATCAAAATTTAAAATGTTTGTGCTTTTAAGGATATAGTCAAGAAAGTGACAAAACAATCCAAAAAATAGGAGAGGATATTTGTAAATCATATATATGAAAAGGAACTTACAGATCTGCAAAGAACTCTTACAACTCAATAAAAGACAAATAATTCAATTTTAAAGGATCAGGGTAGACATTTCTCCAGAGATACACAAATGGCCAGTGAGCACACATAAAGATGATTATCACCATTAGCCATTAGGGAAATACAAATCGAAACCATAATGAGATTTCACTTCACACCCACTAGGATGGCTATAGTCAAAAAGACAGATACAGCAATTGTTGGTGAGGATATGAAGATATCATACACTGCTGGTGGGGATGTAAAATGTAAAATGGTACAGCAGCTTTGAAAATTAGTCTGGCACTTCCTCAAAAGATTGGAGTTACTGTATGGCCCAGCAATTCCATTTCTGGATTCCCTTTCTCCAAGAGAAATGAAAAGATATTTACATGAAAACACTTGCATACAAATGTTCATAGCTGCATTATTCATAATTGTCAAAAGTGAAAACAAGCCAACATCCATCATTGATGAATGTGATATATAAAATGTGATATATCCATGTAACAAAAAAATTCATCCATAAAAAGGAGTGAAGTACTGATCCTACAACATGGATGATCTTGAAATGAAAGTGAGAGAAGCCAGTTGCAAAAGCCACATGTATGATTCCATTTATATGAAATGTCAAGAATAGACCAATCTATAGAAACTGAAAGTAGATTAGTGGTTGCCAGAGGCTGGTAGGATAGGGGACTGCTAATATAATAGGTATGGGTTTCTTTTGGGGGAAAGGATGCATAACTCTGAATATAAAAATCACTTTATAAATTATGGTATGCAAATTATGTCTCAGTAAAGCTATTTTTAAAAAGGAATTCTAAACACGGTACTATTAGAATTCCTACTCTAATCCACAGGACTGTGAAGATGATGAGATACCACACCTCGATTATGTTACATTAAATGGCAAAAGCAAGATTATCCAGGTAGGCCCAATCTAATCACATAAGCCCTTTAAAACAAGCTGTTAACAGGGAAGTCAGAGAGATTTGAGGTAGGAAAAGAATCTGTTACGCTGTTGCTGACTTGAAGATGCATGGGACCTTTTAACAAGGAATGTAGGTGGCCTCTGCAAGCCGAGAGTGGCCCCAGCTGACAGCAAGCAAGGAAATGGAAGCTTCAGTCCTGCAACCAAAAGGATTTGAATTCTGTCAATAACAGGAATGAGTTTCCAAGATGACCCCAAGCTCCAGATGAAAATAGAACAGCTAAAATACCTATCAGCACACCTGGTGTAAGGAAAGACCAGTGATTTCAGCCTAAGTAGAGAAGCCAGTCATGCCGTGCCAGGCTTGTGAGCTACAGAACCATGACTTAATAAAAGGGTGTTGTTTAAAGCTGCTAATTCATGATAATTTATTACTCAGCAATATAAAACATTCCCCCAAATGTTTGAAAGAAAAGAGCAAATGCTATGCACATCAAAAAGAAACACAAGTGTAATATAGCACATGTAATTATGGACTATTATGATAGAGTTTAGACCAAACATATCTGTCATAACAATAAATATAAATGGTCATGGCTGGGCACTGCGGCTCATGCCTGTAATCACAGTGCTTTGGGAGGCCAAGGTGGGAAAATCACTTGAGGCCAGGAGTTCAAGACAAGCCTGGGCAACATAGTGAGACCCCTGTCTCTACAAAAAAAATTTTTTAATTAGTCCAGTGTGGTGGTGTGCACCTGTAGTCCCAGCTACTTGGGAGGCTAAGATGGGAGGATCACTTGAGCCCAGAAGTTTGAGGCTGAAGTGAGCTATGATTACACCACTGCACTCCAGCCTGGGTGACAGCAAGACCCTGTCTCTTAAGTATATACACATAGGTTTATGTCACCTATTAATAGAAAAAGATTTAAACCTGACTCACAAAACCGTTATTTGCTATTTTCAAAAACATACCTAAATCAAACTAAATCAAATGTTAAATATAAAAAGATGGATGCATGTTTCTGGGATCCCACAACCACCCACACTTTTAGATCCACCAGATCCACTGCAAGGACTCACAGGACTCAGAAACAGTTTTAGTCCCAAGTATAATTTATTACATGGATTAGCAGGAGGAAAAGACATAGTTAGAATCTAGAGGAATCCATGCACAGGTTTCTGAAGTGTTCCCTCTTGTCAGTGGTCACATAGAATACACTTCTTCCTTAAATAGTGAAATTCAACAATATATTTGCAGTGTTTCTTCCCCAGAAAGCCTATTTAAGCCTCAACTTCCAGGGGTTTATTGAATGCTGGTCACGTTGGCAAAACAACCAGTCACAGCTCTCAAAATTTCAGCCTCCCAGAAGGATAGCTGTGGAATCAAAAATTGTTACTGCTTTTGCTGCTGCCGCCACCACTACAACTTCCAGCCCTCTGAGACCAAAACACCTGTGAAACTATGCGAGAAGACCTGGTCTCCCCATTTGTTCTCTCCTCATCTGCTGATTCCCTTCTTCCAGGCTTTATGAAAGTATGTTTCCATGCAGGCATCCCAGTCACCAGAGGGAGTCTAACTGCACTGGAATGTAGGAAATGAGGTCTTTAGCTAACCAGTCTAAAATAAAGGAAAGCACGCCAGCGGGGAACAGGAGGAGGTGTTAATTGAGCCAGTCTGCAGTAACTGCCACATCATCCTTCAAGGCCCAGATCAGCTGTGTGCAGTTTCTGATGTTTTCTATCACTCACTCAGTCTTTGTCAACCTCCCTCTGCCTTCAACTCCTGTGGCCCTGACAGTCAATGTCACCTAGTTTAACACATAATTACATAGTATCTTGAGTTTTCACTTTTGTTTCATGTTTGTCTTATATATCTAACTAAGCAATAAGTTTCTTGAAACAGTGTCTCCTACTTAAATTCCTAATCTCTGGCATTAATTTCCCAAAGCTTAGGACATAGCAGGTCCTCATTAAATACCTCAGAGAGACTGTTTTTCACTAGAAAATATATTCCAGTTATCAATCACTGGATAACAAATCATCTCAAAACATAGTTTGCTTGAAACAACAATTAACTATCTCTCCCAGTTCTGTGGATTGACTGGACCAGCTGAGGTAGTTCTCATTTGGGGTCTCTCAAGTGGTCGCAGTTAGATAGCAGCTGGGACTGGAATCATCAAATGGCTTCTGCACGCTAATGTCTGCCCCCCTCAGTACTTCTCAGTATGCCCTCTCTCTCCAAAAGAGTAGCTTGGATTTAGTATGTGATGGCTCAGGAATCAAAGAAAGGCAAAGGGAGACTGCCAGTTCTCTTAAATTTTAAGTCCAAAACTGGTACACCATTTTTTCACAATATTTTACAGGGCAAGGCACTCACAGGCCAACTCTGAACTCAAGAAGTTGGAGAAATAGACTCACCTCTCAATGAGAAGTGCTATGGGCATGCAGGGAAGGAAGGAATTGATAGCACCCACCTTTGGAGTAAGCTACCACAGAGAGTTTTAATCCACGGCATATCACACAGTTACTTAGAGTGGACTGTGCTGAGTCTAAAGATGTGAGTTTCATTTCTCTTACTCTGCCATGCAGGTTATTCCAGCCAGGTGGCTGACAAATGCTTGTCATTGGTCACAAAGGCACAGGGAGAATGGCTATGCCTATTCAGATATTGCTTCTCATATATGGCATCTTGATAGGCCAAGGACAATGTATAATTTCCATTGCTTTCCAAACATCCGCAAAATGTTTTTAGTTATCTCACCAAAATGATAGGCTACTAAGACAACATGATAAAAACAGCATTAGGTTTGGTGTCCACAGCTTTGGTCAGAGATTTCATTTTATGAATTACTTAACATCTTTGAACCTCGGTTTCCTTATCCTTAAAACGAGGGTAAGGATACGTGCTTTACAAGATTGTTGAAAGATTAAATAGGATAATTTATGCCCATTTCCTGTAACAGAGAATTACACAAATGGAATTTATTGCATGCCCTTCTCTTCCATATCCCCAACACCTCCTCCTCACCAATTCTGAAGTACTGTGTCGGATATAGGAGTCTCTACAATGGATACTTCCTAAGCAACTTACTATCTGAAAGTTATTAAAGTCAACATGTTGGCCAATTACCTTGCCATGGGAGTATTCCAAGCTTAAGTATGACATGACCACATCTGCAGTAGCATCACAGTAGTTTTGTCTGAACCTATAACCCTTCCATGGAGGCCTGTTATAAACAGTAAATAATTGTATGTGTCCTCTTTCAAACCCAAGGTCTATTTTTACTTACTGAAGGTAAAGGGAAGTGAAGACCCATCTAAGGTCATACAACTAGTAAATGTATAAAGCAAGACTAGAAGAGGTAGAGTCTAGAATTCTTAGTTCCTATATTGGACTATTGCTGCATCCCAAGATTTGAGTTTCTGGCAACTTGGAGGAAATTTTATAATGCATAAAAAGGACACTGGCTTAATTATAGGATCAGTGAACCACATAAAATGATTAGAAGTTTCTGCCATATTCCTAGAGATTTTAAAAACTGAAGCTACCCTCCTGTGTCAGCCTCCCAAGTAGTGGGGACAACATGTATGCACTGCCATACCTGGCTACATGTTGTTCTTTTTATGAGGAGGGCACCAATCATTGGACTAGGGTCTACTCTACTTCAGTATGACCTCATCTAAACTAATTATGTCTGCAGTAACTCTATTCCCAAATAAGGTCATATTCTGAGGTACTGGGGGTTAGGACTTCAATATCTATTTTTGTGGGGGTGGGGACAGAATTCAAGTCATAACAGCTTTTATGACAAATTTTAAGTCTTGGATTAAGGACTTCAGAATCTTGAGTCTGCATGGCCACAGACAAGTGGAGAATGTTGGAGGAGGTATTGAACTCTGTAGTATTCCCAGGTGGCTTCTGCTCTCCCTCAGAGTGAATGATAGAACACAGCTCCACAAAGAGAAGCAGACCAGATTATTTGGAGACCTTTTCCCGCTTCAAGGATTTAGAAATATGACTTACTTTTTTCTTAGTATATTTTTGGATGGAATCCATTTTTTATGTTAATCCAGCTTTGAAATCCTAGACCTCACAGAGTAGAAGGTTATGTTCAAGATGAGTTTTATTTAGAAGAAAAGTTAATAAGCAAGTTTTATGTCTTATAAAAGTTAATGGGTTGCTATTCTTTATTTCTTTTCACTTTATCCTGAGTATATAGATTTAGCTCACTGAGAATTTCTGTGTGAAATCACTAGGAATCTACAATCTCTGTTTTTTGTTCAATAAGATTAATGACTGAGCAATGACAGTATAGAGCACAGTCTGTGGATATCCTTTCTATCAGGTAGACTACATTGTCCTAGGTTATGGGACCATGCCTTTCAGAGGCCAACCAGTTCTCTGCTTTCATTACAGGGGTAATAAGTGTTCATGAGAAGGACTGGATGTTCTTAAGAGCAGTCATCAACAGTTATTCAACAACTAGCGTAGAAATGTATGACAGCGGACCAATTGCAACTCTACAGACTCTTTTTTCTCTTCCAGAATCTTCCCCAGGTGTGACTGAGGTGACCATCATAGAAAAGCCTCCTGCTGAACGTCATATGATTTCTTCCTGGGAACAAGTAAGTGTTGCCACATGAACTCTTTACCTCCCAACAAAGAGAGGTCAATGTAAATGTCCCTGAGAAGGAAAGATTAGGGGAGGAAGAATATTTACTCAGACCACAGCTGCTTTCAAGATAGAGTTTACCTTTTCTATGTTCCTGTTCAGCCCACTTAACAGTTCCTTTCATTCTATGCCACTTACCCAGCATGGAGTGTTTCCCCTGAGCCCCACTCTCCTACAGAAGCAGTGGACATTCAAAGTTGTGTACAACAAAGCTAAAAATCAATTAAGGAAAAAAAAGGATATGTGTTAATAAGTGTCATGCTGTCCAGAACATGATTAAGTGTTGCACATAACTACTAAGCAGATTAAAAGCTAATGCTTTCCAACTTTCCTCTGAACTTCAATTCGTTTATTCAATAAAAGTTTTAAGCTTCTACATTGGGCCAGACATTGTGCTTGGTGTTGAGCCCTGGGGATTAAATGGTAATTTTTTTTTTTTTTTTTTTTTTTGAGACAGAGTCTTGCTCTGTCTCCCAGACTAAATGGTAATTTTTTAAAAGGCACTGTTTTTGCCTCTTGATCTTACTGCCTAAGACATAGTATAGATTGTTATGAATGTAATTACTAACTGGCCTGAGTACTGTGAAAGAGAGGTAAAGGGAGCATTGTCTGGAGACCTGCCCTAGTCTAGAGGTTGAGAAAAGTTTTCCCAAAGAAGCAATAAGAAATTGTTAACCAGGTAGATGGGATCTAGGAAGATGGGACTTTCAACCTCTATGAAAGCTTCAAGATGGGAAGGATTACATTGTTCTGAGATCACAAAGAAGGAGCACAGGAGAGCAAGGGAGAGAGAGCTCAGCAAGGACCAGGACATCTAGGGCTTCATAGGTCTTCAGCAGTTTACTCCTTATCCTGGAAGCAAAGGGGAGTCATTGAAATGTTTTAAGTAGGGAACTTTGAAGTTAGATTTATACTTGAAAGGACCACTGTGGCTGTAGAGTAACAAATGGATTTGACTGGGGCAAGTGGCAACAAATTGCCCTACCATTTAATAAATACCTGCTAACACTTACCCCATAAGTCATTCCATACTAAATGAATAATAACCCTGCAAGGTGGGTATTGGTATCTCCATTTTATAGATGAAGAAACAGAGGCTGAAAGAGTTTAAAGAATTTGGCCGGCACAGTGGCTCATGCTTGTAATCCCAGTGTTTTGGAAGGCCAGGGCAGAGGATTGCTTGAGGCCAGGAGTTCAAGACAAGCCTGGACAACATGGCAATACTCCAGCTCTACAAAACAATAATGTTAATTAGCCAGGTATGGTAGCACACACCTGTCCTCCCAGCTATTGGGGAGGCTGGGGTGGGAGGATCCTGTGACCCCAGGAGGTTGAGGCTGCAGTGAGCTATGATCACACCGCTGCACTCTAGCCTGAGCAACAGGGCAAGACCTTGTTTCATTTAAAAAAAAAAAAAGAAAGAAAGAAAGAAAAATTTGTTGTGAGTCACATAGCTACCAAGTGGCAGAGCCTGAATTTGAACTTACAGTTGCCTGCCTCTAAGAACATGTCCTTTCTGCTCTACCAGCGTGCCCCTCTGACAGAGGACAACACCATGGGAGTCTTGCCCTCAGCAGGCAAGCAGTCCTGCCAGCCTGACTCCCCTCCCTGGGCTGAGCCAGCAGCAGCTTTTCTGGCAGCTCAGTAACTGGGAGTTGATCCAGGACCTCAGCTCAGCAGCATCCCAACTCTTCTCACTCAGCCCCCACCTCCATTTCCACTCATAGCCCATCATAGGAAAAGAAAATTCCAGAACAGTGTCTATGAAACTCTTATTGGCTGATCCTGTCAACACCTGTTCCTGGTACTTCTGTGACTATGCCAGTCTGGCCTCATTGATGTTGTTTTGTTTGTTATGAATAACAGTAACAGAAAAGATATGATGGAGGACATTTCTCTTGATTCTTTTTGGGCTTAGGTCAGCCCTTTAGGTATTAGTAGAACTGCCAGACCGGCGTGGTGGCTCATGCCTGTAATCCCAGCACTTCAGAAAGCCGAGGCAGGCAGATCACAAGGTCAGGAGTTCGAGACCAGCCTGGCCAATATGGTGAAACCCCGTCTCTACTAAAAATACAAAAATTAGCCGGGCGTGATGGTGCACGCCTGTAGTCCCAGCTACTTGGGAGGTTGAGGCAGAAGAATCGCTTGAACCTGGGAGGCGGAGGTTGTAGTGAACTGAGATCGCACAACTGCACTCCAGCCTGGGCAACAGAGCAAGACTCTGTCCCCACCCCCCACACCCCAAAAAAAGAACTGCCTCAGGGCTCTTTTGTGAGAGTCAGATCCTCGTGTTTTCCTGTCTGCTGAGGACCTGGATTGGAAGGTGAGAGGACAGGAATGCCTTGTCTAGGGTGGAACACTATTATGTTGCTTTGGAATAAAGTGATTTCTGAGGCATATTCTTCCTTGTGTCTTGTACCATACAGTCCTTAGAGCTCTTTAAGGAGAAGACTTTACCCATTTATCCCAGTTTTACTTATACTGTAGTTTCTTCATTTGGAGCTGCCTTCCATAGCTGAGTTTCAGGGATACAGTCTGCAGGGGATCTCTTGGGATCTAATCTGCCTCCTGGACAATGCAACTTTATTAGGTTCCCTTTTAGCTTAGACTGACACTTAGGGAAATGCAGTTGTAGTACTAGATAAATAGCCATCAGAGGTCTAAAAGGATTAAGGGGTAAGCATGAGAGAAAGAGATTTTTAACTAACTGAGACAGTTAATGGAGCATTTTCTTCAGACATATTCAGTTGGGAGAATACTTGTGAAGGTACCTAAAATAATCAGATACATAGATTTGGAATTTTCCTTTGAGTTCTTTAGTTAAAATATCTCAGATCTAAGTTCAAATATGCCAAATCTAATATACAAACAAACAAGGTGTGGTGGTGCACACCAGTAGTCCCAGCTACTTGAGAGGCCAAAGTGGGAGGATTGCTTGAGGCCAGGAGTTCAAGAACAGCCTGGACAACATAATGAGACAACTCCTCAACCCCTGTCTCTTAAAAAATAAGTAAGTAATAAAAATTTTAAAAATAAGATACTAACAGTATTAGGATCAGTAATATAAAAATGTTTCTTTCACCTGAGTTTGGCATGTCGGGGCTTGTAAAGGCCTGGGATGCTTGGAAGATAAGATAGCCTTTGGGGTGTGTACCTTTTATTTTAAGATTCCATTTTTATGTAACACTTTTTTTCTGATTATGCTAAACAAAACAGTCAAAAAGGTGTATTGAAAATACAAAAAAAAAAAAAAGGATTTAAAAAAAAGTCTCCTATGATTTTCCTACCTAGACATAACCACAGTTGGTGTATTTTTGGTTATGTGTGTGGGTGGAGGGTAGGCATTGGGATCCCTTACAAGTCCATGAATGGGAAGTGGTCCGTGGACTCCTTGAAGTGTATGTCAGATATGTTTTTTTTGGGAGGAGGGGGAAAAGGCTTTTTCAGATTCTCAAAGGGACTCATAACCCCAAAAAGTTTAAAACAGGTTTTTGTATAATTTTTTCATTCAAAATGGGGCAATACTCAACATGCTATTTTCTTACCTACTTTTGTCTCCTAAGCAGTGGAGGGTAGAAGTTTTGGACTGCTCTGAAACTCGCTTGTCTCACTTTCTCACCCTAGAGGTTACTGAAGAGCATGTTGACACAGGAGCAGGCTTGATAAGCCACCCCTGCTGTGTGCCTGCTTCCAGAAGTGCCTGTACCAGAGAAGCAGGAGGATCCCAAGGGGCTGATAATTCCTACTTCTCTAGAGAACTGACCCTAGAGGCCTGTCTCCTTGGAGACACCTCATTTAGAGCCCAGCCTCCATCTGGTGTACCTGGTGATCACAGCTGCATAAATACATTCAGATAAGGCCCCTAAGAAGGGGCCCTCTGCCCTTTTGGGCTATATTTGCCCAAATATATCCAGAGCTTTGGAATAGCTTCCAAATAGAGATCCCCTGCAGACTCTATCCCTGAAATTCAGCTATGGAAGGCAGCTCCAAATGAAGAAACTACAGTATAAGTAAAACTGGGATACATGGGTAAAGTCTTCTCCTTAAAGAGCTCTAAGGACTGTATGGTACAAGACACAAGGAAGAATATGCCTCAGAAATCACTTTATTCCAAAGCAACATTGGAATAAAGTGGAAGCTATTTCCAGAGCTTCCTCTGGGAAGCTCACTGAGATATGTTATACTAGTAAGGATATGGAAGCATTTTGATGTGGGAAAAACACACTGGAGTAGAAGTCTTATGCCAGCTCTGGACCCTTGGCTAAGTAATGTAACTTCTCTGGATCTCATGTTCATCATGTATAAAATAAGTAATTTGAAATCAGTGTTATTGAAGGACTCGTCCAGGTGTAATCTAGTCTTTTGTGATTCTATACTGCAAATCCAGGAAGAAAGATTGACAACCGAAACCTAAATGATCATATACCTGCTTCAGTCCCCTGAGGTTGGAGGGAAATATGAACAACCTTTTTCCATGTTTATATATTTGACCATTTTTTCTTCTTAAATACACAATTTCAGTTTGTCTGCCTCTGTGCAGTTGTATGATTCATGTTCATTGTGCCTGCTACCTGCCTTTTGTCATGATGGTCCATAGTAAGGCCCAGTGTCTACACTGAGCTTTTCATCTTTCAAGCACCAGGAAAGCATCTGCCTCTTAGTTCTCATAACATCCTGGTGCCAGAAGAGTTATGTTATTATTAAGCATTTCAGTGACATTTCATAGTTGCAGACGGCTTTACAATTCTTGATTGGTTACACCCTCCAATCCCCAGATAAAAATTCAGTTTACTGACGGTGAAACCATGGCCCACAGAAACCAAATGATTTGGCATAATATCTCCTTTTTTTCAGACTCAGTTTTTCTACAGTCTACAGAGTGGGTTCTGAACCTTCTTGAAGATCTGTTTGTTACACGCCCCACTGTGAATTTATGATAAGCATTTCCAGTAGAAGAAATCATCCTGTGACACCATGTGACTAGTGACCCCCTCACTTCATGCTCTTACTCTGCCTGGGGGATTCTCTGTGTTCTCCACCAGTCAACCCTTCTCTCAAGCACTTCACTTCTTTCTCCTGGCAGCTTCCCCATAGGGGCTTCCCATCTCTTTAAAATTAAAAACAAAAATCCGTCAACGTATATCTCCTTCTAGCTATTTAGCTATTTGTTCCTTTTCATGCCAAGTGTGTAGAAAAGTTGTCTACACCAGGGGTTGGGAAATGTTTTCGTTAGAGGACCAGATAGTTTATGCTCTGGCGTTACAGTCTCTGTCACAACTACTCATTTCTGCCATTGTAGCTGTGAAAGCAGCCATCAAAAGTACTGAAATGCATGGGTGTGACTGTGTTCAAATGAAACATTTTTACAAAAACAGGTGACAGGGTGGATCCAGTGGCCATAGTTTACAAATTACCATCCTTCCTTCATTTCTCAGTTATTCACCCTGCCACAGCCTCTCTTTAGCCATCACCATTCTTGGATACCATTCTGTCAAAATCACTAGGACCTCTTCATGGCTAAAGACTTACTTCATCTCACTTGGTGTGGCTCCTGCATGCCCCACAGTTAGCCACTCCCTTCTCTGCTAGCCTCTCCTCCCTTGGATGCAGAAGCACAACTCTCTTGATCCTTTCCTTCCTCGCAGACTCTTCCCTCCTAGTTCTCTTTGCCCCTTCAGCTCCACAACACTTACCTATTAAACATTTATCTCTATTTAAATTAGGAATATGTTTGGCTTAAGGAAAGATAAACTAGCAATAGCTTAAGCAAATAGGAATTAATATTTTTCATGTAACAAGTCCTGAGGTAGACAGTTGCAGTTGGTTCATCAGTCCTGACAATGTTAGGCCGTTATCTCTGTAATTATTTTGTCCTTTTTCTTTATGGTGCCTCTGAGTAGAAAAAGCACACACTGTTTTTCCTCTCCTGTTACTCCGCAACAATCAACACAGAAAATTTCTATGACCAAATGTGTGTGTGTTGCAAGGGGGAGTTCCCAAACACATCAACAAGCTATCAGTTCTGCAGTGAATACCAGCTGGGTGTCCTCCAATTCAGTTCCGACACTGTCTCCCTGGAGATAGCATCAGATCCCATAGGTTAAGGGCTCAGTCTCACAAGACTGCCCTCACTTCCAATGCCAATTGCAAGTCCCAGGTTGTTTTACCTGTGCTTCTGACCCACCAGCTATAAATTGGGGTTCCCATGACCCCCTCCTCAGGTTCAATTAATTTGCTAGAGTGGCTCACAGAACTCAGAGGAACACTTACTTAACATTTACAGGTTTATTACAAAGGATACAGATGAAGAGATGCACAGGGCAAGGTGTGGTGGGAGGGGCGTGGAACTTCCCTGCCATCCGAGAGCACACCACACTACAGGAACTTCCATGTGCTCAGCTGTCCGGAAGCTCTTCAAACTCTGTCTTTTGGGTTTTTATGGAGGCTTCATTATGTAGACATGATTGATTAAACCATGGGCCATTGATAATCAACTTACCCTTCAGCCCCTCTTCCCTCCCTGAGGTCAGGGGATGGGGCTGAAAGTTCCAACCCACTGCCTGCCTTGGTTGTTCTGGTGATCATCCCCCATCCTGCAGCTACCTTGGAGATGCCAGTCATTTGTCAACTCTTTAGCACACAAAAAGATGTCACTTTGGAGATTCCAAGGATTTTAGAAATTGTATGCCAGGAATCTGGGACAGAGACCAAATATATATTTCACAATATCATAGTGGCAAAATAACTGCTACAGTCTGAGCTATCATTTCCAAGCTCAAAAAACAAAAAAGAGGTAAGGGATGTGGCCAGGCATATCTGTCACCTTTTAACAGGAACAGTGAAAGTTTTCTTAGAAACCTTCTCTTTTGGACTTGTGTTTACATTTTAATGTCCAGCAGTAATTGCAGGAGGTTCTGAAAACAAGTATTTAATAGGACACATTGCCATCTCAGACAAAATGAAGGTTCTGCCAAGGAGAAAAAGGAAGGTGGATTTGAATAAGCAATCCATGTGTCTGACACAGCCTTCTCTGCCCCTTCCCTCATTTCTCTTTCTGTTTCTAGTGCCCCACACAGTATTTATCCCATAATAGATACTTAATAAATGTGAAATGAGTAAGTGAATTAGATAAAACGCAAAAGTCAGAAAGAGTGTCGAGCCTTCCCAAGGTTGCCTAACTTCTTTTCCACAAGCAATCCTTAATTGCATTCCTGAGACTCAGGCTACCACACCCACCATCTCTGAAGCAGAGCAGCTGTAGATGCAAAGGCTTCCCCCACTAATTCCCCCAGTGGTAGAATTTTGATGATTATATAAACTTGAGGGTATTACTCTTCTGAAGGTTGCCTCGTATGAGCTCTGTCAGACACACAGCTTCACCAAGACTTGTGGTGCCTCTAGACAGGCCAATATTTATATATTTTTTTCTTCACATATTTTTAGAGGGAGACTGATGGTTCTGTGGAGAAAGGATTTTGGAAAAAGTATGCTACCTTTCCTTTGGCTGTTGAGCAATGCAGCTCTGGCCCCAAACTCTCATACCCTACTCAACAAAACAAAAGGGTTCAGTTAACCAAGCCCTCCACCTCTCCTAAGGTGGGAGTTTGAGAATATATTTGGGAATTCTCTTGGGGATCTCACACCATCCCTCCACAGCTCATCCAGGTTTTCCTCCACTTCATGGAATGTCCTCCCTGAGAAGAGTTTCAGGAGATGCCGTTGTGCTCATTGCCACAATTTCCAGCAATGTTCTCATGCTCCTTGATGGACATCCTGGGCAGCTCTTCACCTGGCCATGGTTGCAGACCAGCCAGAGAGCCAGCTCAGCATGGACCAGCACCTACAGAGACATTGATTTCTGTCCTTTGGGCCCTATGCTGACCTGATCCTGCATCTGCTCCCCAGTTGGGAAGTGGCCTCTAAAAGTGAGGGGAACAATGGGGTGCAGGATTGTCCAGGAGTAGAAAAGGTGAGTAGAAGGCAATGGACAGCCCCTAGCCCTTCCCTTGAGGCCCAGTGCTATTGGTTTTCTGGAATCTTGTTGATAGCTCCCAAAACAAAAAAGTGGCTCAGGTCCTTCATCTGATGAAGTAGTAACAGAGCTTGTGATGGACTCTTTCTAAAGTAGCTTAAATAAACCATTGTAGATTGTCTCAGGAGAAGAAAAGAAAGATTAAAAATTAGGAACTATGTGACAGAATCACCACTGGGCTAGAGATTGCAGATACCATCTTGATGCAATCAGCTGTTATTTCAGATACCAGTCGTTGTTACTCTCCCTTGTTGGCTTTCTCCCCAGACCCTCCCTCCAATCCTGATACTACCCTCCTCCATTCACTTTCTGCCGATCTTCCTCCTCCCTGCCCTCCTATCACACCCCCCAAAATATAGCCTGGCCATGGATCTGTGTGGGAAGAAGCCCTCTGATGTGGGCAGATTGCTCTCTGTGGAAAAGCAAACTCTTTTCAGGGTGGTTAGAAGAGAAATTTTAAAACGGCAGTAACTGAGTCACTGGCCAGAAAAAAAAAATGGTGAGATACGTTAAAATTAGGAGAGGTTGTTTACTTTTATCTCCAACCTTAAAGGACTGAAGCAAGTATGTGGTCATTTAAATTTTGGTTGTGAACCTTTCTTCCTGGATTTGCCCCACTCAGAAGAGCTACATGCAGTAGGAAGGCTGGAGAACTGCAGGCCCAGCAACTGCCCCAGGGGTGCTTGGGGCAGAAGGGTCTGCAGCAAAAAGCAGCAGAGTCAGGGCCGCTAGTCGTTTAAATTAGAATGACAGTGAGGGATTGGTGTTTTTCATGAATTTGGTTTACTTGAATATTTTTATGTATATTAGTATTTGAAATGTGTGTTAAATATTTGATTTCACAGATTTTTTTCTATTTGTATGAATTTTGAATAATTGTAAAAAATATTGGTATAAAATAATACCAAAACTTATTTCTTGGGTGAAATAAATACCATAACAAATGTTATAATTACTATTAATTACTGGAATTATTCAGCCTGTCTTACATATGAGCAATGCCAAATAGTCCACCTGCCCTCAGCCTGGATCTCATGGAATCCCCATTAAGAAAGGCGGATAGACAGTAGTTTCCTTGTCTTCACCACTAGATGGCACTAGTGATCAAAATGTCAGAGCAATGCTGGCCTTTTGGGGCGACGAGAGGAGCAAGGACCTTGCAGAACACTGGTAACTGTAGGCTTCCTGTACCAGGGTTTTAGGAGTGGGAGAAAGGCATTCCGCAAGTGCATTTTTTCTTCTGAAAGCACAGATAATGTGGCCACACAGGAGGCACTAGTAGCAAGCCCATTACTCCAAATAATAGGAAAACAAATTAGTCCAAGGAGTCTGAGTCTCTTAAATTTCACATTTATGAGACTGGGTACTAAATAATGGACACAGAAAAAACAAAACTTGATCAGAACATACATTTTAGTTCATAAATAAAAGAAATTTAAAACCTGTTTCATTAAAATGACAGCTGTTGTCCATTTAATAATCTAAAAACATGCTTAAAATCTCTGGCAAGCTTGAAGCTTTCTCTTTATCTATAGTTCCTGAAGATGCTGTGGCTGTGAATAATAATAATTTCCTAGTCTCCTCTCTTCCTGTCAAACTCACACCCCCTCGTACTGCCAGTGTTCTGTATATTAAGTCTTAGAGTTTATTCTTGAACCTAGATTCACAGAGTGATGTGTTCATCACTCAGCTACTGGCAGAGTTGGGAAGTGAACTCAAATCGTCCTTCTACATGATGCTTTCCCATGCATTGGGTACCTACAACTGACTGACAGGATGACCTAATGCAGTCCTGACATAAGCAGTTGTCAGTATCACATCTCAGAAGGGTCCAGTAAGCCACAAGCTTGGATAGTTATTAACATGTTGCCTCTTTGCCTCTGTAACTACATCAAGAAGTCACTCTAGGGGGCCCAGGAAATGAATTGGAGAACTCATCCTTTGCACATTCCAGGGATTTGAGTTGGCTAGGGAAGACTGGTCATACACACACACAGATGTGAGTTACTTAGAATGTAGGGCTTGTTCCTGGTATCTCCTGAAGGGATACTAAGTTTCTTCTTTGTTCTCTCCACCAACGGTTTGGATGATTTCTTATCCAACAGTTTTGGATGATTTCATATCCATGGATATGTGAAATATTTGAGTATATACGGTTACCTTCTAAGAGCTGTCAGAACTTAGACATTGCGTAAGTTTTCTGGAAATAATATACTCTTCACTTTGTTTTTTTTTTTGAGATGGAGTCTCTCTTTGTCGCCCAGGCTGGAGTACAGTGGCACAATCTCGGCTCACTGCAAGCTCCGCCTCCCAGGTTCATGCCATTCTCCTGCCTCAGCCTCCCGAGTAGCTGGGACTACAGGCGCCCGCCACCACGCTCGGCTAATTTTTGGTATTTTTAGTAGAGATGGGGTTTCACCATGTTAGCCAGGATGGTCTCCATCTCCTGATCTCGTGACCCGCCCACCTCGGCCTCCCAAAGTGCTGGGATTACAGGCACTCTTCACTTTTAAGATGCTCTCATTTGTCCAATAATTTGTTTCAGAAAATAATATATGACCATGGGTCTGATATGTACGGCAGTGATTGCTTTGCTTGAACATTGTCAGACTTTACCTAGGACTTCCCCTCTTGCCATGTTCCCCTGTCTCCTCTTCAGCTTGTTCCCTTTGAGCTCCTTTGCCAGGTGGCTGCCCATTGAGGCATTATCATGGCAGAGCAGGTACCTGGTTTGCATTAGCTGCTGAAGAAAAAAAAGGCAAACTGGAACTCTGCTTGCAAGACCCCAGTGCCTCTCTAACAGAGTTTTGTAGGTGACTATCAGAGCCTTCCTATTTCAGGGACGTATAACATGCTAAACGTGTCCCCAGTGCCTTAAGCCATAGCCCTGTACCCTCTTTCCCAGCCCTGACCTAACACTTAGCTGCTTTGTGATTCTAGAAGAATAACTGTGTGATGCCTGAAGATGTGAAGAACTTTTACCTGATGACCAATGGCTTCCACATGACATGGAGTGTGAAGCTGGATGGTGAGTCAGCCTCCTTGTTGTAGGAGAACATTTCCCTGGCTGAGAGATTGAATGGGACAACTCTGAGGGCCCTTCGACTTTTGAGTCTTTGAATCTGGATGGTTTTCATGGGTGCCCCTCAAGTGCCATGTCCAGAAGCTGTGATTATGTCCCAAAACTAACAGATGCCATCATTGCTTCACCCACCACAAATCCCACGACAGTCTAGCAGTATGGAACTGGAAGTTCAATTTAGAGGATTCCTGTAGGAATAGGGTAGAGAAAACCATTAATTACTACATAAAAAACCCTAGCCACCTCAAACTTAAAGCCTCAGAGGGCTCTACCTCCAAGCAAACCCCTCAGGGTAGGCGGCAGTGACAGTCTCTAGTGTTTATGAGGGGGCCACTTATCTCTTTCAGGCTCTTCCTTTATTCCCACCATCATAAAGACCTCAGGGCCCTAATCCTCAAACCAGAGTCTTCGCTTCTCTCCTTCACATCACCTCAGCCTAAGTCACCAGCTACCTCAATTCACAGGCTGCCATCTTTTGTCTAGGACAAAACATTTTTGTGTGGATGTGGGAACTCACAAGTTTGTACATGTCAGATTGTAGGTACTATGTAGGCATGAAAGGCAGTGCTGAACATTTAGGTGAAGACTCTTGAAAACATTTCATAGGCTAGAAAACCCTGTCCAGCCACAGGAGCCCAGCCCGTTCGTGGCACAGATTCCCCAGCCCCTCCCCTCCAGTTCCTCCCCTCCAGTCCATTATTGTCTCTGACTCCAACCAGATCTACTTTGGCCCTGGGAAGTACCCTACATTTCCCCACTGCTGTCCCTAAAAATGCAGTGACTTCTGTTGCACTGCAAATCTACAGAGCAGACTTCTCCCCTTTGTTGCCTTGGCCTTCTACCTACACACCTGAGTTCTGTTTGGGTGATTTCCAAAGCCTTCCTGTCTATCTTGCACTGCTGGTTAGAGGTACTTTTTTTTTTTTTTTTTTTTTTTTAAGATGGAGTCTCACTCTGTTGCCCAAGCTGGAGTACAGTGGCGCGATCTCTGCTCACTGCAACCTCCGCCTCCCGGGTTCAAGAGATTCTTCTGCCTCAGCCTCCTGAGTAGCTGGGATTACAGGCATGTGCCACCACACCCGGCTAATTTTTGTATTTTTAGTAGAGACAGGGTTTCACCATGTTGGTCAGACTGGTCTTGAACTCCTGACCTCATGATCCACCCACCTTGGCCTCCCAAAGTGCTGGGATTACAGGTGTGAGGCACCGCACCCAGCCAGAGGTACTTTTTTATAGCTTGCTAGTGAATATTGAACATTAGCTTTTATCTTAGAATCATTTCCTCCTATGGCTTAGAAACCATCCTTGTCACCAGCATCAGAACCTTCTTTTATAGCATGGCCGTGGCTTTTGGTGTCTGGAGCAACAGAGAGGGGACAGAGACTAAACCAACTGACAGACTCTCCCTGGCCCACATCCTTGCAACAGGCTAGCCCCTTTATATGCCTGCTTCAGAGAATAAAAGTTTTATGAATGAGTCCCAGTTCATTATTGCAATACCTTCTCTAATTTAATCTCCCCAAGCCCAGTCTTCTTATCCCCATTTCCATACCCATGATATACTCAACAGCCTAAGTCAGTGACAGAAAAGGCAGCGGAGGCATCTTCTGATGTTTGCCTCTTTAGTGGTCTTTTATTCTGAGACATTCCATGGTCTTTACACAGGTTGTTTTATTGCTTTAAACCATTCCAGTTTTTTCAGCAAATAAAACATGCAGCTTCCTAGTCCGTATTTACACCCTAATCACAGAAGACTAGAACCAAGCAAGAAGACTGGCAAATTCTCATCACTGAGTAAGGGAAAATGATAAAGAGAAGGGGGGGATTTTTTTTTTTTATCATGAAAGCTTATAACAAGAAGAATAGAAGGGGTCCATTATATAATCAAAGCTATTACTCCTTCAGAAAACGTTTATGCAGAATACTTGCTAAACAAAGGAAAGAGGGAGCAAAAACATTTTAAAGTCCTTTACCCTTCAAATGTCCCAAAGCCCAGATTTCCCAGTTCTTTGTTGGTATTCCCTTTGAAATTTTTCTTCCACTCTACCCTAATACATACAATGGGGGCTCTTCATCACCCGTGGCCCCCAGTTCCTTTTTTTGTATGAAAGGTTGGTACTTTGGAATATGCAGTGAGTAATCCTCTTCTTCCCGCCTTCCATCAGATTCCTCAGCCATGGGGCCAAACAATACCTGGGCTTAGGTTATTCAAGCAGAATCTCATGATAACCATTGTAACTAGGCTGTTACTCCATGTAATTCTCCTTAACGCATGTTCCCCTAGAGCACATCATTCCACTGGGAAGCATGGCAATTAACAGCATCTCAAAACTGACTCAGCTCACCCAGTCTTCCATGTATTCACTTCCTAATGCACCCACTCTGGCAGACCTGGAGGACGATACACATGAAGGTAGGAAGATGCCAAGGTTGGTATCTTTGTTTCCAGCATCCAGCTCCATGCCTGGCACATAGTAGGTACTTAATGAATCTTGGTGCATGAATGAATGTTAAAGATTAAACTTCACTCAACATTTCAGTATCAAGAGGATTCAGGGAACATGACAATCTAAATACAGCTCCTTTCCTCTCCATTTTTACCTCCAAGCTCTTTGCCACTTCTGAGTGAAATGGCTCATAAGTCAAGTGGCTGCTAAAACCTAGGAGCAACTGGGTATAAGTGAGGACTTAGTCAGAGTTGTGTTTGGTCGCATATAACAGATGTAGTTACAATGTTTAAATAGCAATTTATTTTTCTCATAACAAGAAATCTGGAACTAGGCTGATGTCGCTGCTTGAGAAAGTCAATGATAAAGTCTCCCTCTGGCATTGTGCTGCACCAGGCTTTGGATATGGTTTTCATCCTTATGGTTGAGGAAGGTGGACTTTTCCTGTCAGGAAAAAAGATGAGTAAATGGCAAAGGGCAAAATACCTGGCTGTTTGCAGAATCTCTCCCTTTTGATCAAGAAAACAATGGTTTTCTCAGCAGCACCTCCTAATAGCTATTAGAAGAGTCAAATGGCAACCCAGGTTGCCAGTGGTCTGAGAAGGTAAATACTTTTAGTTGTGCAGTATGGCTTCCTTGAACAGAACTGGGCTTTCATTAAGAAAGAAAGGAAGAACAAATAGTGAATAGGCAACTAATGTCTCCAATACTAAGACCTTGGGGTTCACTAAGCCCTGGCAGAGAAAACTGATGTAAGGCTTTCTCCTCCGATTGGATGAGCGATTGAAGAATAGTACCAGAGAAGTTCGGGGGCAGAGGCTAGACAGTGATGGGCCCTGGAAAGAGCCTGTCACACAGAGATTTGTGGAATTTCCAGGGGTAGGAAAAAGGTCTCACTGTCTTTATATGTGTGGGGTGGGCTTCTCTAAAAGGTGAAGTAGTCAAATAGGTGGGCTAAGTCTTCCCTGCTCTTGAGGCTGGAAGAGAAGAGGTAGAGTAGATAACAGAGAGGCTTCATGGGATCACATTGTTTCACGTACAAATGGGGATAAAAACCACTTGGCCTTCCGACACCTGCTAGATTCATGCATTTTAGGATAGTGCAACAAGTATACCTAAGTCTCATTAAACCTAAATGGAAAAACAGTGACTTCTGTCAGGGGACTCAGCAGTCAGAGAGAGGATCATCAGCAAAAAATAGAATACACAGTAAGCCGGGAGCAGTGGCATGAGCCTGTATTCCTAGCTACTTGTGAGGCTGAGGCAAGAGGATCACTGGATCCCAGGAGATTGAGGCTGTAGTGTGCTATCATCACCTCTGTAAATCGCCACTGATCACCTGAGCCCACGAGTTTGAGGCTGTAGCATGCTGTGATCACACCTGTGAATAGCCACCACACTCTAGCCTGGGCAAAATAGTGAGATCGCATCACTATTTAAAAAAAAAACACAACCAGAGAAATAAAACTGCTAGAGGACACAGACAAAAATCTAAATAAGAACAAGAATACTTAAGGAGATTTAAGACAACATAAAGACTTTCTATGGATAAAAACAAAGATTCTCAAACAATTGACTACATGAATTGAAGAAGAGTATATGTATTTTATTGAGACCTGAGTTAGCCTGAAAAATCAAGTGCAAGAAATATCTTAAAGCATAGATGAATAAATTTAAAAGAGGGGAATTATGAGGGAAAAGGTAGGAATTAAGAGAAGTGGAAAACGGATTCAGAACACTTTCCGTTGGAATGATGGGTGCTCAAAAAAGAGAAAATAGATGGAAAGGCAGTAAATACATACTAATAAAAGACACCTCTCTGCAGATGGAAAGGGCCCACCTAGACCCAAGTTGAACAGATGAGAAAACGCAGACACTGATGCATATCCTGATGTGGAGAAAATTACAAGCTTCTAGGCAAAAATAACAAATTACTTGTGAGGGAATAATAAGCATACTGACATTAACTCAGCAGATGAGGACACACAACCCCATGAATGAGAACCAGCACAGATAACAGGTAACAGATGAGCAGTGGTTACCAGAGGCTTGGGGTGGGGAGGCTGGACAGGGAAAGGGGAAACGTTGGTCAACAGGCACAGTTTCAGTGAGACAGGAGGAATAAGTTCTGGTGATCTATTGCACAGCATAATGACTATAGCTAATAATGTATATTTCAAAATAGCTAAAAGAAAGGATTTTAAATGTTCTCACCACAAAGAAATGATAAATACTAGTGGTGGATATGCTAATTAGCCCGATTTGATCTTTCCACAATGCATATACATCTTAAAATAGCATGTTGTTCTCCATCAATATATAAATATATACAATTATTATTTGTCAATTAAAAATAAAACTTTAAAAAAAATTTAATCAAGAAAAAAGAGGGCCGGGTGCGGTAGCTCACACCTGTAATACCAGCACTTTGGGAGGCCGAGGGGGGCGAATCATGAGGTCAGGAGATCAAGACCATCCTGGCCAACATGGTGAAACCCCGTCTCTACTAAAAGTACAAAAATTAGCCAGGCGTGGTGGCGGGCACCTGTAATCCCAGCTACTCGGGAGGCTGAGGCAAGAGAGTCACTTGAACCCAGGAGGCACAGGTTGCAGTAAGCCAAGATCATGCCACTGCACTCCGGCCCAGCAACAGAGCAAGACTCCATCTCAAAAAAGTAGCAAAAGAGATCCATTGGTACAGCTAAGAGTGACGTTATTAGATACAGAGTACAAAACGATATGCTTATATGCCCCTGTGGAGGTAAAACCAAACTAAAATTTCAGGGAGGAACTGAAAACAGTGACATTGTAGATTTGAAAAAAAAAAATTCAAATATTGACATTGTGTTTATAATATGGCAGAATCTCTTTTACCAGAGCAAGACTTCTGCAGGTTATACTCTGTACTCTGGAAGAAATTTAAAAACATGTGTCTTAAAGGACTGGAGAGTAGTCAAAAGCAGGCAGAAGCTGGAATGGTGTCTACAGTTGGCAGAAGGGAGCCACATTGAGTTTTCTGTTCTTACAACTTTTCACCTGAGGGCAGACCTCAGTCAGCACCAGGCAGGGCTGCCAAAACTTGGTGGGAACATATCAACTGGACTTTTTATTTCATCCAAGATGGAGTAACAGAACAGATTTATCTACCCACCTGGAGCAACAATGACAAGCAACAGACAAAATATATAAAACAGTGATTTTCAAGCACTGATATGAAAAATGCAGTGGTTTGGATTATTAGTAGCTAAGACATTGCAGAAGAAGAGACTAGAGAACTTCAACACATAATAGAAGCTATCTAAAGTTACACAGAACAAAAATTATTTATAATGAAAACAGCATCAGTGACCTGAGGGACAACATATGGTATAATGTATGTGTAATTGGAGTCTTTGAGAAGAGGGGTCAGGGGCTAGAAAATATTTGAAGAAATAACGGCTCAAAAGTTTACTAATCATGGTAACTATAAATCCACGTATCCAATAAGCTTAATAAGCCAGGAACAAGAAACACAAATGATAACAAGAAACACCATAATCAGATTGTTCAAAATCAAAGATAAAGAGAAAATCATAAATGCAGCCAAAGGGAAAAGACAAATTACATACAAGAGAACAAAGATAAGGATAACAGCATATTTCTCCTTAAAAGCAATTCAAGTGAGATAAAATACTCAAAGGAAAAAATAGGTTGTTCAGTCATTCACGCCTGTAATCCCAGCACTTTAGGAGGCTGAGGCCAGAGGATCACTAGAGCCCAGGAGTTTGAAATCAGCCTAGGCAACATAGCGAAACTCCATCTCTACAAAAAATTTAAAAATTACCTGGGTATGGTGGCCACACCTATGGACCCCAGCTACTTGGGAGTCTGAGGCAGGAGGATTGCTTGAACCCAGGAGGTCAAGGCTACAATGAACCATGTTCACATGTCACTGCACTCCAGCCCAGGTGATAGAGTGGAGACCCTGTCTCAAAAAAAAAATAAAATAAACCTAGAATTCTATACCCATTGAAAATATCTTTCAAAAACAAAGGACTTCCAGTCTGTCTCCCTGGATCTTAAAAAGTCCTTTTTGAAGAGCAGTCTGGCAACATCTATTCTAATGCAGGGAATCTGTCCCATATAATGAAAGCACCAGAATATAAGGGCATGTACAGAGAAGATTATTGTAGCATTCAGAACCAAGTAATGGTAGGCAAATGCCTATCCATAGAGGAATGGTGGAATAAATGAGGGTACGTCACTCCCACAGACTATGAAATAGTCATTTAAAAAGAATGAATTAGAGTTATGCCACATGACTTAGAGGGCTTTTACATGGTTCTGACCGGGCGCGGTGGCTCGTGCCTGTAATCCCAGCATTTTGGGAGGCCAAGATGGGCAGATCACTTGAGGTCAGGAGTTCGAGAGCAGTCTGGCCAATGTGGTGAAACTCCGTCCCTACTAAAAATACAAAAATTAGCCAGGCGCGGTGGCACATGCCGGTAGTCCCAGCTACTCGGGAGGCTGAAGTAGGAGAATTGCTTCAACCCGGGAGGTGGAGGTTGCAGTGAGCCGAGATTATGCCATTGCACTCCAGCCTAGGCAACAGAGCGAGACTCCGTCTCAAAAAAAAAAAAAAAAAAGAAAGATTCAGATAATGTGTTTGCTATCCCACTTTTATAGAATAAACAATCTCAGGGAAGGAAATGAAGTTATGTCAGCATCAAGCCATTCAGATTGCTCTGTGGTCCCACTTCCAAGAAGTTTGCTTTCTCATGCCTCCTTTTCCCAGATTCCCTGACATTGTCTGTTGCTGATAGAGAAACCCAGACAGAAGGCCTAGTCCATGAATGAGATTAGGGCTTTAATTCAAATACAGAATTTATTTGAAAATACTACTTAAGTATATGTCTGAGATAAGGCTTTTTCCTTCTGTTTTTTCCACCTAGCAAAGTTGGATATATAGGTATGTGTTTGAGTTGAGTTTGTTTGAACATTACCATTAACTTCTGGGTTTGCAGCCAGTGATGATCAGCCAGAGAAGCCTCACTTTGACTCTCGCAGTGTGATATTTGAGCTGGATTCATGCAATGGCAGTGGGAAAGTTTGCCTTGTCTACAAAAGTGGGAAACCAGGTAAGAATTGTTTACAAGCGTGGTCCCGTAGTTTGGCTAGGGTCTTGCCTGACCTTGCTTGTCAGCCATGGCTCAGGAGACACATACCTCCTTGGCCTCTTGAGATGCTCCCAGGTTCCTTGTGTGTCCCAAACCCAAAAACCCCTTTGGTTCTCTCTGAGCATCACCCTTTGGGCTGATTATTAGTCCTTTTATCCATCTTCATTTGTGAGTTATTGCCAAATAGTTGATGGGATTAGGATAATATGGGAGTAAAAACTAAAAGAAATAGGCATTTTGTTTATAGACTCCTACAGCAAGTTCATGTACTAGATAAGCATCCAGAAAACACATTATCTTTTATCTTTCTTTTATACTTCTATATCTAGGCCAATTAACAGCAATAAAAACCTGAATTACTAGACCAAAGACCCCTGATGGGAAATTAAAAGCCTCTCTGCCCTCAAGCAGCAGCTGCCACCTAGCCCCCTAACAGCACTTCAGACCCCAGCCTAGGGACTGTGAAACTACGGAGCTGGACAATGGCAGCCCTCTTCAGCTAGCTGTCTGGTAGGGGTGAGAGGATACAGACACCAGGATTTGCCTCTGGGGCAAGGAGAAATCATCCAGCCAGAGGAATTGTTGCCAAGTAGTCATGGAGCTGCATCTTGAACTGTGGGGTAGGAATTAGATACCGGGTGGGGAGGAGGATTTGGTGGAGTAAAAGAGACAAGGGAGCATCCAAGCAAAGGGACAAATGGGTAAAAGCCAAGCCATGGGAAAGTAGAATTGATTTGTGGGGAATGACAATTCCAATTCAGTGGGCCACATGGTTCATGTAGGGGGTGAGGAGGAGATTAAGCTAGAAGGCCAATTGCTGTCTCTGATGCAGAGCTTTGAAAGCAAGCAAAGGAGTTTGGACATAATGTGGAAGACAGTGGGGAGCTAATGAAGGTTGTTAGTAAAATGGCAGGGATCATGACTACCAGCAGTTTTGGCAAAGAAAGAGACTGGATGGATAATGGAGGGCACTTAGGGAGATATTATAGCTATCTAGACAGCAAAGGAAGTAAGATAGGCTTGAAGTAGTAAGAATGGAAAGTCACAAACTGGGAGGCAGGACATCACAGTATAGGCAAGACTCCCAGGAGTGAACTGGGCTAAGCTCCTTCATGGTGGTTTTTTGTGGCACTTTTTGTTTTTCATGGCACCGATAGAGACCTCTTCAAAAAAACCTAAGCCATTCAGTGTTTTTCTCTCTCAGGAAAGCTGAGACCACAGTATTCCGCCCCCCTACCGGGGGAGGGGAGTGCTATGACACACAGAAAAGGAGTAGCTGCCTAGATGGCCTGACTGGACTTCCAGATGGTCAGAGACCAGCAGATAGATCAATCTACTGATCTAGCAAAAATTTGTAAGAGTATCAAAGGAACTGGTAAAGTGGCCACTAGAGAAGGAGACTGGAGGGTTAGAAGTGGGGCAGAAGGGGAACTTTTACTTTACATTTTCCATTCTCTCTGTTGGGATTTTTTTTTTTAAGGCCATGAGTATAACCTTTTACAGTTAAAAAGAAAAAACTTAAGCTATTCTTTATCTTTTACTTCCTTTGTCTTCTACTTCAGCATTAGCAGAAGACACTGAGATCTGGTTCCTGGACAGAGCGTTATACTGGCATTTTCTCACAGACACCTTTACTGCCTATTACCGCCTGCTCATCACCCACCTGGGCCTGCCCCAGTGGCAATATGCCTTCACCAGCTATGGCATTAGCCCACAGGCCAAGGTAAGGGAGGAACACCTGCCATTGCAAACTATGGTATATTCCAAAATCTACTGAGGAAATGGTTACATTGCAGGTTCCCAACTTCCCCATCTGATTCAGGAGATCTAGGGTGGGGCCCTGGAACCTGCATTTTCAATAAGCAAGACAGATGATTCCAATGGACAACCTCACTTTACTCATCTAGTTAAGTGGTTCCCAAACTTGACTGATTCTGAGAATTAACTGGGGAGTTTTATTTTTAATGAAATTCTGTTGGATAGTTTATGTCCCATGACTTGTTCTGGGTTGGCAGTACATGCACCCAGGAAGAGTGAAAAGTCAGGTTCTCACTCCCCTGTTCTCCAAGTGGGCATCCCCAGTGGCAGCTGCTATTACGAGTTTCCTGTACGCCCTTCCCAAGATACTCATTGCACATAAAGCATGCATGCACACTTTTGGTGTTCCTTTTTTCTAAATCTCAAGTGTAATGTACTGTCAACATGATTCTGCATCTTGTTCTTTTCACATAACACTCCATCTTGGGGCTTATTCCCTTTCAGTACATTTAGGGCACTTGTCCTCTTCAGTGGCTACAGAGTATTCCATTGCGTGGGTGTGCCTCATTTATATTACAGGTCTGGTCACCATTTCAGACATACAGATGCCAGGTATACAACCTGGTTTGAAAACACCAAGTGTGGCTGGAAAAACTTTTGACTAGAATGAGCTCATCTGGGCTCCTTCGTGGTGGTTTCTTGCAGCTATAAATTAGCAGCAAATTAGGAACTCAGCTCCAGCTCACCTTACTAAGTATGTATTCATCTAGTAGGCTTCATTTTCTTCAAATGTCACATAATTATAACAAACATTTATCTGGTCAACATTGAGAGGCGGCTGTGATTTAAAAGGTAAATAAATGTGGATGCCCTTTGCCCTCAGCTGCCTAAAAAAACAGTAGGAAACAGAACACCAACAAGATACAGCATCCCTCAGCAGAGGCCCACACTGGCCTCTGTCTCCTGCCTTTCCTGGGGGAATGGTGCTGCCACAATCCACCTGATGGGGAGTAGCTGGTTTGAGGGCAGAACAATAGACGCTGTCCTCTAGTGCTTTGGGATCTAGCATCCCAGGCTCAGGACTCACTAAATCAGAAGGAGGTGTGCTCAGATTCTTAGTTTTCATACTGCATTTATCTTAAAGGTCCTGAGACCTCATAAAGCAGTGTGTCTATCTTACCAGAGGTTGATGGGATCTGTTATCACCTCCACTTAAAGGAAGAGCAAATAGATTTTTAGGCAGTTTTTCATGAAAATGTACCTCTGCCTCCTGTTCCCAGCTCTCCTGCATCCCCCAAAAAGAGCACACAGAATGGCATTTTTCCTTTGAATTGTGACTTTGTCTTCCAATTCTGCCTTACAGCAATGGTTCAGCATGTATAAACCTATCACCTACAACACAAACCTGCTCACAGAAGAGACCGACTCCTTTGTGAATAAGCTAGATCCCAGCAAAGTGTTTAAGAGCAAGAACAAGATCGTAATCCCAAAAAAGAAAGGGCCTGTGCAGCCTGCAGGTGGCCAGAAAGGGCCCTCAGGACCCTCCGGTCCCTCCACTTCCTCCACTTCTAAATCCTCCTCTGGCTCTGGAAACCCCACCCGGAAGTGAGCACCCCTCCCTCCAACTCCCTACCAGCTCCAGAGTGGTGGTTTCCATGTACAGATGACCCTAGGGGTGACCTCCAGTTTTGCGTGTGGACCATAGGCCTCTTTCTAGTTGAATGACCAAAATTGTAAGCCTTTTAGTCCCACCGACATTAGCCAGGCTCGTAGTGAGGCCTCCACAGCAGGTTGTGCTGTCCCCTGCCTCTAGAAGCAATGGGGAATTTAGAATCTTGTGTAAGTGCCCAAATAAGTCTAATGAGTGCTTTCCTCTTCTTCAACACTCAACCCTCAATCCCTTAGCACTGATTAGAGAGGTCCCCCAAAGAAACCACTGGTTTTGACCCTTGAAGCATTAGAACTGCATCGTTCATTCAGGAGCCACTAGTCACATATGACTATTTAAATTTAAAGTAAATTGTATGAAAAATTCATTTCTTCAATTGCATTAGCCACATTTTGAGTATTCATGTGGCTGGTAGATTCTGTATTAGCACAAAGATATGGAACATTTCCATCACCACAGAAAGTTATGTTGGACAGCACTGCATTAGAATATTTTCATACTGCTCTTCCTCAATTAATTTTTGTTGTTAAATAATGTTGATGTCTTCATTGGATGGGTCATAATGTTCCATGAAACCTCTCAAGTACACAATTGTATGTTCTTTGTATCCCTTACCACAAATATCTCGCTCTGCTCATTTCTTTTGTAGCTTCCTATAAAGTTTGTCTTCCTCACCAGTTTCCAGTGAAGTTTCTTGCTTCCAGTTTTGTGTTATGATGTTTGTACACGTTCCACAATTATCTTCCTTATTAACTTTTTAAAGAAGGTGTACTTCTGCTATACTTTATTCTTACCATTTAAAAACAAAAAATTCCCAAACATTGTTTTGCACAACTCTTCATAAAGAAAGAGTTTTAATGGTGCCAGTCACTGTTAACAGAAGCTTTCCACCTGCTCTGCCTGCCTCTTCACAGCTCTGAGTTGTCCAGTCTCACTTTGCCTGGTCCCTGGCCATCCTTAGGACAAGCAGTCTCCTGCTTAGAACAGGGTGGGCTTCCAAGAGTTCCTTTGGAAGCAAGTTGCCTGTAATTCAGAAGTCATTTTCCCATTGACATATGGGGGAACCTCTAGCCCACATATGCTTAATATTTGACACAAGATAAATCTGACATACCTACTACAGTTAATGAAATTTTTACAGAGAAGGTTGCTCAGATTTTCAATTAGGAATGCCTATTTATTTATTTCCTCCCTCTACAGTCCTGGCTGTGGGCAGAAGCAAGGCCTTCACCCTGCTTCCCAAACAGGGAAAGTGGGGAGTCACCCACCTAGCCCCAAGTTCTTTGGGTGGCTGCAGTTTTTGTACGGAAGTCCCAGAGGTTAGAGAATTAGGAGTTTTGAGGAATGAGGTGCAGGGGCATCTACCATCTGCACACTTCAGTCCCAGCTGGCTCACTCTCTTTCCTGACTTCTCTCTACCCCGGTGATTGGCCAGACTTCCTTCCTTTGCACTGTCTACCTGCTAATCGACCCAGGGTTTCCTTCTTCCAAACCCACTGGGGAACTAAGAGCAGTCCACAGGATTCTCCACATGCACTTTTGCTCTGAAACATGTTTATTTTGATTGTTGACAATAGTGATAGATATTCATGAGAAAGCGCCTTCGATATCTCCTCCACCTACCACTTTCCATAGCCCCTGAGGAAAACCAAGGTGAAGAGTTAGCCTTCAAGGATCAGGGCAAGCTCTAACTGGCTGCTTCCCCCATATTTGTAATAGTTCAAAAAGTCTTGAAATATCAGCGCTTAAAAGTCTTTGGGAGCATAAACTGAGCTTCGTATTAACAGCTTCTTCATTTGCTTTAAAATAGCGAGACCTCTTACCTTTTCAATCCCAAAACTAACCACTTATAATTCAGTGTGGTCATTTAAACGTGTGTGTGTGTGTGTGTGTTTTAACCATAACATGACTGTCACATATTCTCTAGGAGACATTTTGGCCCTTTTAATTGTTTAGGTTATTATACTTCAAGGATTTATAAATGTGCAACAATTCATGGAGTGGCAGAAAAGGATATAGAGAGACCAAGTTGTTGAGGACAATAGCTGGAGTTTAGTCTTCCAGAAGTATTTTTCTTGCCAGAATTGATCAAAGGAAGAGCCAACGGCACTGGATAGGAGATTCTAGCATTTGGCTGCTTCTCCAAGACAAGCGAGGTTAGAAGGGAGTTGAGAAGTTATGTCATCTTCCACTGCAGCAGATACCCCTTTTTTAGTACTTGGGGATCCCCCGAATCACAGCATTTCTAAATCAGCCCTGGATTCCACAAGTGAAGCAGCGGAGGAACCAGGAGGTCAGCGGTGCCACTCAAATCTGTGGCAATCAAGTGGGAGTTCTCAAAAGGCTATCAAAGGAAGGGGGTTATGATAAGGAAAGGCTCAAGACCTGCCTCAGAAGGAGTGAGCAGGGAAGAGCAGGACTGACTCCACGCAATGCAGGATCCAGTACAAAATGAAGATGTGAGGCTTTTGTGCAAACAGCAGGAAAACATTACCTTTACAGGTACTAAAATGTAATGTTTTTCCTTTCTTCCATAGTGTCTTTCTCAACTTGTTATGGCTGTGTTTTTTATTTGCTACTTAATGCTGTTCTAACTAACTAAAAACTTAAATGTTAAACTCCTATCATGCATTTTACTATTCATCTTTATATTGTGCAATTCCAGTTTTAAATGAAAATATGAGCATTTGGCCAGGCACGGTGGCTCACGCCTGTGATCCCAGCACTTTGGAAGGCTGAGGCTGGTGGATCACGAGGTCAGGAGATCAAGACCATCCTGGCTAACACAGTGAAACCCCATCTCTACTAAAAATACAAAAAAAAAAATTAGCCGGGCGTGGTGGCGGGCGCCTGTAGTCCCAGCTACTCGGGCGGCTGAGGCAGAAGAATGGCGTGAACCCGGGAGGCAGAGCTTGCAGTGAGCCGAGATCATACCACTGTATTCCAGCCTGGACGACAGAGCACGACTCTGTCTCAAAGAAAAAAAAAAAAGAAAAAGAAAATATGAGCATTTACTCATGCAGAATCACCAAAATTACACAATTTGTATTTTATAGCTTATGTTTACATACTGTATGCATATGTATTTCATTCTTGCCACAACAGTAGAAACACTGTACAAAACTAACTCAACTGTTACTGTTTCACTTCTTAGTATTTCCAGCATAAGTGGTTGGCTAACACAGGAATGTATATGAGTAAAAAAGGATATGATAGGGCTCCTTGGTCATTCATGTTTCTTAGAATGCCATTGCCTTCTTTCTGTGTTTGAAGCCAGTCTGGTTCGGATGGGAAGTGCAGCCTGTTGGGGCTCTCAGCATCCCCCACTTACTCAGTTGTAGATATAAGATGCTTACTTTGTACTCACTTTGAATCTCTTCGAGCTCTGACACATCATGGGTCCAATGGAGTTCTCTGCTCACAGGGGATCACAAAGGCTACATGTGAATGGGGCGGTAAGGAACACTGGATATATGTTGCACATGTCTCCTCCGCTCATGCATATATTCTGTTGTCCCATCAGACTTCACTTACAGAACACAGGTTCAAAGATAAAATACTGCCAGAAGAGCACTAAACTAAGTGTGAGGCCCTTCTGAGTATGGGCCCTGTGTGACTGCACAGGTGACCCACCCATGAAGCTGGCCCTGGTAAAGGAGGAGGGGAGCGCTTCTGGCAAACGACCCAACAACAGGAGGTTAAGTGGGTTAAATTGGGAAAAAACACCCAGGAAATTTATGTTTTGAAACTAAAGCAATTAAAATGGAAATGGGCTATATTACAAATCAACTGCCCAGGAAAAAGACATTATGCTGGAGTCACAAAATGAGAATAAATGGCAGAATGCCTCATGATGCATCTATGTAGTTAAGATTGTACATAAAGTGCTACATCATCATGCTGCTTGCAGGGAAGTAACCAAGCCAAAGATAGGAATGAAAAGGGGCAGCCTGCACCTGATAATCCACAGAATCTAGCCCTTAAAGCTGACATGCACCAATGCCACTAGAATCATGTGTAGAAAGTAAGATACCCAGATCCCCCTCCAGACATACTAAATCAAAATTGCCAGGAAAGGTTCCAGCCATCAAGATTTTTAATCAACTGAAGTGGTGACAATGATGCTCACCAAATCTGAAATTTGTTACTTAATGGGTCTGGGTGGTTTTGCTTTTATTGCATGGAGAATAATTCAAAATCTGTTTTTATTCCAGTAAAGCATATATAATGACTAGAATAGAAGGACCAAGGGACCTTTTTAGTTTCAGCATAAATGCATGTATTTTTCTACACCTTTTATTATGGAGAGTTTTTAACATTTACGAAGATAGAAGAGCATAATGAATCCCCATGTATCCATCATCCAGGTTCATCAATTGTCAACTCATGACCAGGCATGCCGTAGGTAGACCCATATTTACTCCTTCAGTTTTGTTTAAATAATTCTATTCAATTTATCTATTGGTTTTTACACTACACTGCTTTATGTTTTAGCAATTGCTCTAAAGATTATAACTTTTTTCTGTCCAATAGCCATTCACAGAGTCCCTGGTAGCTATATTTGTCTAGTAAAGTCTGGCCCCTTCATTACAGTTAATTGGACACGAAGTGGATTTCCAATTCAAGTTGACTGTGCTCTTACCCTTGGGATCTTGAGATGAATTTCCCTATGTTTTTTTTTGTTTTGTTTTGTTTTGTTTTTTGAGACAGGGTCTCACTCTGTTGCCCAGGCTGGAGTGCAGTGGCACAATCATGGCTCACTGCAGCCTTGACTTCCTGGGCACAAGCAATCCTCCCACCTCAGTTTCTCAAGTACCTGGGACCAGAGGCACACACCACCTGGTTAATATTTTTATCATTATTTATAGAGATGCAGTCTCCCTATGTTGCCTAGACTTGTCTTGAATTCCTGGGCTCAAGCAATCCTCCCACCTCAGCCTCCCAAAGTGCTGGGATTAGAGGCATGAGCCACCACACCGAGCCAGATATCCTTCTTTGGCTTAAGCAACCCAGACTGGATTCTGTTTTTCCAGCCATGCATTCTCTTGTTAACACACATGGCTTCCATTATGGAGTTAATTGTGGCCATTAAAAAAGCTAATATATAGTTGAGAATTCAGAAAGGTTAGCTCCTCTTTTGCCCCTTTGTTTCCAGCCATTGACTTTCTATATTACCTATCTTGCCCTGCTCTCCTGAGCCACTCTCTCTCTCCAAAACTCCAGTTTGGTCTCCTCCTGTGCTGTTACACCTAGAGTTTCCTCCCAAGGTCCAGCTCCAGTCCACCTCCACCTCAGGGTTCTGGGAAGCCCTAGCCCACAAGGAGAACCCTCCTTGAGGTGAAGTGCTTCATGCCAGTACCACTCAATTAACTTTTGGTCACCTTGCCTGTGTCCTCTGTGTCTTCAGTGTCGAGATGGTATATTAATCCATTCTCACATAGCTATAAAGAACTACCTAAAGCTGGGTAATTTATAAAGAAGAGAGATTTAACTGACTTGAAGTTCTGCAGGCTGTACAAGAAGCATAGCTGGGGAGGCCTCAGGAAACTTACAATCATGGCTGAAGAGGAAGGGGAAGGGGAAGCAGGCACATCTTACATGGCTGGAGGAGGAGGAAGAGAGTGAAGGGGGAGGGCTACACACTAGTAAGCAACCAGATCTCATGAGAACTCACTATCACAAGAATGGCAAGGTGGAAATCACCCCCATGATTCAATCAATCACCTCCCACAAGGCCCCTCCTCCAACATTGGGGATTACAATTCGACATGAGATTTGGGCAGGGACACAAATCCAGACCACATCAGATGGGGACTTCATGTTACTCTGGAAAATCCATTGCTACTTAGTATGGAACCCCATGAAATATTAATAAACCTAAAATCAGTTAATACATAATCTTGTGCTAAATCAAGAACTGCTTCATACTTCAGGATAGACCAGTAGGAACAGACAACAAGCAAAATTGAGAAAAAAGTAAAAATGCTGTTAATTTAAATGTTTATGCAAATTATGAAAAGACAGTCACTACTTTATTTTAAAGGCAGCATACCTAAGGTCAGCCCACAGACCATCCCTGTCATAAAACTGCCATAATGCAAGATGTTAGCCATGTTCCAATGTCTTGGCATCCAAACATTGTCTCCCAGACTGCCTCTTGCCACTTACTAGCTGTGGCTCAAAACTCTTATCTGACAGTGTACCTTTGTGGTTCTGAAAATGGGATCTTTGTAAACTCACATCCTTATGTTTCCTATAGCTCTTAGCACCCAGGCCTTGTCCAATACCATCCTTGATAAATGTAGCGAGCATTATGAAAGAAACCATCTCTCTGGATGCTTTCAGTATCCAACCAACTACATAATCTCACATGGATAAAATCTTTTGTGAACAGGATTCCCAGGTGATAAGGGTGAAGAGCAGTAGTGAAGACCAACCAGAGGGTGACATGGTGAAAACACATACCACCACCACAAGAACTGAAATGCTGCTTTTTAAAGCATTATTGTAAGGTGGATTTAGCTGTTAAACAGGTGTGTTCTGCCATGGCATGTATTGTAATCACAGGGTTATACTCACAGGTCTGATGTGGACTCGGCTGAGGAGAGATTGTATCTTCTAGGTGGGATATGTCAAGAGAGAAGAGTGTATATTTGATAGTATTGACTTCACATAGAATTCTCCTTTGTGGACAAGAATTCCCAAGACTCAGAGCACAATGTAGACATAGTGTATTAGTCCATTTTCACGCTGCTGATAAAGACATACCCAAGACTGGGTAATTTTTTTAAGAAAAAGGTTTAATGGACTCACAGTTTCACGTGGCTGGAGAGGCCTCACAATCATGGCAGAAGGCGAAAGGCACATCTTACATGGTGGCAGGCAAAGAGAGAATGAGAGCCAGGTGAAAGGGGAAACCCCCTTATAAAATCAGCCTATCTTGTGAGACTTATTAACTACCACGAGAACAGTAGGGTGGAAACCACCCCCATGATTCAGTTATCTCCCACTGGGTCCCTCCCACAACATACGGGAATTATGGGAGCTACAATTCAAGATGAGATTTGGGTAGGGACACAGCCAAACCATATCACATAGTTTCTTAGACACTGTTTGATCTTCTTGATGGAGGAAACTGCAGTCCAAAGCAATTTTATACAAAACTAAATTTAACATAAAAACTTCCTGTGTACAAAATGAATAAACAGCAACAAAGTACATATAAAGGTATATTCTCTCAGACCTGTGCTAATACATAGCCATAAACTAAAATAAAAATTTTAAATTCATTCCTCAATCTCCAGCCAAATTTCAAGTATTCAGTAATCACATATGTCTAGTGGCTACCATATTAGTTATATATAGAACATTTCCATCATCACAGAACGTTCCACTGGGCAGCCCTAGTTAGAGCAAGCATGGCTTGTTTTATATTATAATTTTCAGAATAATTCTGGTGAAAAGCCATTTTATACTATGCTATAGTCAACAAAGAATAAGGATATTTACCTAATCTTAAGACTTTTTTTTTAACCTAAAACACAACATCCTTTTCTACTTTACATATTACTTTTGCAGCCATGGCTCATAGGAAAAGCCAAGGATGAGTTAGCCTGCTGCTACCCATTTTAGCTGCAGAGTGGGCTGTGCAGGTTCTGAGCTTTCCCCATGTGATGATAGTCAAAGACCCCAAGGCAGCCCCAGCCTCTCTAGGTCTCTGCACAGTCTCCAGTGTGGAAAGCTGTGGGAAAGGAAGGAGCAGGTTCTAGGTCTTCGGGATTTTCTGCAACTTAAAGCAGCTCATCTCCTTTGCCCTCCTAGGGAGCAGGGGGGCCTAGCTTTGGGATCGTCCTCCTAGCCTCAGAAATAATTGTTCAAGAAATAACATTTCTCACACAAAGGATAAATGTTTGAGAGGATGGATACCCCATCTTCCATGATTTGATTATTACACATTGCATGCCTGTATCAAAAATCTCATATATACACCTACTATGTACCCACAAAAATTTAAAATTTAAAATTAAACAAAACAAAACAAAACATGTTTTGAGGTAACTGGTACTCCTCTGAAGACCAGCTAGGTTAATCTTTCTTCCACAGCATAAAGACTAGAATAGAATATGTCCCTAGGGCAGGGGCATAAACAGCCTGAACATAGTTGAGTGTAAAGGAGAAACCCCATCCCTCAAGCAAAAGCTTCAAGTATGGAACACACTAAAGACAAGATTAAACCTCTGGAAAAACAGTTCACCTTTACCAAGGCCCCAGCGCCCAGCTTTATACTTTTCAACTTTATTTTGAAAACGAGGCCATCTCATGGGACAGAGACGGTGATATGGATGGTACTTGAGGGTTTGTGTTTAAGTGCCTGGTGGTTCCAGGCCACATCTGCTACCACAGGTGGTTCTAGACCCTGGCTACGCAGGTTCTGGGACATGGTGTTGGGGCTCTAGAATGTATGTTTCTTGAGCAACTCAGTGTTCATCAGAAAAACTCAATTTTCCTTTGAAAATTAGATTCTAAAATAGATGGCTGTGGCCTTAATAACTATCTTCACAAATCATGTTTTTAGGCCATTAAAAAATGGTAATCTGTCTTCAATATAATATCAGAAACAGAATTCAAGCACAAGACAAATTCAAAAATCTGTCTTACATTTGTTCACAAACACAAGTCCATATAGTTTAACCCAACAGTGAACTTCTATATGTGTGTGTATACACACACAGATAGATTGACCAATAGATAGATAGATAGGTTTAGAAAGTTCTAAATTACCACAACCCTTAGAATTTCAGGCAATTTTTTCTTCCAAAGACATAAATGTTATTTTTTCATACCACCTGCTGACAGAGGGATAGCTAGCTGGATTAGAGTTCATTTCCTTCTATTGAGGCGGCATTTCTGAGGATGTGTTGCATCTCTGTGAATGAGCTCCTTTAATTCTCACAACATTCCTAATCGCATGCCTAATCATCTAAGCCAAGAAAGCCTCTGAAGTTGACTGAATTGCTCTATTCTGTAGCCAGTTTACCACCTGCTGCTGTGTGCTGAGTTCCAGTAAAATCACCTTGTCTAAATAAGTGTATCATCAAGGATCCCTCTTTTCAGGGACTGGATAAAATGGCTACAAGAACTGTCCCAGGCAGCCAGCTCTTCCTGTATAAATACCACGTTTTTATTCAGTTCTTATTTGAAAATTGCGATTTAAAAAACTATAATTATTCCCTTGGGTACATGACAAGTGTTTTTTTGGAAAAGCAACCTTATTTCCTAGCCCATTGCCCTGCCCAAAAGCATCTGGCTGTTCCCCAGTGGGATCGCTCTCCCCAAAGAGCAGTGAGGGCTTAAAAGCATTTTTGGGCAGATACTATTAGGGGCGAAGTCTCTCTCTGAAGGGAAACAAAATTTCTGGTTAGTTTTCTGAAAGAGAAAAAGCCAAACCCTCTGCTTAGCTGGGCCAACTGAATAGTCCACATACTGCAGTGACCTCTCATAGTTCAGGAAAACTGCTGCTGACACAGAGGAACACAAGGCCCCCTATTACCTTGTGGCTCATTTAATGTGCTACCTGTAACATGCTATGCATGCCTCTGGAATATCTTTAAATTCTGAACCAAGACCCATGTATTCCTATTTCCACCTGCACCAGATAACTTATAATATCAAAATGAATAGAAGAAAATGTGTTCACTGGAAACTGGCTGTTGAGCCCCTCCAATGGGAGCTGAGGAGCTGTGTCTCTGCAGGCATGGGGACTGGCCACAAGCAAAGAGTCAGCAGCATGAAGCCCCGGAGCTGCAGCATGTGCAGCAGGCGCCAATCCAACAGCATGGGAACAACAGTGTCACAATCATTCCTCAGTTATGGCAAGAATGTGCTATTTTTCACTGTTAGGTGTTGCTTCTGAGAACTACAAATAAAACTCTCCAACCAAGTGAACAGACTCTCTGCTGGCCAAGGGGACTCCAGAGAACCTTACAAACTGAGTTTCTGACCATAACAGGATGGGAGGTCAGACACACCTCATCATACCCCCTCCCTTTTGTGGTTTTAGACACAACAACTGATCAGCATTGATATTAAAAGAGAGATCATAAGACTGATGGAACAACTTTGTGACAATAAGATACCAAATAATAAACAGGACCTAAAGCCATGTCAGCCAAGGGTTAAGTCATGCACCCCTCCCTACACTTAAAGAATAAAACAATTGGCCGGGCACAGTGGCTCAGGCCTGTAATCGCAGCACTTTGGGAGGCCGAGGCGGGTGGATCACAAGGTCAGGAGATCGAGACCATCCTGGCTAACATGGTGAAACCCCATCTCTACTAAAAATACAAAAAAATTAGCCAGGCGTGGTGGCAGGCACCCGTAGTCCCAGCTAGGAGGCTGAGGCAGGAGAATGGCGTGAACCTGGGAGGCAGAGGTTACAGTGAACCGAGATTGCGCCACTGCATTCCAGCCTGGGTGACAGAACACCACCAGACGCTAACTGATCCCTTATTCTATCAGCCATAACCATGCTTTGATTGGACAAGACATTTATTTCTGTAACTTTCTCCTGGTAAAAGACCACCAACCATGGACTGGTTCCGGTCAGTTTCACAGAGGCTGCACACTTGAGTGCCTTCCTGTCTCTGCTTCACCTTTTGATGTATAGGGCTTAATGGTAATACATTTAAAAGTCTCCACCCCTAAGAGAACATGAGCCATATGTAACACGTTTTTTCAGTACACATGCGTTAGGACCACCTTCATAAATATTCATAGCTTCTCCTGTAACTGTTGAGTATGTATACTTGGCCAACCCATTCAGCATAAATCCCTGTTCTACCCTCCTGTCCCTCAAAGTGCCTGTCTTTTGGTTGACCCTTTATAAGAAATAGTTTCCTCTCCAGAGTTACAGATCCTATGATTTTTTTGTTGACACTTCTAATTATCCAGCCTATATAATTTTCCTATACATATAATGCTGTAGTTTTAAATGACAAAACATTCTGGAATCATTGTCACTAATCCAGTAATTAGGAACAGTCTCTACTGTCAACAACTGAACTGTGTTTGAACTACAAATTCCCCAAAATCCTAAATCTTAACTTCCTCAAGTGGATCATCTTAAACAAAAATTATTCTTAAAGACAATAGTGCTCATTAGGAGAATAAAATGGGCTTGGCCCTCCCTTGAGAAAGTATCAGCAATCCAAATAACCTCTCACCATATCCATTCACCAATCAGAGTGGGAAATGACTCTATCATCAAAGCTCAAAAAAAGATGGTGCACTTCTGAACCTTTCCGATTGGTGCTGAACCTACATACATGGATGAATGAATGGGTGGATGTGGGATGGATTACCAGTTATGTATAATTGATGAGAAATTTGTACATGACTGCCAACCTTGAACAAAATTTTCAGCGTTCAGGAAATTTTTTTTTGAGAGAGAGTTTCACTCGTTACCCAGGCTGGAGTGCAATGGCGCGATCTCGGCTCACTGCAACCTCTGCCTCCCTGGTTCAAGTGATTCTCCTGTCTCAGCCTCCTGAGTAGCTGGGATTACAGGTGCATGCCACCAAGCCCAGCTAATTTTTGTATTTTTAGTAGATATGGGGTTTCATCATATTGTTCAGGCTGGTCTCCAACTCCTGAGCTCAGGTGATCTGCCCACCTTGGCCTCCCAAAGTGCTGAGATTACAGGGCATGAGCCACCACGCCTGACCAGGAAAATTTTAAGGTACAGTGCTTCAACCCTGTACACGACTAGGCCTCCAGGAGTTTTCAACTTGGTCAAGGTAGGACTGGCTGGCTCCCCACCCCCAGGCCCACCCCAGTTCAGACTGGGCTGCATATTTTGTGCCCCAAAGCATAGCTGACTATTGATATTCAACTAGCAGCTGTCTTAAGGTTTCTAAAAGAACAAGAAAATAACCAGGAACTAGTGAGACAAGCCAGGATATATCACGTCTTATCTTCTGTCATTGGAGAGTTATTCAATGTGTCTCATCCTCAGTTTCTTTATATGAAAAATGAAAATGCAGAGTGGCTATAAGGATTCTATTAAATAATTATGAAGTGCTCACACAGAGATGGCTTCAATAAATAATATTTTAGCTATTTTTAGAAATCACTTAGAAAGTCCATTTTCCCTCCACAAATTGTCTAGCAAACACAACTGATTTTTCTACCAAATAGACCACCTTTTTTGACAAACTGAATGGTGCATTTTAATATCATATACCTTCACTGCATTTGCAAAGGCATTTCATCCCCTATCTTAGGCAATTTGGTATTATTTGTACTTATCTCTCTGATAAAATGATTTCTGATTTAAAAAATCTAGATATGGCTGCAGAGTGGTAGATGAATTAAAATTTTAATTTCAGTAGATGACTCCTTCCCAGGCCCCAGGAAAGGGCCCTAAGGGAAGGACCATGACTCTCCTTTTTCCCAGATGAATCCCAAGTGCCTGGCGCACAGTTACCTCCATAACGGGTGCGCGGTGCACATTTGGGATGGTTGTATCGTTTCTTAGAGGATACTGTGAGGAATCACCACAAGCTTGGTGGTTTATAACAACAGAAATTTATTTTATCATATTTCTGGAGGCTAGCAGTTCAACATTAGTTTTATTGAGCCAAAATCAAGGTGTCGAGCGGCTGTGCTATTCCTGGAGGCTCCAGGGCAGCACCTGTTCCTTGCCTTTTACAGCTCTTGGTGGCTGCCAGTGTTTCATGGTTTGTGGCCATGTCACTCCAATTTCGTCTGTCTTCACGTTGCCTTTAGTGTGTATCAAATCTCACTCTGCCTTTCTCTTATAAGGGACACTCATGACTGGGTTTAGAGAATACCCGGATGATCCAGGATAATCCCCATATATCAGGATCCTTAATTTAATCACATTTGCAAAGACCCTTCCTTAGAAGGTAACATTTCTAGGTTCCAGGGATTAGGACCTGCTACTGTTAGATGGCTGTCATTCAACCTGTTACAGTGGTATTTGGTGATACACCATCTTAGGTGTATCTATGAACACAGAAATAGTGGATTTGGGAGCCATGGACAATGTGGAGACCACTCACAGACCAGGAGCCTGGAAACTAAGTCTCCTACTCCTGGCCCCTGTTCTTCCCCCCTGCACTGTGTTAACAATGGACTTGGAAGAAAACGAATCTGGGTCATCAGCCCTCCAAGGCCCTGTGCACCCTCCCACTCCATCCCCAGATCATTAAGTTGTTTTTTAAACAGAAAGAAAAAAACCTTAATATTCCAAAGAAACCCAAATCCAGACACCTTTGAAAAGTGTTGCCTTTCTTTTCTGGCAGTTTTGTAATTTCAATACATACTAGGACATAAGTGCTAAGACACAGGGGCAAGAACACCTATGGTAATTACCAGGCAGATGAGGAATAGTATCTTACAAGTGTAAGGTACTATTCACTTTCATGCTTCTTGAAGGTCTTTTAGAAAAATTTAACATCCTGAATTAAAAATTGCTCATAGAGGCTGTCAGAATGAGTGGCATCAAGAGAGGGGAAACAAGCAACAGGAAACATCCTTTAGTTTCACTAAAAACTAATGAACCACTAAGTTTAACAACGCAAATTGATTTTTCTTATAGGCTCTTTTAGGCCTTTTTGATGGATCTAGTCCTCCGGTGGATTTAAATAAACCAAGAGGAAGAACAGGAATCCGGAGCAGAAGGTTCTAGAGCTCCTGGGACTTGCTGGCACACCCCGACTGCTCCTTGACATTTGTGGACAGGGCTCTGGGTTCACCTCTGTCCCAGCATGTCTGTCCTGCCACTGAGCTGGCAGGCATTTCTGTGGGTGAAGAAAAAAGAGAGAAGTGGCAAGAGCTGGCCCTTTATACCACTTCCGATGTTCCTCCCACGTTACTGGGCATTTTTCAAATGTTCATTTCATTTCCAAATGTTTAGTGAGGGACTCAATTGCTGCCGCCTCCTGGCTTTCAGGGCAGGCAAGGAAGCGGCAGAGATGTCTGGGCACACAGTGTGAAGGCAGCTTTGCTCAAACATGTCCTAGTTGATCAGTTACTTGATAGTGATTAAAAACCAGCTCTGCCTTGGGGAATTATTACTGGTTTTGCGAAGTTCTCAAAAACATCATCTTCAGTCTCTAACTCCCACTCCATCTCCCCACCAAAAAAAGAGAGAGACAAAAAATACCCAGTGATTTCCAAACCTATCTTCACATTAGAATCGGGGGGGAAGGAGATGAGAAGATCTTTTAAATGTTCCAAAGTCCAGGCCACACTTCACACCAATTAAACCACAATCTCTGGTGGAGGGACAGAAATATCAGTAGTTCTTAAAGCATCCAGGTGAGTCCGATGTGTAGATTGGGCTGGGAACCACCACCCTATCTTATTCTCATACTGCAGTGGCACTATTCAAGATGCTGGGCCCAACAAAAGAGACCCTTTTTACTTAGCTGAAAGCAAGAAATTAGTTGACCTTGCTTGCTGCTTCTGTGAACTTTTTGGTCCCTAAAACAAAATTAAGATTAGGTTTATTCAATCACTTCCTTCTAAATATGACCTTCCATTCTAAAGCAACAACTCAGCAGAATACCAAGGACCCTCAGGAGGACATTGACATATTTGTTCACTAAACAGTGTGACAAAAATACAGCTTCCTTTTGTCTGTGCATCATTATCTCATGTCATACAAACATTCCAAATCTGCATTCAGTGCCAAGCAATAGGCGAACACTCTCACAAACTATTAAACCATAAGCGGAATATTGTACCTGTTATTTAGAAGCATATGGAAAATGACTATTAATACCCTATGTATTCTTTCCAATAAGGTGATAAAACTCAACAGTCTATAATGTACAGACCCAACTCTCGCAAGTTCCAGGCTCTCCTGGGGTGTTCACATCCATCATGTACTATTTGACAAATGTCTGCTTCAACAAGCTCCCTGTCTCCGTAAGTGGGGTTAGAGCAGAGAGGGGAACACAGGCACAGAGGCCTATGGGGAAAATATATTATCTTTGGCTTTTTAAGCAATGCTACTGCACATTGCCTATAAATCACATATCCCCAGGTTCAGGAATGCAGAGTCACAGAGGCTATTTTATTTTTTTGGAGACAGAGTCTCACTCTGTCACCAGCTGGAGTGCAGTGGTGTGATCCTGCAACCTCCGACTCCCTGGTTTAAACAATTCTCCTGCTTCAGCTTCCCAAGTGACTGGGATTACAGGGATGCGCCACCACACCCAGCTAATTTTTATACTTTTAGTAGAGACAGGGTTTCACCATGTTGGCCAGGATGGTCTCGATCTCCTGACCTCGTGATCTGCCCGCCTCAGCCTCCCAAAGTGCTGGGATTACAGGCATCAGCCACCGCACCCAGCCTATAGAGGTTTTAAAAGTAGGACAAAGATGGAATTAGTGACCTGATGATTTTTCAACCCCTCGAAATACCTGCTGCAATGGTTTACCTTTCCCTGTTTTCAGAGACAGAGGTTCCTCACAGGGAACCATGTGACCCCAGGCCAAGGGGCTTCCGTGGAGGGTATGACCACCATCTGGGTCTCAGACCCCTCAGTATTGCTCTACAGTTGCTGAGAGCCCCTCCCAGTGCCTTCCCATCTGATCTCAGCTGTTGATGACCTGTGCTTGAAAAGCATGCATAGTCATGTGCCACAGAACAGTGATTTGGTTCACTATAGACCACATATATGCCAGTGGTCCCATAAGATTATAATGGAGCTGAAAAATTCCTATCACCAGTGACATTGTAGCTGTCATAATGTCATAGTGCACTGCATTACTCACGTGTTTGTGGTGATGCTGGTGTAAACAATTTATGCCGCCAGATGTATAAAAGTGCACAGTAATGTCCCAGGCCTTCACATTGACTCACCACTCACCTGCCCAGAGCAGCTTCCAGTCCTGCAAGCTCCATTCATTATAAGTGCCCTATAGAGGGGCACCTTTTATCTTTGATACTGTATTTTTACTCTACCTTTTCTATGCTTAGGTATATTTACAAACACAAATACCGCTGTTACAACTGCCTACAGTACTCAGTCAGTGACATGTTCTTATGGATTTGTGGCTTAGGAGCAACAGACTGTATCATATAGCCGAGGTACATAATAGGCTGTACCATCTAGGTTTGTGTAAGTATAGTCTATAATATCTGCACAATGATGAAACTGCCTAACAACACATTTCTCAGAACATATCCCCATCATTACGTGATGCATGACTATACTAAGCATGCGATTCTGAGGCTCTCTGTACACAAAGCTTTACATTTCCATTTTGTTTTGGTGATTTAGTAAATTTTTTGAGAAAATAAATTTTGACATAAGAGGCCAATGAGTGAGTTGTGGAATAGTTCAGATTTGTAAACTGCTGCTCTCATTTTTGCTTCCATATCACGATGGGGCAAAACAAACCACACAGGTAAGGTGATAGATGTTAGGTTAACAACAGCTAACACGTCCTGTAACAAGGACTTAGGCCCAATTATAAAAGGAGTTTCAAAGAGCACACTGTTGATGTTACTCACTCTATTAACAAAATACAGCCCAAAGGATCTGAAGGCCGTTCCAAGCGAGGGTGCTTCTGAGGACACTGAGAAGAGTTTTGCCATTCTGAAGAGGCGAGCCTGTGGAACTGTTTAAGGTCCTGTTCCCAGAAGAATAAAAGTTTCTCATTATGGCATTAAACTCTATTTATTTAGTATTTGAAACATGGTGTACATGTATGTATTTGTATAAACATTTGTTACATCTAAAATCCACAACAGGTAAACAATCTGTGCTTTCTTTTGTGTACAAGTTTGGGGTTTACATCTGGATATTTTGGTGTTGTGGAGACTCAGTCTGTGAAGCTAATCAGATTGCCTCATATTACCGTAATAACTGTGACAGAAGTGATTTGCTCCTTAAAGGGGCTGTTCCTTGCCCAGAAAAGGTGTCACACTTTTGAACTAATAAACCGGGTGTCACGGAATCAAGAGAAACACAACTGACACGATGGAGAAGGTATGTGCAGGGGACTCCTGGAGATCCAAGTCAATGCGTAGCAGGCAACACAAGCCATGGGGTGACACTGGGAATTGAGCTCTCCCTTTTCAAACTGTTGGATGTGAATATCAAGTCTCCCCAACCCCACCTGGAGGGGTTTCATCCAGCAAGAGCTTGCCTTCTGCTCAGCACACTCCTGGGAGTAACCCATGAGTGTCACAGCTGCAACTCCGAGGTGCCAACCAAGCCCAGGGCTCTGGCTTCTTCTGGGGTCAGGCCGCTCTTCAGGGTTCTTCGCACTGCAGTGGTGGTGCAGGTCACACCCAAAGGGATGAGAAGAAAAGGAAGTATGAGCAGCAAGGCACAGGGCAGTCAAGACTCCAGTCCCCCCTTCTCCCCAGGGACTTCCAGAGAAGCCAGAGGGTTCACACTCTGCACCTTCCTGCTCTTGCTGAAGTGCCCTGCAGTCTGTCTGCCAGGACAAAAGTTTGGGGCTACACAGGCTGGCCTAACAATGCCACAGGTGCTGATTTGGAGGGCCGAGAGGAGTGGTGCGGGCACTTATAAAGAGGAGAGAAAGGAGGAGAGGCTCACCCTCACGAGGCTTCTGAGAAGGGGGTGAACTGCAGAAGTGCAGAGGGCAGGAGAGACCTCAGCATCTACCCAGTATGAGGAGTGTATCAGAGCTGGGAAGGTGATTCCAGAGCAGGGGAAAATGCAAGCTCCACTAATACAAATGAGGTGAGGCAACCAGCGCACAGCGAGGGGTTCCACAAGACCCAACAACCTCACAAATCCAACAGACGACCAACAATAGCTGGGGACATGCTCAAGACCCACAGAGCAAGTGCATGAAGCCAGGGCAAGGGGCAGCAGTGAGGACAAATCTCTCCATGAGTACTGTGGGTCTTAGCCTCAACTCACTAAAAGGCCTCTAGAGACAATAATTAAAATAACCAGTGGCTCCTCGAGGAATGGAGGCTAAGGAGCAAACTGCCAAACTTATTCTGGCTGGAATTGGTGGCTGTTTTCTATGGAACACACAAGACTGAAGAATGGCCAATGACCACTCTCACTGGGGGGTTGCAGTTGGCAACTGGAGGGATGCTCATATTTAACTGACTTAGAATTGGCTTGTGTTTAGCTTGGCATGATGGTATTCCCATTGTTTAGTATTTCAATTTCAACATCAAAATAAAGGCTGGATAAGGGTGAATGAGGAGGTAGCTGCCTCACCCAAGACAAGTCTTCATTTGAAAGGGTGGCTAATTACATTTTCCTTAATTTACAAATTGTATTTGACCCACTGTTTATTTCTTTAAAGTTCGCACAGAGTTTGGGGTATTCATTTTCAGAAGAGAAACGTTATGGATCTGCCTTCACCCTAAATCCCAAATCAGCCAGAGTTCCTGAGATGACCAGGGCAGGCTGTTGATCAAAGTTCAGAGAAAGTAAGCTCACCTTAATGTCTCCCCAGTTCCTTTGCCAACTCCCCTCATCCACTCCCCAGAGGCCAGGGCCCACCTCATGCATCTGCAGGCCACACCCCATGGTCTATGCCTTCCCATCATCCCCTAAATATAAGCTCACTCAGCCTGTGGACAAAAGATCTGAAAGACCTATGTCCATGGCAGAATCAATGGGGACTAATATCTATTATGAAAATAAAGAGCTCCTTCTCTTCCAGGAATCAGCACTTGGAACAGGGGTCAACATCATATCCATCAATTGGTCAACCAACAGATGATTTATTGAGAACCCGTTGTGTGCTCAGCATTTAACTCAAAGAATCAAAACACAGACATCAAGTATGGGTTTTTAGAGAGACATGGGATATGTGGTGAGGGGTTCTCTCAAATCGTGTTACTGCAACTACTGTATTTCCAAGCCTAGCTTTGGGCCCTGAAGCAATCTATCTGTAGCTGTTCTTGCACTAGCTCCTCTTTCCCCCACCCCTGATCCCTTGGCCTCCAGACTGAATGTCTGGCTCAACAAGACAAAATGTTTGGCTCCTAAGTCTCAGCTGGAGGCAGATTACATTCAACTGAGCAACAGAATTTGTTCTATGGGGCAGCAATAAAAATACTAGTTTGTAATAACCTTTTATGTTCTTTAAAGACTCCTTAGAGTGTTTGTTAAAGAAAGATAATTTTAACAACAGTAAATAAGATAAAATATCTCTCTTGACAAGAAAGACCTCTTGCTGTAACTTCTTAACCAAGATACAAAATACTTCCTAAAAAAGTCCATGCTGGCCGGGCATAGTGGCTCACACCTGTAATCCCAGCACTTTGGGAGGCAGAGGCAGGTGGATCACTTGAGGTCAGCAGCTTGAGACCAACATGGTGAAACTCTATCTCTACTAAAAATACAAAAATTAGCCAGACATGGTGGCACACGTCTGTAGTCCCAGCTACTCGGGAAGCTGAAGCAGAGAATTGCTTGAACCTGGGAGGCGGAGGTTGTGGTGAGCCGAGATGGTGCCACTGCACTCCAGCCTGGGTGACAGAGCGAGGCCCCATCTCAAAAAAAAAAAAAAAAGAAAAAAAAGAAAAAAAAAAGAAAAAGAAGAAGTAGTTCATGCTGCACTAGCTGGGCATCTTAAAATTTCACCAGCCACAGAAGGTGGTGTGGACATCAGTCTATGAATCTTTGTCCATTTAGGTATATATTGTGGCTGAATGACTACAGAAGACCCCACAGATATTTTACCCAGGAAGGTATTTAAAGATGCTTAACACTTCTGTTTGCACATTTGCTTTAGTCCTGTAACTGCTCAGTTCAGTTGATATAAATATTAATACTCGAATAAGGGCCCTGTCACCTTACAGCTCATGTAACAATCTTTTAATAGCTTCGGACATTGGGCCAGCCTATCTGGGACAGGCTCAGGGAACAGAACTAAAGGTACCTTTATGGGTCTTGCTACTTGACAGCACAGAGCCTGTGCCCTCTCCCTCGTGGGTCTACTCATGGTTTGGATATTCCAGACCCCTTGGGATGCTGCTTCACCCTCTGGTCTGGGCTCATGTGTCCTCTGCTGTGAGGGAAAAGCCAACATAGGCTTCATTCCCTTAGCTTGCCAGATGTATCCCTGAAAAGTGAGTATTCATGGAAAAGTCTTCCCCATTTATGAAATCCTACTTTCTGTGGACCTCCATGGCAATTTGAAAAAAAATTCTCTTAGATATACGTTATCCCCTTGGTGTAATGAAAAATACCTGAGAATCTGAACCCTTCCCTTTGTTAGCCAAAGTTAATTCACCTTACCACTTGAAAGACCACGTGAAATGAAATTAATCAGCTAAAATCAGTCTTACACCCAATTCAAGTCACACGCGACAAGAGCCCCTTTGGGTGTTTGGTCAACCATCCGTCTGCTGGTCAGTTTCTTTGCCATTCATCAAACATCATGTACATGTGCACCCTGAGCCTCTGTGATGGGAGCCTCTGGGGAGAAAGGCAGGGGCCTGATGGGGACACAGTGTGGGGAGAAACACTCAGGGCAGCAGATGGGGTCCAGTCAGGGAGCTGGCTCTCAGAAAGTTTCCAGAAAGCAAAAAAAAAAAAAGGCTGGGGACATAAGAGAACAAAACAAGGGGGCCAGCAAACAGGTGCTGGCAGGGTATGAAATGGTACACAGCAAACTTCCACAGCAGAAACAACTCTGCCACCCAGTAGAGAGGCTTCTCCAGCACTGTGGCAAGGTCGGCTGGCTGCGGATGACACCTGGGCCTCTCCCCACTCCTCATTTCCACTTCCCACTCAAATGCTCCAGCGGAATCAAAGCTGCTCTCCAGCCTTTCCCACGGGACGGCCTCCCCTCAAAGCTCATAACAGAGAACAGACTGGAAATGTTTATCCCTGTCTGCCTTGCAACTCTGCCATAGATGGCATGGGTCACTCTGAAGGCACCAGCAGCCACACTGCACCCCAGGCCCTGGTGACAGTTCTCACGGTGTCAAAGTGATGGTGGAAGAATCTGATGTGGGGTGCCTCTGCTGCCAGCATGCAGCACAGGACTGTCTGGGGACTCAGGAAAAACACCCAAGTTCTTTTTCTTCCTCCCTAGAAATGAAAACATTAAAAATTCCCACAAAGGGCTCACAGGTGACTCTACTAAGATGAGTTGCATCCGAGAACAATGGCAATGGCAGCCACCATTTACTGAGTGTTTACATGGGTTGTTTCACTTAATCTTTATGGAAACACTGTGAGATGGGAACTCTTGTTATATCTTCAATAAGTGAGCAAACCCGGACCAGAGAACCTGGTCACTGGCCCAGGGCTCACACTAAGTGGTAGAGAAGGGTTTGAGCCGACTTTGGATCACAGTCCACACTGGAAACAGCTGTGCCCTGCCGATGCTTGGCAGGACAGTTCCTGACCTCTTTCACATCAACAGGAAATCGACCCAACTTTACTTTCAGGTAACAGAAATCCATCTGTGCGCTTTCACCTTTGCAGCACTGAGAGATGTTATTTCGGGGTTTTTTTGCACATAATTATCAAGTGTAATTTGAAAATCATTTTTTGGTTTTTTAATCCCAAAGATCCCAAAGATTTTCTACCAGGTGTACTGGGAGCAATGTGTCTAGGAGTCTAGTTGACTAACATCAGAACTTCAAGATGCCTTAAATGTCCATGTCTTGTGGCTGGGAGGTCCCGGGCTTGGCCACTGTTCAACACCGTCCATTCACGCCCTCCTTGTTCTGAGTGGACGTAAAACGGCAGGGCCAGATGTGCTCCCTGGGACTTCCTTTTTTTCCACATAAAATCCTGTCCATTATATGCACAGCCTTCCCAAATGGAAGGATGTTCTACAAAATAACTGGCCAGTACTTTTCAAAAATACCAAGGTCACAAAGTGTCCTCACAGATTAGAGGAGACTAAGCAGACATGAGGGCTAAATGCAATCTGGAATCCTGGGTAGGATCGTAGAGCAAAATAGGACCTTCGTGGCAAAACTGGTGAAATCTGAATAAAGCCTACAGTTCGGTTAATAGTACTGTACCAGTTTGAATTTCCTGGTTTTGCTAAATTGTCCTACTATTTTTGCAACTTTTCTGTAAGTCTAATATTTTTTCAGAATAAAACGTTGAAGCAATAAAACCCAGAACAACAACAAAAAGCAGACATTCCCAAATCTAGTTGACTGAAATTCAATTTCTTGGACTCACCCCAGACACACTGAGCAAGAGTCTTGGGGAGAGGCTCAGGCACTGCATTTGAACCTTCCCTGGGTAATCAGATGTCCAGGTTTGGGGCCCCTCACTTAAATCACTGTCATCTGAGATGCAGGAAAAGGCGGGGTTTTCAGGACAGTGACAGTCTGTGGTGACAAGGTTGAAGTCTCCTAGTTCCATCTAACCCAAGATGAAGTTCACTGAGGCTGAGACAGCACTCAGAAATACTCGTGGCATTAGGCACTTTCTGCCATCACTGGTCTGGCTGTGGCTTCCTTGGCCTTGCAGAGCCCAGCCCATGCCCTCCTACTATACCTGTGGCTACATTAGCATCCAGTACTCCTGAAGACTCTTTTTGGTTCCTAGGTAGGAACGGAACAGAAGGCAGTCAGTTAAAATGCAAACACCAACTGCCTCCTCCTATGGGTCATGTTGGAGGTGGGCAAAGGGAGAGTTTGGCCCGAAAGGAAAAATAAGTTCTGCCAATTGTTTTCTGGGAGAATCTACCTAAACTAAGGATAGAAAGGAAAGGCAGCTCAGGAATCTACAGACTTGAGTTTTCCACATTTTAAGTTCTGGGCAGGACAAAACTGCCTTTCCCCTTCCCAGATTAAGTCGAGAGTGTCAGCCCTCTGTCTGGGTTATCTCAACAATGCTAGCCAAGTGCTATGCTGACAATGCAGCCTTTATGTGCACAGTTGCAAGCATTCTGGGGGTAAAAAAGAGTGGTGAAGATCGGTCTGGGCTATTAATTGTAGCAGGCCAGGGTGAAGTGGACAGTGTGGTGGGGAGTGAGGTGGGTGAAAAGAGCAGACAGTTGGGTCGGGATGTGCACAGCAGACCCTAAGCACCTTCAGGCAGCAACGAATTCCCATCAGCAACTTGTCCCTTGGGCAGCAGTGAGACACAGCCTGGAAGGGAAGAAAGGTGGTGGGAACCTGTCATAGATGCCTCGCTTAACCCCACAACCGCCCCAGGAAGCTGGCACTACTGCCTTCATCGTACAAAAGATAACTGATACACAGTAAGGGCCAAGTCACTCGTGAGACCCAGGCCCCATCCCTGCTGTGGGCATGTGTGCATTCCTGAGCATGGAAATGGATTCCATTTGAACTTGGCAGCAAAAATGATGAAAGACGGAAACATCCTTCGGTCAGGTGCATGGCACCTCCCTGAGTACCACCATGGGAACCCTATGCCTCCCCTCAAAAAGGCTCTCAGAGGCAGGAAAGACAGGTTCTTGGATTTGTCTTTTTACTGCTCCTTCATCCTTTTGAACCTGGCACTCAGGCGGACACTGTGGGGGGGACTTACAGACAAGCCTCCTCTTTATGTGTCAGTTCCCCCTGTTTGGGAGGGTGATTTTTCTAAAAGTGAAACCACCAGAGAGCCATGTAATGCATCTTGCTTCTTGCATCTGCCTCTCTAACCCCGAGGCTTCCACCTGAGTCCCGACTTTCTGACTTAGCATATCAGTGTCCTGGCCTCCAGCCTGGCCCTGCTCTGGAGCGAGGGATGCCCTCTAAAAGGCAGTGACTCTCCACCTGGGTTTAGGGAAGAGACCTCGGTTCTCTCTTGGACTTGTTCTGTTTATCCTCTTGTCCTGTGTCTTGTGCTCATGCATAGGTACCCTCCGCTGTCTTTATAGGAGGGGCCAGTCCATCTTTAATCAGCTCTAGAAATTACTAGGTGCTACTGGAGATCCTTGGGTAGAATCTGGGGCAGGGTGGGCACCCAAAGTAAGCTGGATCAGCCATTTCACAGGCTAGAGATCACCTGGACGATTTGAGACATTTTACTCAATGTGCCCCTGATTGGCACCAGCTGGGAGAGCAGCCAACCTGAGCCATGGGAACCTGTGAATCTATTACGAGGCCCTTGGCTATCCCAGCTGACTGCAAAGTTCAGGCTTCAGTGGGACGTTCGGCATGTGTGGGCCCAGTCACCAGCATCAAACATGAAAGCAGACATTTAATTATCTCTGATCCTCGAGTGGCTTGCCTTGCAGGCCATAAATTTCAAGGTTATGGGATGGATTCTGTTTTGTTTCCTGCAAGAGCAGAACTATTATTGTCTTTAGCCAAATGAGTTATGGCCCAAATATGTTGGTTATTCATTATCCACTTGCCTCATTGCCATCATTAAACAAATCAAATACAGCACTGTTTCAGCATGAGGCCCAAACCACTAAACTTCACATTGATTTTGCAAATTGCTTTTTGTTGTTCCTTTAACCTCTGTGAAAAGCTGGAGTTTATCATCCCTTTATAACAGAAATCAAAGTCTAACTTCTCCCTTCTTAAATTTCTGTTGATAGTGCCATTACTAATAAATTAAGCCCATTACAGATAAACACATACATGCTGTGCTGTACTTGTTATAGTAACTGTGTCACAGGAAAAAATGTGTTTGGCTAAATAAAAAGAATATATGACTGTTTTGCATAAAATTGAAATGAAAACGATACCATAGGAAATTATTTTATGTCAACAACAAAAACAGGCAAAACATCTCTCTGGCCAGATTGAAGAGGAAAATTAATTATGACCACGTTATTGTGCCCAGTGACATTATGAGTCTAAGAATTTGGATCTCTGTAGACCAGAGGATGGGGCCATGCAGACTTGGAGGAGAAGAACATGCTCTGGGCCTCCAAGGACCAGCCAGTCCAATGTCCCATGCTGTCTCCTGTCTGAGGTCCCTGACCCAAACCTTCCAACCCTCTGTCAGGGTGCCATGCACCTGACAAATGGGATGTCTCTGTCTTCACAGCCTTGGTCCAACCTTCTCCCTTGGCCCACCTCTCCACGGCTCTTCCCAGCTCCTCCCCATGGTGAGCCCTGCGATGAGGTTGCCCACACCAGAAAGACCAGGAGTTAACTGGTGCGCAGGTTCCTGCCATGTGGTGACCTTGAAGTAGCTATTGGCCTCCTTGAATGAACTAACAGGAAGCCAATAAAGGGCAACTACTGAAGATAAACTACTTAAGACCTCAAAAAGTCTTTTGGAAGTTTCATTTCAAAAGCTATTTAAGCAGATTTCCTATCACAAAAAAATGAGCCAATGATATAGACAAACCATACACAAAAGGAGAGATGCAAATGGCAATAGGCTCAGCCTCCTTAGAGTGAAGGGAAATGCAAATTAAAACCACAGGAAATGTTATTTCACAGCCTGCAGATAGGCAAAAATGGAAGCGTTGCCTTGGCCTAGAGCAACTGAGATGCAGCCTGGAGTGTGAGTGTGGATTAGCCTCGCCCCTTCGGAGAAGAGTTTCCACTCCTGGTCTCATGCCCCGGTGCTGTCCATCTTATTATGAACATGAATCACCTGGGGATCTCATTAAATGCAGATTTGAATCAGTTGCCCTGGAAAGGGGGCCCATAAATCTGCAATTCCAACAAGCCTCCAGGAGACACTCATATTGTCTGAGGTCCAACTTTGAGTTGCGAGCCCCTAGCCAAGTTCTTTCACAAGTGCACCAGGAGACAGCAAAGAATTCATAGTAGCAGTGAGAATATAGGAAAATATCAGAAGAAAGAAATGTAAAGGCCTTAGATATTGATGTTGGAATCTACAAACATATTCTTGAAGATGTACAAGCCAGTCTCCCTGAACGATAGTTTTCCATTTAAAAAATGAAATAAACGTAGTGGAGAGCAGAGGAAGGCATACAATAAAGAGAGAGCCCACACCTAATGCCACTAATCCAAGGGGCAGGGACCCACACCTCAAGGCCTCACCCCTGAGGTTCTGAAGTAGTGTGTGTGGGTGCAGCCCAGATATCAGGAATTTAAACATCTCCGCAGAACATTCTAATGTGCATCCAGGGTTGAGAACCACAGCTCAAGAGCTTTGTTACTCACAGTGTGTACCAAGGGCCAGAAGCATTAACCTCATCTAGGAGCTTGTCAGAAACAGATTCTCAGTCCACCCATCTTACTGAATGAGAATCCCATTCCCTGCTCCTCATCCCATCCCTATCTGCACCCCCACCCCAACCTCAAGTGTTATTTTCCTTTCTGGGGAAAAATTCTCATCAGAAATGAAAGCAGATCATAGGAAAGGAGCAGGGGACCACAGGAATGTGGGTTAGTGTTCTGTATCCTGGAAACATGTGTAAACGGGTCAAGCAGAACCACTGGGTCCAACATACACAGGCCACACCCTGGCCACCTCCTGTGTGAATCTCAAGGGTGGAACAAGTTTGGGGCTCTCTGAATTTGAGTACTTACTCAACTCCCTGCCTAGCTGGACTCATGCTCCTTTCACTTTTGGGAGAAAACAGGAGGAAGCCACTGGCTTCTTTCCTTGTCACTAACCCTTATTCTCAGAGGCAAAGCCAGTGGAGACTAAAGCAGCCTCTAGAGTGACCCAGCGGCTGGCTGAGTGCTCTTCTGAAACACTCAAGGCCACAGCTCATGCAGGGAGATGTCAAAGGATCTACAGGAACCTGTTTCCCTATGGAGCACTGTCCCTGAGAGGGGCAGACAGAGGCAACCCCACACCCATGAGTTGGGTGGGCAGGAGCAGGCAGTAGGTTCAGACCAAAAAGGAAAATCAGTCACTTTGATTTAGTTGAATCCTCTATTTGGTGGGAAAAGGAAAAAATGGTCAACCTAGGCCACGTTAAATATTTCAAGCATCCCAATGACCATCAAATCCCTTGCTACCCTAGTTTTTGCCTTCAACATGCTTGTGGGCAGCGATGAACCCAGAGAGGCCAGTCTCCAGCCCCACAAGCGCCCCCTGGTGCTGGGTGCAGGGCAGAAACACAGCCTCCAGCAGAGCATCTTAGGCTGGACTTGACGATGGGCTCCAGTAGCCCATTGTGCTCACCCCTGGTACACCACAGACACTTAAGGACTTTTCATACCTTCCTGGGAAGAAAGTATGAATTGAGAGAGGCCTAGCCACCAATGGCAGATACACTGAACAGGTGTGGCTGCAGCTCCCCTCCTCCACAATGGCCAACGTCGACAGCCAACCCTGAAACTTTCTGTGGATGAGTGCAAGTAGGCACTCTGGGAGCCACTGACAATTCACTGGAGCTGTGTCTCCACCTTTCCCAGTTCACATAGAATGGGAGGGCAGATCCCTGCAGGGGTGAAGGCTCGCCCCTCCTTTAATGCACTCACAAGATTTCCGGTTGGCCCGGGATCGTTTCCTCTCCCTCGGCACCACTCGCTGACTGGGCACTTGGGTGGCTGACTTGACGATGCGGTCCATGATCTCATCAGCTGCATCATCTGTGACATTGGGCGAGTCATCAGTTCCCATAGTCCAGGAACTAGTGGATCCTAAAAATTAAACAGCCAGAGTGCACAACATACTCAGAAGGAAAACACAAAAGATATATGCAGCACTATTCCTTCAAGCAGTTGAGTTCTTTCGCAACAGATCACAGGGAAGGCCAGAGTTAAAGCCCCAGAGCTAGTGATAGATCCAGAGGGCTAACCTGTCCCCACTGCAGAGAGCACCACCATAACTCGTGACTGCTACCCTACAGGCTCTGAGCAAACCCATATGCGGGGCACTTATTTCATATCACCCTGTAACACAGCTGTGTATCTTGTCTCTCATTATTATTTAACTCTCCAACCCAGGTGTGTTGTCTTTACCTGCCAGGTCCTGTGATCACCTGAGGGCAGATGACCCAAGCCACACCCTGCTACACAGCCATCAATATCCGGTGATGCACATCTAGTAATGTAGAGACTCACTGAGGGTCTTACTGGGTCAGCTCTCTATCAGTGGTTGTATGTGCCTAGTCTGTCAGCTGACCCTAACTTCTCGCTAAGTAGAAAGCAATAGATTTTATAATACACAGTTTATCTTTGAATTATCTAGCCTTTAAAAATTGTAACAGGATTGCCCTCTTTAACCAGCAAAGGGGTTGGTAACTTAAATTTTTCTCTGGTACATAAATCTGCTCCCTCAACATTTTCTGTAATTTATAAATAACTACATATTAAAACAAGTCAGAAGAAAGCATCACCAAAACATGGGTCCCAAGTACAGTCATCCCTCAGTATACAGAGGGATTGGTTCCAGTACTCCCAAGTATATCCAGATCTGTGCATAATCAAGTTCCACAGTCAACCCTGCAGAACTTGGGTTTACAGCCCTCTATATACATGGGCTTCGCATCCTGCAAATACTCTATTTTTGATCTGTATTGTTGGAAAAAATCTGCATGTAGGTAGATGTGCTCCATCAAATCCAAGTTGATCAAAGGTCAACTGCAGTGTTAAACAGTTAGAAATTAATGCTAATGTAATATATCCAGAACTACATCTTTGTAATTGATCAGCTTTCTTGTGAAATCTCTTCTATACGATAGTGAATATATGTTGCTACAAGAGGAAAGATGTACAATATGCTCAAAATTGTTAATTTCTACCATCTACACTTCATTTTATAGTAGATGCACAACAACTTCAAAAACCTGTAGGTGAGAATTATCAGAATCATTGCCTATGGCACACAAGTAGCCCCAGCCTGACTAAAGTACAACACAAGGGAACTGCCAGCCTTTCCCAACTTGGAGGAAAAAAATGTTGATAAATAGTTAAAATGTTTGAGTTCTCCCACACTAATTTTTTTTTTAAGTTTTGGTGCTTACAACCACCTGGCTGGTAATGAATGAACCAAGAAAAAATAGATATCAATGGAAATGGTTGGGAACAGTGGATCACAGTTCAATGGACTGTGATTTTCATATATATGTGTGTGTGCGTGTAGTTGACATATTGCTGCAAATACACACTGTGCTATAAAGTAGTCATAATTTCTGATAGTAAAATTCATGACTGAATTAAATACATAAATATTTCACACTTTGCAAAAGGAGAGCCAGGACACCAGGTGCCCTGTCACCTGCATGTACATAAAACCTGTGGCTATAGAACAATGATGTTTTCCAATGGTAAGATTTTTGTTGGCTGGGTGCAGTGGCTCACGTCTGTAATCCCAGCACTTTGGGAGGCTGAGGCGGGCAGATCGCTTGAGGTCAGGAGTTCGAGAACAGCCTGGCCAACACAGTGAAACCCCATCTCTACTAAAAATACAAAAATTAGTCAAGCATGGTGGTGTGCATGTATAGTCCCAGCTACTCAGGAGGCTGAGGCAGGAGAATCTCTTGAACCCGGGAGGCAGAGGTTGCAGTGAGCTGAGATCACGCCACTATGCTCCAGCCTGGGCAACAAAGTGAGACTCTGATTTCCGTTATTACTGATACAGTTTTTTTTTTTTGGTTTTGCTTAGCTTTTATTTTTTAAATGATAGCATACCTACAGCATGAGCACATGCAAAAACAGTAAATTGTACTTTTTGTGCTTATACCCAAAGGAACTTGATCTACTTGCTATTAGGCCAGTTTTTTTCAGCATTATAAATCCTTTAAAAAATAGACTCTTTTAAAAAATAAACTGTTGAAATTGCTGCTGAAAGTCTCTACATTCTCAGAATGGTCAAGGTATTTTAATTGGAAATAAAAGTCCTTATAATGCCACAGCTTTTAGACTGGGCCTCTGCAGATCCTCTGAACAATGGTCCTCCTCAGAGTAGAGCAGTCAATCATGCAATTGTGTTTTACCCCGCAATTTCCTGTTTTCCCTTTTATCTATTGATTTATAATTTTGTCTTATCTTAAAATGCCGAAATACCTTCTAAAAACATGCAAAGCTCAATAAATTGTCTTTGCTCATAATACATTTGCAGAGCACTGGGCCAGAAATGAAGGCATCATCTAATCTTCCCTCTGAGAATTACCTATACTTTTCCATCTTACACAATCCCAGGGATCTTCTGTCAATGTAATGTGTCAGGAGATGCTTAAAGGAAACATCTTGCCCTAGGTCCAAGATTGTCAACTCAGTTTTATGATGACTTCATTCTCTCATGACTTCATTCCTGGTTCTACTTTATGTCCGCTCCTCTTGGTTATATCCTCACTGCCTGATTACCATTTATTTCCATTCTTCCTAGTCATGTATATATTCCTCTTCCTGGAACCCTTGCACCCACACTGTAGCCATCAGGGTAATACTGCACACACATTTTACATACCCAAGGGACCATGTAGTAGTAAGTGTTAGCAAGACATTTGAGATGTGGTGGAGAGGATAAAGCATTCTAGACCATAATAGCACAATACCACTTTACTTTTATTTTTCTAAAACATGAAAACTGAGATTTGAAAGAAAGCACTGAAATTTGTTTTTCCCCTTATAGAAATCTAACCTAGAGAAAGAGTCTACAAGGAAAACACTTAAGTCAAAATGGATATTCTACTGTTTTAATGTAAAAAGTTTGCTTTCATTTCTGAAAGACAATTTCTCTGAAGATAGACTTCTGTGGTTGAAGTTTTTTGTTCTGGCAGTTTAAAGATATCATTCCTTTTTTTTCTGGCTTCTATAGTTCCTTTTGAAAATTGAGCCATCATTATTATCATTGCACCATAGGAGGCAATGTATCTTTCTTCTCTGTTTTAAAGATTTTATCTTTATTTATTTATTTATTTTAGCACTTTGTCTATGGTATGGTTCTCTTTGTACTTACTCTTCTTGGATTTCCTAAGTTTCTTAAATATGTTGGTTGATATTTATCTGTTTTGGTAAATTCTCAGCCATCTCTTCAAATCTCTTCAATCTCTTCAAATATTGCTTCTGGTCCATCTTTTTCCAGTACTCCAATTACACATGTTAGACCATTCAACTGTGTCCCTCAGATCTTATATTTTATTCTATTCTTTCCATTTTTTCTCACTATGCTTCTGTTTATACATTTTCTATTAACCTGCCTTTGAATTCACTAATCCTCTTTTGCTATGATCAATCTCTGCTAAGCCCATCCAATGAGTTTATTTCAGATATTTTGTTTTGTAGTTCTGGAATATCCATTTGATTCTTATTTATAGAGTCTAATTTGCTATTGAAATTATCTACCTTTTTACCCACTTGTCTATGTTTCCTTTTAGTTTTTATTTTAACATTTATAATGGTCATTTCAAGTCCTTGACTGTAGATTTCAACATCTGAATCACTTATGGGTCTGCTGCTATTATCTATTTTTCTTCTTGATTTTCAGTCATATTTTCATGTTATTCCTGTGGCTTGTAATTTTTATTACACTGGACTTTGTGTATAGAAGAACGTAGAGACTGAAGTCAGCATTATTTTCCTCCAGAGAGTCTTTTCTCTGCTATTAACAGATACAGTGAGGTATTGAGCTGGGTTTAGGCCAGACAGCAGCTTTAATTAACAATCAGTCCACTTCCCACCTCTCTTTTTCTTGAGGCCAAGATCAGTAAGTATCTGTTCAAGGTGCTTACTCTAGCCTATCTTTGTCTCCTCAGTTTAAAGACTGCAGGACATCTCCTTCAACCTTTCTAGCACAGCATCACCCGCTGACCCTCCTCCCTCCAACCCCCATCCCGCAGTGCTCCATTTAGCAAATGTCTCATGGAGAAAATCATCTGCATGTTAGCCTCCTCTCAATTTCAATCTCTTGTACCAGTTCATACAGCTACTACAAATTCTGCTGGCTTCTCTTTCCCATTAGAGTCACTCCACTACCATAAGCCCAATCCTCAGCTTGTGCTCAGATTTGGCAAATGCTCACAGAGAGGCAATGTCAGCTCACCTCCAATTCTAGTTTGTCTAGTCCTCTTTCCTTTTACAGTTCTCTAATGTTTTTTCAAAGAAGGCTTTATTATTTTTATTTCTAGTTGTTGTAGCAGGTGGGTGGCTTGCCACTCCATAACACATGCTGCATGAAAGCAGAAGTCTCCCTTGAGATTGGCATTAATGTGCAGAGAAACTGAACAGCCTCCCATTCTAATCCCTTTCATATGCCAGCAAAGATGACCCCATGTTGTACAAACCCAGCAACATCTTTTCTCGCTATCCTTTCTGGTCAGGAATAGATGTTTCTTTTCCTTTAAAATTGGTACAACCTATTTATGTTCTATTACTGAGATCCACCCCCTAAGAAGGCTTCAACTGCACTCCTCCTGCATCCACCAAGACACAGGGGCTCAAGACTCTGGTCTGATGGCTGGGGTCACCATGGTGCAGGCATTAATGTTCACCTTCACATCCCTGTTGGCCATGTTTAGCCTAGCATACAAAGCCTGCAAGAGCTGCTGGGCAAAGACAGGCTCATACATGGGATGTCTTAGGCCTTTTTGGGTGCCACAAGGTAAAAGTGATACCCCTTGCCATGTCCCCCAACACTGCAAAACGATTTCTCATCCTTGTTTTATGCTGGCTCTACACTGACAGTCTCTATTGTTCACCATTTAATGAGACTGTTTTCTTCACTTTCGGGCCTTCCCCACTTTCTTCTCTCCTCTTCTTTCTTGTTTACACACACTCTCTCTCCAATCACTTCCTGGAATAGAGGTCTTTTACAGACAGCACTGGTCAAGAAGAGGGTACCTTTCCTTCCATATAGTAAACCAGACAATCAGAATGTACCCCACATAAAATCAGGGTTTTGGTTCTCCTCAGCTGTGTCTGTCTGCTCTTGGTCACTAAAAGGCTACCTTTTCATTGCCAAAGCATAATATTAATTTATTTTCTTCTCCCAATTCCACATCCAAAACTATCTATGGAAATTACAGTTTTGGAAAGAGGTTTGGAAAGACCAGATCTCAGAGAGACTAATTATCTTTAATTCTTTGATGTAATAATAACATATGCAAATACTTAGGGTGTCTGGGGATCAAGGCTGTAGTAAAAGATATGATTTTTCCACCCTGTCATCTGTGCCTCAGTTGGTGTAACACTGGGGCAGGGAGGGAGGAAGCCCTTCCTCAAGCATATTTTCAGCTGTGCATCAAAGTAGAATCTATACATATATACATACACACAGAAATATATAATACACATACATTATATATCACGTATATAATACACATATTATATATAACGTGTATAATACACATATTATATAAACGTGTATAATACACATATTATATAAACGTGTATAATACACATATTATATATAACGTGTATAATACACATATTATATATAACGTGTATAATACACATATTATATATAATGTGTATAATACACATTATATAACGTATAATACACATTATATAACGTATAGTACACATATATAACGTATATAATACACATATATATAATGTATATAATACACATTATATAACGTGTATAATACACATATATATAACGTGTATAATACGCATATTATATATAACGTGTATAATACGCATATTATATATAACGTGTATAATACGCATATTATATATAACGTGTATAATACGCATATATAATGTATATAATACACATATATAACATATATAATATGCATATATAACGTATATAATACGCATATATATAACATATATAATACACATATTATATATAACGCATATAATACACATATATAATGTGTATAATACACATATTATATAAAATTTAACATATTATATATTATGTATATAATATATATGATTATATATATTTATAATATATATGATTATATATATTTATAATATATATGATTATATATATTTATAATATATATAAAATATAATATATAATACATATATTATTATATATATATATATTTTTTGAGACAGAGTCTTGCTTCTTCGCCCAGGCTTGAGTGCAATGGCGCCATCTTGGCTCACTGCAACCTCCACCTCCAAGGTTCAAGCAATTCCCCTGCCTCAGCCTCCCCAGTAGCTAGGATTACAGGCATGTGACACCACACCCAGCTAATTTTGTATTTTTAGTAGAGACAGGGTTTCACCCGGTTGGCCAGACTAGTCTTGAACTCCTGACCTCAAGTGATCCACCCACCTCGGCCTCCCAAAGCGCTGGGATTACAGGCGTGAGCCACCGTGCCCGGCTGACACCCTATATTAAAAGGTAAACACCAAAGTCCAACATTAAGACAGAAGAAAAGAGAACTAGAGTTAGTAACACTGTAGTCACATGAAGTGAGAAAACCAGTCAGTAATTTAGTAAAAAAGACTGAAGTGCCAATCTGCTTGGGAATCCCACAAAAGCCCTAGGGTTCTGGAGCACAGCCTGCAGGTCCCCTTGAGGTCCTCCTTGGACAGCAGTTTGTGGCTCTTTGGTTCATAGGAAACTACAATCAGCCACATGCGTGGTGTGGTAATGACTCACCTTCTTCTCAAGAAAACTCAAAGCTGCATTTATTTTTTCCATTATGTTGAATTTATCATCACTACCATTATTTTTGTATATTTAAGAATGTTGACAACAGCAAGATTCCAAAAAGCACTAGTTAGTGAGCAAAGCCTATTAGAAGTCACTGAAGAGCCTCCTCAGGTTTCTCCAGACTGCAGCCCTCCAGATTCTAGCTGCCTTTCTGCCTGCATGTTCATTAGAGCCTACGAAAATGTCTGGTGGGCGCAATATTCATCTGTTCACTCACTACTGCATTTCTGTGATGTGTATGGCAACCCACAAACCAGCTTACCTGGCATGCTGTTTTACTTGCTCTCCCAGCATAATTACTACTAGCACCCCCTTTCACACTCCAAAGCATCCCAGCTTGGACAAGATTATATGGTTTCTTCTAGCTGCACGCATAGTGTGTGCTAAGCAAACACCGAGAGAAGAAAGCCTGTCTCCAACAGTTGATTCTCCTTAAAGTTGACCATCTTTAGTAGATCTAACTGGGGTCTCTGGAGTGCATGGAAGAGAAAGAGTGGCCTGGTGATAGGGACAGTGCCCAGAGGATGAGGTGAATGGGAACGGGACAGGCAGAGGAGCGGGCATCCTGAACTGAGGGAGCAGCATGAGAAGAGCGGGGACTCTGGGACGAGCAGCGTGCGGAGAAGCGCCGCGGTGACCATGCAGGGTGAGGGAATGCCAAGCTTGGGAGATAGGACAGGACCTGCCTACAGGGGGCCTCCAAGAACAGTGTGAATACTGTGGGCTTCACCCTGCAGGCAGTGAAGAAACCCAGGAGGGTAAATGGCTTATCAGGCCAGACCAGGGAAACACGAGGAAACATTCACAGATGTCAAATGCATCTTAATCCCTACTAATGATAAAAACAAATCTGGAAACTCGAATCTGGCCGCCATTTTGAAGTTTTAGTTTTTGTCTCTGCCTAAGGATGTAAAAAAGGGACAAAGGGGTAGTGCTGTAGGGAAGGGTTGGCAACCTTGTCCTGTGTAGTAGATGTTTTAGGCTCTGTAGGTCCTACAGTGTCTGCCACAGTGGCTCAACTCTGCCAAAGTAGACACAGACACTACACAAATGAGTAAATATGGCTGTGTCCCAACAAAACTTTATTTCTAAGAGCAGGGGGAAGGCTGGATTTGGCTTGCAGGTTGCAGTCTGCCCACCCCAGCTCTCCCTCAGGAGGTCATCCCCGGTAAGGATTCCCTCTGTGTAAAGTGAGGTACTCTCGTGGGAATGTTTGTTTTGGAGATGAAGCTATTGAAGGTGGGTCAGGAAGACGCTAGTGAGGGAATGTGTGTGGTTAGGTTGGCACTGGAGCTGAGGGCCAGTCACAGCCGTGGACCGCAGCCTGCGATGGAGACCGGACCCCCCCAGAGCGGCCAATCTGAGAAGACAAGACGAGCCCCGCGCAGCCAGGAGTTACCTCGGCTTGCTCGGCTGCGTGTGCGGACGCCCAGCGCGGGGGTGGCGTCCTCCACGGAGGGGGACGAGGTTTTCAGCACAGCCTTCATGTTCTCGTGCTCAGCCGCGTCCTCCGCATAGCTCAGACCCTGCGGCTGGCTTGGGGGCGCCGGAGAACTGCCGGAGAACTTGCCAGACTGCAAAACCAAGGGGAAGTTAGCAGGTGAGGGAGACTCCCCAAAAAGACAACTCAAGCTTCTAAAACCCGTGGTTGAGGAAAACCTCCTCTCCTCTGTCTTGTTTTGTTTGCAGACACATTCATTACGGCAGTCACTGAAGTTAACTAATGACAAAACATCTGTAGCTATAGGAAGATCTAATATGAGACAGAAAAGCCCCCAGTCCCAGAAGGACCACCACGCATTCATCCATTGTAGCCGTCTCTCTCACTCACTCAGATCCCCTCAAAGGGTGGCTGTCAGGAGCGACTGGCATTGGCTCTGGGAAGGTCTAAAACCAAATGTGTTTCTTACACCAAAGCCCTGATATGAGAATTGAAATGAAATATGCCTTGTTAACCAAGCATATTGAGCTTTATTTTTTTACTTAGTGTCAGAAAGCAGTTAAATTTTTCTTAAGTATCACTTACGATGGTAGAATTACAAAAGTGGGATTCAATCACAGAATCCTAGCATGTTAAGAGTTGGGAAGAATTCTTCTAGACCTAGTCCCACCTTGCTTTTATGGAAAAGGAAACTGAGGCCCTTCAAGAATATGTGGCTTGCCAGGGACCCCAAAAGAATTGGTATCAGGGCCCAAAACAGAACAAGACACATAAATTCATGCTGATTTTCTCTAACTGAACAAAAGGTCAGGACATATATATTTTAAAAGAGGTATGCTGGAATACCATACGTACACAATGCCAAACACCTGGATGAAGAACAAAAAGTCAGATTAACATTTGCAAAGAACACCTCCACAGACTGCTGGCTTCCTTTGTCACCCAGTGTCTCAGGCATGGCAACAGGGTTGGGGACACATCTGTGGCTTGTAGCATCTACACGGCTCTCTCCTTATTTTCCAGGGCCAATTAGCCCCCTTGGTCTCTGGTTCTCGCACCTGCATCCAGGGTCTAGGGAAGAGCCCCTGCCATCTGCCACTGCATGGACGTTGGCCCATGGGAGCCATTAACACCAGCAGAGGAAATGGGCACACATCAGAGGCTGCCTACTGGCTGGGGACAGAGACTCTAGCCTGGCCCTTGGCCACTGCCCCACTTCCTCTTTGATTTCAGGACTCTTCATGTGGTTATTCCAGAATCTAGTTCTCATATTTAAGTTGCCAAAGGAAAATTCTCTGTCCACTTTTCCAGCAGCAGGGAGAGACCTGCTAAACCTGCCACTTGTGACATGGTTACCGATTAGCTGGGCCTCAGGGACAGCTCGGAAAATGCATTTAACCCTTCAGTCCCTGGCAAACGTGGCATGATGAGAGCCCCTGTCAGGTGGTTAGTGATCACACAAAAACCAACCAGAAAAATGTCCATGCATTGTTTAAAGCACTGAATGGTGCTGACACTTCATGCTGATTATGTTAGGTTAGACCAGAGCATACATGAGGTGGTCAAATGTGGCATTCTTCATGTTCATAAATGGTCATACCTCAACTTCCTCCTCGTCATCAGTCTACCCGAGAGGACAGGACAGTACAGGACGGAAAAGACAGAAGGGATTCTTAGAAGGCACAGAAGTCAGCAAAAAGATCATCTCAATGTCACATAAAATTCCAAGTAAATAAACTGGTCACCACATCCAGGATACATCCTCTTGAGTTGGGAGCTGCCAGGCCCCACCCTCTTGTCCTCATCTGGACACTCCTTGTGTGAACTCCAAGATCACCCATGACCAGAGGGACTCACACAGCTCCGGGCCAATCTTCTGGGGCTGTCCCTGAGGTAACAGTCAGCTAACTCGATTCCCTGACCACCACCAACCTCACTCGCAGCTGTGCATCGTGCTGAGAGTGTCCTGCTCTGTGAACCATATGGCTTGGCTGGCCACATCCTTATGAACCCATCACGGCCTGACAGTCATCAAGGCCCCTCTAAGTGGACTGGCTTCCATTTGCTTGGCTCTGCCTGTCAGCTGCCGGCCCTCCTATCCCATCCTGAGCACAGGATCCCTCCCTGCCCAGGCTGCCGGTTCTGGGCTACTGCTAGTCCTTCCACATGCAGGCCAGCCAGGACAAGTGATACAACTGCTCCAGCAGCGTGTTCACATTACTCTCTCCTCAGGAGCATGAAATTAATTTATTTTTAACATCTCACCTGTTTCTCATGGGGGCCACCTGAACTGACTCTCCATACTTTTAATTACTTTAGCACTAAACTGCTTTAAGTTACTTTAAATAAAATATCTCTCTTCTAACATAAATTGAGAGTGAAAAGTCATGTCAATCTCCTGATCATAAATTAAACACACTTTCAATTTAGGAGTGTCTGTGAGGTTACAGGGCCAGGCCAGCAAATCAGATTAAAGTGTTTTGAGAATGAACTATGTTTTTGGAAGTTAAAATGACAAACCACTTCCAGTCCATAACATTCCACGCTGCCTCATCCAAATGGCATTGTGACAAGAGACAACAGTCCTGTTCCATTACTCTCTTTTAAAAAATTCTTACAGTTTATTTATATAACCTGGGATGGCTGGCATTTTTCCAGAAATTCACACATGTTCAAGGTGCTACATATATAAAATATTGGCCCGCTCAACATCCCTAAAAGTAATCATCATTCCCTTTCTACAGAAGAGGAAGCTGGCATTGAGAAGGGTTAAGGGTCTCACCCAGGATTACCACTGCCCTCCAACGTGGGAGGCCTGGGATTGACCAGCCTGGGTTCTCACAGCCCACCTCGCGAGTGTGAATGTGGCAGAAAGGCTGTAGGTGCCTCGTGTTGCCTTGTCTATGTCACCATTTGCTCTAGGACCAACTTTGTACACAGGATGAGGAATTAGTTGCTCAGTGATCCTGGCCTGGGAGGACCCCTGGATGATGAAAAGGAAGCCTTCTGAATACCCAGAAACGGGGAGAAGAAGAGGGATAGGCACGCAGGAGCTGGTGCGTGGGGGCTGCAGATTTTACCCTCAGACCTCTCATCTCTAAATGTTACCACTTGCATCCTCATTTTATTCAGCATGTACATTCAAGGTGACTTACTACAAACAGTTTTCTCTAAAATCTCTTCTAGCTCCAACGTTCAGGGGGTCCATGATTCTAAGTCTATTGTCTGGCTTTGTTTTCAGTGGTTTAAGTTGTGTATATGCCATTTTTAACCAGGTTATGATGTCCTTGGGATATAAGCTTTTCTTTATACTCACATCTTCCTTGGTGTCCCAGGTACTGCTGGATGCACAATGAGCCCTTAATAATTGAGTTGGAAAAACCCAAGGCTGTAGTTTTCCTTAAGGGACAATATCCTAATGTTCCAGCAGAGGGCAATCCTTCTACATGAATGATGCCACTTTGGCCATTAAAAACATGGACTAGGCTGAGAACGAATCCTGACGAAGCCTATCCTGTCCAGATTTTAATGGGAATTTAAATATTTTTGAATCAAACTCTAGAAACATTCACCTCTGTTTATGATTGGGAAAGCCAAATGTTTTAAGAGAAAGAATTTAAAAATTAGTGGGATCTGTAAAAAATCTCAAGAATTTAGCAAGAAATTTTGATGTGTCCACATAACTATAAGCATATTCGGCTTGTATGTGTCTCATAGCCACAAAATAAGCGATCTCTTTTTTTAAACTTTCAAAAATAATACTATGAATAAAATGTGGTCCACAGTTTGCCCAAGTGGATCCAACATGCTTCCTGGGTTGCTGTCTTCCAAGAGGCTGTGGATCCTACTGAACTGAGATTTCAGGAAAGGAGACAGAAGACTCTTGGCTGATGGCACTGGAATTCAGAACTGCTTGGGTGCGGGGTAGAGCTGTAGAAAGGGCTCCTTCTGCACAAAAGTGACCTGAGCACTTCCTAAAGGTCCAGAAATTCCAAGAAAACAAGGAGCTTACACAAAGCTCCTTGGATGGTAAGAGAAATGATTATCCCATGGTTCTTAAAATTATAACAAAATTGCTAAGTTAATGTATCTGGCCTTCCACGTAAGTCAGACCCTCAGGAATGTGGACTTCTAGAGAGCAGTAACCAAGTGCCCTCTGCTTGGCTGACTACATACACACATGTCTGTGCACATAGGGCGGCTTCAGTGAGGTCTTCCTAATTGGTTTTCTTCCTCCCCCAGCAAAAATCTGCCTAACTAGGGTTCAGTTGAAATGTGTAACTGCCCAGATGATGGCACGCCCTGTGGCTTAATCCTTTCCTCATTCCATTCCCTCTATCGCCAGAAGTCCATGTGCTACTCAAATGCACGCACAGATGGGAGAAATCCATGGGCAACAATCCAAACCATGAAAAAAAATCACACTCTAGAGTCCTTCAACAAGTTCCAAATATGACCTGTCAATATCAAAAAAGATGACTTTATTATCGTTGAGTCTGTTCAAGAAAGAATAAATAGTGACTAAAGGAGGATTCCCAGAAAATTTCAGCCTTTTGCCTGGAACTGACCTTACAGTAATGGATGAGGTAAGTGAGATACTAGCCTGGTTTTTATGTTTCGTAAAGGCACATTAAGAAAAAGGAACCTGCACTATGTACCTCCGTTGGTCTCTGGCATCGTCATGCATCCCTTTACCCTCCACTTTACTGAGCATCTGTCATCTGAATATCCACTGCCCCCCAAGACCTGGGTAGGCTTGGGGCTGAGACAGGAGAGATGGGGAAAGAGCCCGGGGGCAGGGGAGACATGTAAGTGTGCAGGGGCTCCCCAGGGTGCTATGGGGAAACTCCTACTGGATTCACTGTCCTCTGGGAACTCTTTCCACCCTGATGTCCTGTGATTCAAGGGACTGGCAAGAGCCCATTAGATTGTATCTTGCAGCAATCACATCAGTTTATTCAGATGCCCACAATGGGTGGTCCATGTGTCAACTGATTGGTTACACAGCACCGTTATGATGATTAAAATTCTGAATCAATTCCCCAATCAGTACATTTGTCTTTCTATGATAAGCGGCGTTATCTTTTATATTTTACTTGTCTTCATCCAACTTTACCCACATCACAGAGGACAAAAATAGAATCAAACATTTAATGTCATCAGCAACATGCAACACACCAAAATGGGTTCCATGTTCCTCTTCTAGCCACACGTTCTGAACTTTACATCTCCTAGCTCCTTGTTATTTAGCAGATTTTCACAGAAATGGTGGAGGAGTACTTTAAGAGCACTTTTTAAAAGAGATAATTTTTTATAGTCAAAAAAAAAAAAGCACAGCTTTTAACTGTGGGGAGGATTCCTGACTGATCTTACTTTGAAAACGAATGACATAAGGAGAGGGATTGTGTGAAACTTACATCGGTGATCATCTTCCCTCTGGTCTTATTTCTCTCTCTGTGGTTGGCCCGTTTCTGTTTCTGCTGCAAAACCCTTTCCCTGGTTGTGCGATACTCTAGTGCAAATTCACTAATAATCCTGCAGAATTTGTTTATGTTCACTTCCCGAATTGCGTAAGGTGGATGGCCCATAAACAGTAAAAAGGAGTGGAATCTGCAAGGAAAAAACAGTAATAGCAATGACTTCCGTTTTAAGAAATAAAAATTACTTGTCTAAAATCTCTCAGTAAGAAACCAATGTGAGAACTTAAAATAAATAATAATAATAATAATAATAATAATAAAGAAACCAACAAGCCACACTCTCAGTAAGAAGACACTGTCCTTCATTCCTGGGGCTTTGAATTTCAAGAGTCTTCTCAAGTGAAAATGCAAACAGAAGTTCAACTCACTTTCCCACTGATGGAGATTATATCTAGGTGGCAGGACCTCAACAGATTACTTTTTCACTTTGCATATCTGTGTTTTAACATTTTTCTAAAATGGATATATGTAAAACTTTTGTAAGAAAAATGTTAAAGTGGTATTTTCGAAAAGTATTGCACCATTTCTAGATTATATGACAATTCAATAGGAATAAAGAAATGTTGCTTAGAAATTCTTTGGAATGAACACTTAAAATAGACATGAACATATTATGAATAACATGTTAATTCATAGCTTCTAAATAGATGCTGTTTTCTGAGTAAATATTTTTAAACATTTCTTGTGATATTATATATAATATTAATTTAATTAGGAAACACCAAAGAAGCAGAAAATAAATTTATTTTAACTACTTAATTTGTAAACAAAAATTATTAAACATTATTTGTTTTAAAATGTTGTAAAAGAAATTACATGAGCAGATAAGTACCCAAATTTTAGTTATTAGGAAATGAGAAAGAACACAGTGGGAGACAGAGGGAAAGCTTTCTGTGGAACAAACAACATTACGCAAATGATACCACTATTTATAGACAAAAAATTTTGATCACTCTAATTTGCACAGCTTGAATATGGATTTTTTAAAATAAGGGACACTGGCTTACTCTTTTTGAGACGAATAATGAAGTAAACATACAACTTGTATTTAAAGTAAAAGGGCCTAAAAAATGCTATCCAAAACTACATGACTCTTAGAAGAAAACAAAGTAGAAATCTTCATGACTTTGGATTAATGTGTTTAGATATGATACCCAAAGCAGAAGTGACCAAAGTAGATAAACTGGACTTCATTAAACTTAAAAGCTTTTGTGTTTCAAAGGATATTATCAAGACTAAAAAGACAATCTAAAAGATAGGAGAAAATATTTGCAAGTCATGTGTCTAATAAGGGACTTGTGTCAGAATATATAAAGGAATCTTACAACGCAACACTAAAAAGACAAATAAAAAATGGACAAAGGATTTGAATAGACATTTCTCCTAAAAAGATATGCACACGGCCAAGAGATACATGAAAAAAGCTGCTCAACATCACTAAGGAATGCACATCAGAACCACAAGGAGACACCACATACACCCACCAGGATGGCTGTAATAAAAGAGACAGGCTAGAACAAATGTTGGCGAGGATGTGGAGAAATTGGACCCTTTCCACAGTGCTGGTAGGAAGATAAAATGGTTTAGCAGCCATAGAAAATGATCTGGCAGTTCTTCAAAAAGATAAACAGAGTTTATTACATGACTTAGCAATTTTTCTCATTTGCATAAAAAGAAATGAAAATATGTGTACACACAAAACCTTCTATACAAAAGTTCATAGAAGCATTATTCACAATAGCTGAAAGTGGAAACAACCCAAATGTCCATGGAAAGATAAACTAAGTATAGCATTGGATGGATATAATGCATGGATAAACTAAATATAGCATTTCCAAATAAGGCCCTGGACGACTGGCCCCATCACCTCTCTGACTTCATCTCTCGTGACTCCAGTTACACTGGAATCCTGGTTATTCCCTGAAAAAGCCCACCTCAGAGCCCCAGACACCATGTGTAGTGTACAGGAGCCCTGGAGGGACACAGAGGCCAAGGAACTGAGAGCCTGCAGGGCCTGTGGGGAGGTGTGAGGAGGCCACTCCACAGGGTAGGACCACAGGCCTGACAAGGTATCCAGCACCAGCTGTTCCCCATGCGTAGAATGTTTTCCCTACTGACAGCTGCATGGATGGCTCTCACTCATTCCACAGGTCTCTGCCCAAAATACCACCTCCTCCGAGAAGCCTTCCATGACCACCCTGTGTCAGGTCACTACCTAACCATTTATACTCTTATTTTTTCTTCCTGGCTGTTATTACCACTTGACATTATATATTAGATATATGATATGATATTAGGATAGGACAGTACAGTATAATATAACAACTATTCAAGATCTGTATGCAGGAAGATTTGAGGGGAGAATCCATCAGCCTGCAGCTAGCTAACCACTTCACCTCATTCTAATATATTAACATTCTGGGTCCTATTTTATACATAAGTACAACCCAAGATTCTTTATCCTACACTTTCTAGAGCATTGTTTTTGGATGCACAGGGAATCCAAACTTAACATATAAATTGGAAATGTTATTTAAGTATATATTTTACAAACAAGGAGAGTAACAACAAACAAGTAAAGGTCTGAAAAAGATCCAGATATACATTTGAAAAGAGAGAAACTATGGTATTCCTTCAGAAGAACAAAAAGGATATGACTTTGAGGCCATAAAACTTTTAAGGATTTTTTTTCAGTTGAGTTTGTAACTTTTAGAATACATGATATGAAGATTGTACGGTTATGGGCAGGCTGGCCCCCCTAACCAGTATGCTAAAGCACAAGTCATACATCTTTGATTTGTTCCATCATCTGACTCTTACTCAAGCCTGCCACTGTCTAGCCCAGAATGGGAGGGGTGGACTTTGGGCAATGGCACACCAGTCTTGGTGTTTACTTGTTTTCTGCCTGTCTCTCCCCCTTGAATGGCAGTCCATTGCTGTAGTTTGCTAGGCCTCCCAGGAAGGCTTTTGATATGGTTTGGCTGTGTCTCCACCCAAATCTCATCTTAAATTGTAGTTCCCATAATTCCCATGCATTGTTTAGGGACCAGGTGGAAACAATTGAATCATAGGGGGCGGTATCCCCCATCCTGTTCTTGTGAGAGTAAGATCTCACGAGATCTGATGGTTTTATAAGGGCTTTCCCGCTTTGCTTGGCACTTCTCCTTGCTGCCGTTATGTGAAGAAGGACGTGTTTGGTTCCCCTTCCACTGTGATTGTAAGTTTCCTGAGGCCTCCCCAGTGGTGCAGAACTGTGAGTCAATTAACCTTCTTTCCTTTATAAATTACCCAGTCTCGGATATGTCTTTATTAGCAGCATGAGAATGGACTAATAACAGCTTTCTTCTCTTCCTCTCCCCAGTCCCTCTCTGTGCCTTTCACAGTGCAACTGTAGCCTAATGAATCTACATGAGTGACTGGGTGAGTCTGTACATCCAGAGAGTACAAAAGTATAAAAGGAAAGGTTAATATGCACGTTTAAGAATTAAAGACAAAACCCACATTATTATCTCAATAGACACAGAAAAGGCTTTCAATAAAATTCAACACCCTTCATGTTAAAACACTCGATAAACTAGGTATTGAATGAACATACCTCAAAATATAATAATAAGAGCCATCTATGACAAATCCACAGCCAGTATCATACTGAATGGGCAAAAGCTAGAAGCATTCCCCTTGAAAACCAGCAGGAGACACGGATGCCCTCTCTCACCACTTCTATGCAACATAATGTTGGAAGTTCTGGTCAGGGCAATCAGGAAGGAGAAATAAAGGGCATTCAAATAGGATGAGAGAAAGTCAAACTATCTTTGCAAATGGCATGATTCTATATCCAGAAAACTCCATCATCTCAGCCCAAAAGCTCCTTCAGCTGATAACTTCAGCAAAGTTCCAGGATACAAAATCAATGTACAAAAATCACTAGCTTTCCTACACACCAACAACAGTCAAGCTGAGAGCCAAATCAGAAAGGCAATCTCATTCACAGTTGCCACGAAAAGAATAAAATACCTAGGAATACAGCTAACCAGGGAGGTGAAAGATATCTACAATGAGAATTACAAAACACTGCTCAAAGAAATCAGAGATGACACAAACAAATGGAAATATCCCATGCTCGTGAATTGGAAGGATTAGTGTCATTAAAATGGCCATACTGCCCAAAGCAGTTTACAGATTCAATGCTATTCCTATCAAACTACCAAAGACATTCTTCACAGAACTAGAAAAAAATTGTTTTAAAATTCATATGGAACAAAAAAAGAGCCTGGATTACCAAGGCAATCCTAAGCAAAAAGAACAAAGCTGGAGGCATCACACTACCCAACTTTACAATATAGGGCTACAGTAATTGTGACAGCATAGTACTAGTACAGAAACAGGCACATAGACCAATGGAACAGAATAGAAAGCCCAGAAATAAGGTCACACACCTATGACCGTCTGATCTTTGACAAAGCTGACAAAACAAGCAATGGGGAAAAGACTCTCTATTCAATAAATGGTGCTGGGATAACTGGCTAGTCAAATGTTGAAGATTGGACACCTTCCTTACACCATATACAAAAGTCATCTCTAGATGGATTAAAGACTTAAATGTAAAACCCAAAACTATAAAAACCCTGGAAGACAACCCAGGCAATACCATCCTGGACATAGGAACAGGCTGACAAAGCAATCACAGTGAAATTTACCGAAAGCAATCACAATGAAAGCAAAAATTGACAAATGGGATCTAATTAAATTTAAGAAGTTCTGCACAGCAAAAGAAACTATCAACAGAGTAAACAGATAACCTATAGAGTGGGCAAAAATTTTTGCACACTATGCATCTGACAAAGGTCTAATGTCGAGCATCTTTAAGGAACTTTAATTTACAAGAGAAAAATGAACAACTCCACTAAAAGTGGGCAAAGGACATGAACAGACACTTCTTTTTTTGAGATGGAGTCTTCCTCTGTCTCCCAGGCTGGAGTGTAGTGGCACTGTCTCGGCTCACTGCAAGCTCCACCTCCCGGGTCATGCCATTCTCCTGTCTTAGCCTCCTGAGTAGCTGGGACTACAGGTGCCCACCACCATGCTCAGCTAATTTTTTGTATTTTTAGTAGAGACAGGGTTTCACCGTGTTAGCCAGGATGATCTTGATCTCCTGACCTCGTGATCCACCCACCTTGGCCCCGCAAAATGCTGGGATTACAGGCGTGAGCCACCATGCCTGGCCCCGAACAGACACTTTTTAAAAGAAGACATACATGTGACCAACAAGAATATGGAAAAAAAAAAAGGCTCAACATCACTGATCATTAGAGAAATGCAAATCTAAACCACAATGAGATACCATCTCACATCAGTGAAAATGGTTATAATTAAAAAGTCAAAAAATAACAGATGTTGGTGAAGTTGTGGAAAAAAAGGAACACTTATACTCGGTTGGAGGGAGTGTAAATTAATTCAACCATTGTGGAAAGCAGTATGGTGATTCTTCAAAGAGCTAAAAGCAGAACTTCCATTCGACCCAGCAATCCCATTACTGGGTATATATATACCAAGAGGAATATAAATCATTCTACCAGAAAGACACATGCACACGAATGTTCATTGTAGCACTAATCACAACAGCAAAGACATGAAATCAACCTCAATGCCCATCAATAACAGATTGGATAAAAAAATGTGGTACATATACACCATGAAACACTATACATCCATAAGAAAGAACACGATCATGTCTTTTGTGGGAACATGGATGGAGCTGGAGGCCATTATCCTTAGCAAACCAACATGGGAACAGAAAACCAAATATCACATGTTCTCATTTATAAATGGGAACTAAATGATGAGAACTTATGAACACAAAGAAGGAAACAACAGACACTGGACATGAAGGTGGAGGGTGGAAGGAGGGAGAGGAGCAGAAAAGATAACTATCGGATACTGGGCTTAGTACCTGGGTGATGAAATAATCTGTACAACAAACCCCCATGACATGAGTTTACCTATGTAACAAACCTTCACATGTATCCCTGAACCTAAAATAAAAGTTAAAACAAATGCAGGTTTGAACATCCAAAACAAAATTTTCTTAGCCAGGAAACAGTTTCAAAAAGTAGGTTTTACCTAAAGAGACACCTTTTGAAACTTTTTGATCTGACATCAAAATATAAGTATTTAGGCAGGCTCATTTGCATGACTAAGATGATCCCTCTGGTTACCAGCTGTAAGGCCCTGAACTAGGGTCCTTTCTGTGCCTCAGTTTCCCAATGTGTTAAGTTAAAAAAAAAATCACAGCCTTCCTCAGCTATGATCCTGAGGACTGTTGGTGGGAGGGGGAAGGAAAAATGAGGCACAGTCCTTGGGGCTCTCAGTCCTCCATCTCAATTTCAACAAGAGAGTCCTGCTTTAATCAGTTCTACATACAGCGCTCCAGCTAAAGACTTCATTTGAACACAGGGTTCTACGGTTTAGATACTTTGGACTGGCCACTTCCGGGTACCACCTCCCTTTAGCCACGCCCCTTTTACTACCCACACCAAATCCACAGTGAACTTCTGGCTCCTCCTGGTCATCCCCAGTAGGATGTGGACAGGTGAGGCGGGAGCAGCCATCATCTGGGTGACCAGCTTACCAAGGAGAATGGGATAATCAGAGCAAATACTTTATAGCTTAAGAAATAGACATACCACCAAACAGAGTTTTTAATCTGTCTGGGATAAAATGGTTAACATAACCAAGCTCAACAGCTTTATAAGACATTCATAAAATTACTCCAGTTTCATGACGTTCCAAATAATAGTTGGTTCTCTCTCCGTGTGTGTGTGTGTGTGTTGTGTGTGTGTGTGTGTGCACACGTGTGTATTTTAAATGGGGAATTGCTTGCATCATACAAAGCATGGAGGGCCAAACCAGCTCACATTCCCTGCCTCTTTGATTTCAGTAAGAAATCTGACAAAATCTCCTAAAAGTTCCCTTGAGGAAGGAAGGACAGCCAGAAGGTCTAGATAGATAGTCAGGGAGATTTATAGTTGAACAATTAAATTCCAAAAGAACTGATTGACGGATAGTTGTCAACCTGGAGGGAAGATTCTGCTTCTTATTTTCATCCCGTCCAACTTTAAAAACTACTTGCCATTTTCTCAGTGGTCTGAATGGAGACCCAGGGAGTATGAATATCAAAGCAGAAACTGACACAAGCTGGGAGAGGGTTCATGTGCAGATAAAAGTATCAGGTTTTAAAAAGTTCTGTATAGGCTTAAGGAAGGTGAAAGAAGGAGATGAGGAAAGAAAGGAAAGGCAGGGAGGGAGGGAGGAAGGAAGAATGGGTGAGGGTCCCTCAACCGTGTTCTGTGACAAAGCAAAGGAGAAGAGAGTGGTAGCACATGGTAGGAAAGGCCCTGGCCTGGGAAGATAGAAGATCCAGGTTCTAGTCTTCGGGCTACCACTGCTTTCTGGTGGCACGGCCCTGGACAGCCATGGGCTGTTCCAGACCCCATTCTCCTTGTGGGCACAACAAGGTCTGACACATCGCTGCTGTGTCTCCAGGGTCCTCTTGGATCCTGTGACTCTGAGGAGGGCTGGTCCAGAGGACAGTGCTGTGATGGAGCCTGGACCTCCCTCAGGTAGGCTGTGGCATAGCTAAGCAGCTGTTGGAGGATCTGTTACTGGAAGGTCCTCCGAAGGCCAGCTGCAGATCAGGTAAAGGAGGAACTTTTCCAACAAAGAGAGCTGCCTTGAAAGGGAGTGTCCTCTCTATAGGTGAAATTCTTCCAGCAGACCCAGAGATGCAGGGTTCAATTTGTTAGAAATCTTACAGACGCAGTTCCTGATAGGTAGGATTTTTGGATCAAATTATTTCTGAGATTCCTTCCAACTTTGAGGTTTGATGGCATTATATTATTGTGTAAGAAAAATTAATTATCCATGAAACTGTTAAACATCTGTATCATCAGTGTACTTGCTATGTACCAAGAATGTACAAAAAATCTGTAAATTTAACCATCGGCTCTTAATTTCCAGTACAAATTTTTCAATATGCCATTGTACTGATATTTCTATAAGTTCCTCAATCCACTTACCGGTTGATTATCCTTCTATGGACAATCTTTAAAATTATAATTCGCTCTGCACAGTCTTTCAGGAACTCTGACATCCGTTGTTTTAAAACTGGTTTCATTTCATGTTTTGCAATTGCCTTGAGGTGATCCCATGAAGCTTTGCATCTTCTCTCCATCTGACATAAATTATCCTGAAGTTGATCAAAGTCAACCTGAAAATCAGAGCGAGAACACTGCAAACACTGAAACCGCCGGACACCAACCTGAACTGAGAGACAAAACTGCCTCTGGGGAGAAACAAACATCAAAACGAAATTCACATTTTGAAATGCAAACATATTTACAGCCTAAAAATTATTCACATGTGTATCTGTCATTATCTTGACATCACATTATTTAGTGATAAAACTGTTCTCCAAATGAACTTAGTACATGTGTTACCTTTTTTGGCCATATTTGGAAATAAATCTTTGGGAACTGTAAATTAAAACATGATATCAAGGAACCCTAGTACAAGATGAACTAAGAAGATGTCTCATAAATTTTTTTCAGAGCACTCTTATTCTTCAGCGATAATATTTCTCTTAAAGTTGAGAAATGCACCCTAGTCCTACAAAGATGGCTCTGCTATGCTGGGGACCAACTAATGGGCAGCCAGCTTCTCTTCGTGTTGATCTCCTTTATAATGTGAGTGACAAGTTGTTTTATTCACCTGCCCACTCACTCATTCCACCAACACTCATGGAGAAACTAGCATACACCAGTCTCTAAGCCAGGCATTGAACATAAACACAAATGCTGAATGAGACAACTTCCTGTTCTCAAGGAGGCTAACTGTACACACAGGTGATTCCCAAACTCTGAAGGACACACAGACCCCACCAGGCTCGTGTGTGTGCCTGTGTGTGGGTGAGGGTTGCCAGCAGATGCACATCACACATGCAAGGGACAGATGTAACAGAGTGCTGGCTGTGTATTCAGGGACGTGCAGACAGGCTGGATTGCCTGAAGGAGGCTGAGATGAGGTTTTCTAAGGTGATGATTTTATAGAATTTCCAGACTAAAAATTACATAAATCAGAGAGATTTTTAGTCATGAAAAAAATACATCAGAGGGCCACATTTAACAGAGGGATGGGGAAAGAAATTGTGAAGGACAGGAGCGGAGGAAGAAATAGGTAAGTAGGTGTGCTGAAAGGAGGGGACTGAGGTGGATGGAAAGTAGCTGAGATGGGAAAGGCTGTGTCCAGCAAGCAAAAGTCAGAGCAGCAGGAGGTGCGCGGGGGTGAGCACGAGGTGCGTGGAGGGTGTGGCGGGGATGAGCGGGAGGTACACGGGGGTCAGCAGGAAGTGAGCGGAGGGTGCAGGTGGGGGGATGAGTGGCAGGTGCGTGGAGGGTGTGGCGGGGGGTGAGCGGGAGGTGCACAGAGGGTACGGGGTCGGGAGGGGCTGAGCAGGAGGTGCGTGGAGGTGAGCAGGGGCGCGGAGGTAAGCCGTTGCTACTTAGGGGCCACTGACAGAGGCAACGAGCAGGGCCTGCTGAAGCCCACAGGGGACTTGCTGGAGTGACTTCAGACCTCCAGGCCCACCCTTAGAAGGACAATGAAGGGGAAAGAGTTCGCAAAGGTGGATTCTGTGAGGATCTGTGGCACCAACAGGATAAAGACACGCAGTGTCGTGTCTGGTGTGAGGCAGGGAGGCATGCAAGACACCGAATGTACTGGGCTTCCTGATGCTATTGCATCAAAAAGAGAAGGCGAGTTTAGGCAAAGCCCTGGGATTCAGGTATGCAGGGTTTCATGGCACTTTGAGGAAAATGATTTGTCTGAAACCAAAGGAATCCTGAGTCCAGATAGGAAAGGCTTCGCTTTCTCATGATACAATGAGGCTTAGAAAAAAATTCTGATAGGCCAGTTCAGGGTCCCCTGCTCGGTGCACCTGGCAGAGGCCAGCCTGTGGCTCTGGAGGTAGGTGGAGGAGGCTCTCGGCCACCAGGTCCCCACAAGCCAGGGCTGTGGCAGAAGGCAGACAGAGAGGGAGGGCCCTTTGAAGTAGGCTCAGCAGCCAACCCACATCCTTCCCCACCTTTGTCCACCACTCTCTCTCTTCCTCTCATGCTGGATTCCAACACACCCAAGTACTTCCGGCTCTCATGCTCCAGCCAGGAGTGTTTCTAGAAGGTTCCTTCACACTGGCCTGGTTGCTGTGCCCTATTTAAGGGTATTTTCCACCCCTGCCCTCTCCCCTAGCGAGTTTCCTGTGCTCCTAAGACCTTCACATCTCCCAGTTCTGGTGTGTTTGGGATCCCTCTAGGAGTTGGTCAGCCTCAGTGACCCCCTGCACTAGAGGCAGCCAGGTGTCCACATACTGTGACTGTCTCTTTTCTAATGAAGCATAAGTTCATGAAGATATTAACTCTGCACTCGCTTTAAGAGCTTGCAGCTGAGGGCCAAGGCCATATACTGTTTACAGCTCTATAAAAATGTTCCCTCTGGGCAAGATCATAGGGAATGCCGATCTGTGGGGAGCAAGAGCCGGGAGGGCCCTGTTTTCTGGCTCCACACCTCACTGCAAGGTCCTATGGACATCTCAGGAAGAGCCAAATTGCATCTTTTTGACATGGTTGCCACCTAAGACAAGCTGTGCTGTTTCAGCATTCTGGAGAATCCACCCTGGTGAGTAACACTGCCTAACAGTGGACGCAGGGTTTAGGAATAGGATGGCAGGCTTGCCTTGCATACCTCAGTAGGAAAGAATCCGACTGAGAAACAGAGATAGGAAAAAGATCTTAAAAGTTCATTAGAAATGCCACAAAACAAATCATATTCATAAACTCCAGAGCAGAGAATGCAGGCAGCACTTGGGCATTTTACTTAATAGGGCATGTGTTCCTCGAGGATGACCGATAAAGATCCCGTGGCTGCAGCGAGACCAGGCCCACTCCTCAGCGTCCGCAGACATACCTTGGCTGACCTGGTGATGGCCCCGATCTCCGAGTACAGATCGGAGCTGTCTGGGAAGTTTTCTACCACCATGGTGCACACATGGTGGAGAAGCGACTGCTTGTGCACTGTGTCTTTGACTTCTGGAACCTTCTCGAGGTAGCTTAACTCAAACGCTTTGGCCTGTTTTGCAAACATCAATAAAAGACATGTTTCAAGCAGGCTCTTAGAGAATAGCACATGATGGTTAGGATCAATTCTTGGCTGCAGTCACCCAACATTCAGTTTCTCTGTGGCTGAAGCTCCTGGGGCCACATGCTCCATGATCCATGGCTGATCACACATGGGCCAGCCACACTGAGAATGAGGGAGCCTCTAGCCCTTTCCCACCACAGCCATGAGCCATGTCCCAGGGCTCACCCCTAAATCAGGGTGCTGTGGGGCTGGGCTCTGACATCTGCCTACCTACTTCTTCCTCCCTTTGCCTGTTGTTGTCTACTTCCTGGACAAAGCTGAGCCAATTTTAAATAGTTGCGTTTCTTAATAGCTAATGCATGCTGGGCTTAATACCTAGGTGATGGGTTGATAGGGGCAGCAAACTACCAGGGCACATGTTTACCAATGTAACAAACCTGTACATCCTGCAAATGTACCCCAGAACTTAAAAAAAAGATTTTTAAACAGTTGTTTTTCTTTAAGCATCAAAATGCTTATGAGTATTTGAGTGATAAGCTCAGAAAAAAAATGGGGCAGAAGGAAGTTTTCCAATGTCAAGTTTGAGAGTAGTTACACTTCATAAAGAATCATGTGTGTGTTTTTCTGTTTTCTTATTTATAGCAAGACACAGGTTGAAATAAATAGGCCCTGATATCTTTTTTTTTTTTTTTTTTGAGACAGAGTCTTGCTCTGTCACCCAGGCTGGAGTGCAGTGGTGAGATCTCAGCTCACTGCAACCTCTGCTTCCCGAGTTCAAGCGATTCTCCTGCCTCAGCATTCTGAGTAGCTGGAACTACAGGTGCGTGCTGCCATGCCTGGCTAATTTTTTGTATTTTTAGTAGAGACAGGGTTTCACCGTGTTAGCCAGGATGGTCTCGATCTCCTGACCTCGTGATCCACCCGCGTCAGCCTCACAAAGTCCTGGGATTACAGGTGTGAGCCACCGCGCCCGGCCTAGGCCCTGATATCTTAAGAACAAAATTCCTTCTAGATTTTCAGCAAGAAGACACAAAAGTCATTTGTTCCACTGTGCTTTGGGGAACCTGAGGTACAACCTTCATCAGCAATTGCTGGGCAGGGATTTTGTGACAAGGGGGGCTACAGGATGAGGGATGGGGATGACTTACATTAGTTCCATTTAGAAAGTTCCCAATGGCTAAGAGAGTAGACAGGATAAAGCCCAAGGTTTTATTGTTCTCCAACTGGTCTATTCCTTCCTTCAGGTCCAGGAGTGGTTCTGCTACTTCCTTTCAGTTAAAAAAAATTAGACAATAAAGAGTGTACAATTTGGGTTTACTTTGTTCTTTTGACTTTTTGTATAAGGGAATAACACACGGTGTTCTCCCCAGCACAAGGCAATCCCCCACGATGGGCATTGCTCCTAGGTATGGAAACGTGTGGCAGGGAGAGCCTCTACTCCCCAGACCCTGCAGTGGAGACCAAAAGGACCTTGTGCTGGGGTGACAAGGGCTCTAGACTCCCCATTTCTGCCTCAGGGAATGCCCTCCTCTTACTCTCCTTTCTGGCTGTGGCTGACTCCTCGGACACTCTTCCTTCCCATCTTCCTTCGGCTTCTAGACCACAGTCTTCTTCTTTGCTTTTTCTCCTTCCAGGCAGATTGGCAATGAAAGTTGTGCGCTCCATGTCCCTGAACTGCCCCAGGCCTCCTCCTCCCCTCAAGGCACTCCACGGCTAGCCACCTGGCAGCCTGGGCTGCTCACTAGAAGGCTACTGCCCTGTACCCCACTGCTTTCATGATCACCCTCCCTCAGACCTCCAGCCTGCTCTGTAGCCTCATGGCCTCCATCTCCCCCACCCTCACTGCTGTTATTCTGTGGCCCCCACTCCTTTGTCTTGACTGAGGCTCTCCCCCAGCCTATATCCCAAAGCCAGGAAATCCAGCTTCAGTTTCTCCAGCCCAGGTCTTGCCAGGCTGACCCAGTGATCTGTTTTCTCCCTGATGTTACCTCCCTTGGCTAAAAAAAGTCACCTGAGCATGCTGTCTGGTCTTGTGACCCAGTCATAGCAGTCACCTCAGCAATCCCTAGGTGTCTTCCTCTCTGCTTGACTTCCTGATGAATTCAAATACTGTAGTTCCCTTCTAAAGTCCCCCAAACCCACCACCATCTGGCCCTCAGTACAGGACCTTGCTCCTTCGTTTGCCAGAAGATGGAGACCACACAGCCTCCCCACTTGGCTTTATTTTTTTAGAGATGGAGGTCTCACTCTGTTACCCAGGCTAGAGTACAGTAAGGTGATTATAGCCTATTGCAGCCTTGAACTCCTGGCCCCAAGTGATCCTCCTGAGTAGCTGGGACTACAAGTACATGCCACAACACCTGGCTAAGTTTTTAAAATTTCTGTAGAGACAGGGTCTCACTATGATGCCCAGGTTGGTCTTGAACTCCAGGCTTCAAGCCATCCTCCTGCCTCAGCCTCCCAAAGTGCTGGGATTACAGGTGTGAGCCACTGCACCTGGCTCACCTGGGCTATAGAATCTCTCTTCTGCAGACTTCCTCTCAACTAAGATCCCACACAGTTCACTTTCCATCTCCTCCTTTTCTTCTCCACTGGCTCCTTCTGTTCAGCCTGCGAAAAACTCCCACTGCCCTATTCCAGAGAGGATGCCCATGTCCTCTGCTTTCTACTCAGGAGGAGCCTCCTCAAGCTTTCTCCATTAAGGCCCATTTCCTTCTGTTCCCCTCCCAAACTCTTGCAATAGGCAACATAAAAAGACCTGCTAATTGCCACAATCACTGGCAGTTTAGGTGATTATCATCACGTGGAAGGATTATAGGAAATTTTCTATATTGTGCTTTTCTGTATTTTCCATATTTTCTACAATGAGAATATAGGATCTGAAAAAAAAATGTAATTGTTTTGTTTTGTAATCAGTGACCTGGTGCCCACAATCTAGTGTCTGAGGCTGGCACCAGGCAGACACTTTAGAATCAGCCTTCATTGGCCAGCTGCTGATCACTTGGTGTACACACGACCTCCTCATTGTCAACTCACCCTCCGTACCCTATGCCAAGAATGATATTTCACTGCCTTAATATTGATCAATGAAAAACTGCCTTTCTCAACACTGTGGATGTGGGATCAGTGGCCTCTCTTACAGAGAGCTTACCTTTTCTGTAGTTTCATAATCCATTTTGAATGCCCAGAGGTGAAGTCGTGCAGAGAGCTCACTGATGGAGGACAGGGTGAGGAGGAACTGCTCTGCACTGCCCAAGGGGATTTCAGGGTTGGCCAGCTGAGCTTCCTGGATTTTCTGCTTCTCCTCATCGGTGGGAATCATCGTTAGAATTTTCTGGAAATAGGAGATGATATAGTATATTTTCTCTTAGTGATGGACCCTCCCCTGCCCCTTCAATGTTATAAAATTCATATTATAATTTTCCAACCAGGTAGTAGAGGTATGTACAGGTGTTATATTGTCATAAACCAAATATATTTGAAGCAACTTGACCCAAATTTTCAGGGTCTCACACACAAAGGACATTCTAGGCAAGAAAGGGAGATGAGAGGTGAGAGAAAGATGAAAAACAAAACACAAGATTAGAGAACAACTCCCTATTCCCTAGGAAGTAGAGTAAGACATGTAAAAAAGATATGCTTTGTAGCACTTCTCCTGCATTAATTTAAAAGCTTATAAAAATGAATCATTTTCAAAGAACTCAGATTGACTTTTGTTCATGTGACATATAATCATTTTAACTGTATTTCAAAACTTACATAGAAATGATAGTACCTTAAGTAATACTAAACTTAAGTCTGATTGCAGAAAAAATCATGACGGTATCCATAAATACAAGCTAATAAAAAAGTATATCTTTTTACTTCTATTTGTTTCTGGTAAAAATCAATTGTGGAAGGAAGAGAAGGCAAAAAGGCACCAGAATACTTATGATTCTCATACACTCAAATTCCTTTGTGATTACATTTTTTAAAGTAAAAATTCTCATGTCTACTCTTACTATTCCTATTGAACACCATATGGAAATCTTAGCCAGGCACATAAAAGAAATAAAAGGCATACAGACTGGAAAGGAAAAACCTGCTCATACACACAGATGTCATAATTGTCTGCATAAAAAACTATAAGGAATCTACAAAAAATTTCTAAAACAAAAAAGTGAGTTTAACAATGTTGTATGATATAGGGTCAATACACAAAAATCCATCTTATTAGTTTGTTATCTATACATTTATAATAAACTAAAATTTTTTAAAATGCTATTTACAGTGAAACACATAGGTATAACTCTAACAAATCCTGTTAAGTGTCTTTATGCTGGAAACTAGAAAATGCTGATGAAAGCAATCGAAGACAGAAACAAATAATAAACACATGGAGAGACATACTATATTCATGGATTGAAAGACTCAACGCAGACAAGATGTTAATTCTTCCAAAATTGATCTATAGATTTAATTCAATTCCAATCAAAATACCAGTATAATTTTTTGTAGATATATGATGCAGGACAGGTGAGCCCCAAAACTGGGACTTAGCCTGGGATGGTTTTTGGCTTTAACCAGGAAAGAATTCAAGGGCAAGCTGGTGGTGATAGACTGAAATTTTTTATTGAACAGTACTGCTCCTTCTGGAGCTGGGCTAACTCCTAGGCAGTGTGCCCAGAGTCAGCAAAGTATGGGTTCTTGGCAACTGTATTTATACTCATGTAAATCTATTTTCAATTATATGCAAATTAAAAGCCAGGTCAACACAAATTGAGGGGTGGGTTGTTTAGAACTTTCTAGGAAAGGGGCAGTAAGTTTTTGGTCTTGCCCTGGAAAGGGGTGGTAACTTGTGGGTTGTTGCCATGGCATTTATAAATTGTCATTTATAGTGGGAGTAGCTTATACCTATGAGCAATGAGGGCAGCTAAGGATTGCTTTTGTCACCATCTGTGGTTTTTGTCAGTTTTTTTGCTTTATCCCATCTGAACCAGATCCTGTTTTGGTCATCAGGGTTGGGACCAGAAAACAAGTCCTGCTGCTCTCCTACCTCATAGAGACAAGCTGATTCTAAAAGTTACATGGTAAAGCAGAAGAACTAGAACAACTAAATTTGAAAAAGAGTAACCTTGGAGAAATCGTATAACCTGACTTTAATAAATAAAAAGCTATAGTAATTAAGACAATGTGTCATTGGTACAAGGATAGACACCTAGATCGATGGCACAGAGCAGATAGTTCAGAACAGGACACATAAATGTGGCCCATTGATTTTGAAAAAGGTGCAAGGCAATTCAATAGAGAGAGGATATTATTTTCAACAAATGGTGTTAGAACAACTAGACTCTATATGCAAAAAAAGCAACCTCAAGTTAAACCTTACACTATACGTAAACAAACTCAAAATGGATCACGGATCTAAAAGTAAAATGGAATACTATGAAACTTTTAGAAGAAAACATAGGAGAAAACTTTTATAACCCATGTTAGGCAAAAAATTCTTAGACATGATACCAAAAAAGAATAAGATAATAAACCAAACTTTATCCAGTTAAAAACTTTTGCTTTGTGATAGACATTGTTAGAGAATAGAGGACAAGCTGTAGTTCCTCAAAAGATTAAACATAGAATTACCATATGATCCAGCAATTCCATTCTTGGATATTTATCCTAGAAAAATGGAAACTTACTTTGACACAAACACTTGTACATGAATATTTGTAGTAGCTTTATTCATAACTGCCAAAAACTGGACCAAGCTAAATATTCTTGAGCAGTGAATATATAAATTGTAGTAGATTCCCTGCAATGCAATAGCACTCAGCAATAAAAGGAACAAACTATAGATATGTACAATGACTTGAATGAATCTCAAAGGCATCATGATGAGTGAAAGAAGCCAGTCTCAAAAGGTTACATGCTATTTACAGGACATTCTTGAAAAGACAAAACCACAGTGATGGGGAATACATAAGTGGTTACCAGGTGCCAGAGGTGGGTTGAGGGTACAACTACAAAAGGGCAACACAAGAGTTTTGTTGGAAGATGGGACTGTTTTAAATCCTGACTGCAGTGGTCATTGCATGAATTTATATGCTTTAAAACTCAGAGAACCATATACCAAAAAGTCGACTGCACTCTATATTAGTTCAAAAACTAAAAAAATAAATAACAAAATGAGAAACAGGACTCTTGACACCACAGTCTCTACATATGCAGATATTTACACAAGTGTGCATCAGGACGTATCTGGCTGGGATAGATGAGGTCCTGGGCTTGAAGAGGGTGTTAACAGGCAGAGCGGCCTTAGTTTATCAGAAGCCAGTGATGCAAAACTGCATTGCAGATGTGCATTCAAGCTGTAGTCAGTGTAAAGTTATCGAAGGTGAGCCTGAGGCACCTCCCTTCCCAACTTTCCCTTCACCAGGGCTCCAATCACTGAGGCTTCAGGTGGAATTTGAGCATCTGGAGAGATAGGGGGTGGCAGTGTTCCTTGCTTGCCCACAACCTGGCACGTGTCCCACCTGTTCATGCAGATGGCATTAAGAGATAGCCAAGACACTTCAAGCAGATGTTGCCTCCTTAAAAACATGCATGATTTAAACTCAATTAGTTTTCAAAATAAATGCTTCTCTAAAATTTCTATTTTAATTTCCTTAGCACTGCCATTGTTTTTGGCATGACCAAAATTCCAAAATGAAAAACTGTCAACACTTTGTACAGGTTCAGAAGACACCTTCCTGTGATGAATTTTGTTGCTTTGTTCCTTTGAGAAAGCAGTTACTCTTCTTTTTGTTTTTCATTTCTCTAATTTATACTATTTGTTCAATGTTGAAGATTTATGAGGTTGCCACCTGCCATTTTATTTTTTTACACATCACTGACAATAAGAATAGCTGTAAGACAGTGGAAGGGCAGGTTAAAGCCACCTCCTATGAGCCCCTCCTATGAGCTGATGGCCCTTGTTTTTTGTGAGCAGATGATAATGTGATGATTATGAGGTAGTATTTTTAACTTGTTTTTCTAAGTCAGTAGATTTATTGATAATTGCATGATCATAATTTGATTTCACAGGAAAGCAAACATCAAACAAGACCAATATGTTGATAGGGATAGGAAGCAGAGAAATTCTAGGCAGAAAAGGGTGGGGTGCCTGGCAAAGGCCCCACCCTCAAGCCTGGAACTGTGGCCCAAAGTGAGAACTTTACATCCCTATTTTCCCACTCGAGTGTTGCCTTTTCCAAAACCACTCCTGGTCCGCCCCACCCCCATCCTGTACCCATAAAAACCCCAGGCTCCACTGGCAGAGAGCAGAGAAGGGGAGAAGAGGAGAAGCAGCAGGACATCAGAGATTGTCGTTTGATGTCAGAGAGAGGCAGCTTGACTTCAGAGGGATGGCTTGACAGCATTGCTTCAAAGAGGAGTACAGCTGGGGATGGCCAGACTCTGGGGGAAGATCACTTTCCCATTCCATCCCCTTTCCAGCTCTCCTTCTTGCTGAGAGCCACTTTCACTGGCAATAAAACCCTCTATATTCACCATCTTTCAATTCGTTTATGTGACCTGATTTTTTCTGGACGCTAAATAAGAGCTCTGGTGCCATAGATGCGGGTGCTAAAGGCTGTCACACTGACCCTCTGCCCTCACTGGTGGAGAGCAACCACCTCACACGAAAAGGCAGAGGGCCAACTGAGTTAACACTTAAGCCATCCATGATGGCAAAGCTAAAAGTGCACACTGTACACATGCCCTCTGGGGTTTCAGGGGTTGCGGGTACTCCCTGCCAGACACCGCTGCAGGGCCCACACAGAGTTTTGCTCCTGCTGGTGCCCAGAAGCACTTGCCCCAGCTCCTGCACTCACTCACCTATGTGCTCCCACTCCCTAGAGGGGTTGAGAGCTGCAAGCTGAGTAAGTGAGGCACCCCCATCACAAGGCCCATGAAGGGGTCACAGAAAATTTCCTGTTTCAATGTGATAACTTCCATGTTTTTAGCGTTTGCCTAGACAGCATCTCTCTAGCATTGCTCTAAGTATATTTGCTTTTGTATCTGAAAGTCATGTATTTTGGAGAAAAATGCAGAAATCCCTTTTTAAAAATAGACCCCAATACTATTGGGTTTGGCCATTTCTTCTACCTGCACATGAAACTATAATGAGTAATTCTTTTGCCCTGTGAGTTTTAAACAGAACACTGGCTACAGCTTTGTATAAGCACCTGCCACAAGGATTTTGGTGACCAAAGTTGAAAGTTGAAGCCCTGAGGGCTATGTCTGGTTTGCATACAATATGCATATTTGCATGAGAAAATAGTGTTCTATCCAGGTAGTTACTTTCCTGTAGCAACTTAAAAAAAAAACTTTTTAAAGCATCTTGATAGTATCTTTCATTCTTATGATTATTCATTGAGGCACTTTAGCGCAGAAATTATTGTATCAAACACAGACAAAATGATTTGCCTGAAGCTAAGCTGGACCCACCAAGGCGGAGCTAGAGAAGAACCCAGGGGCTACCTCTAGTTTCTAGCACTAGCTCCATAGTTCATAGGGATTCAAATTAATAGTGAATAAATTCAACCATAAATGCAAATTAACAGTGCAGCTAAGCCACTCAGTCATCAAGATATTCTGGTTCCCTGGCACTGCTAAGTCAACTGTGACTCTCTGTGGTCAGGTTCCTCTGTGTGTATCCAGCACCTACGCAGCTGGGCACCTGTGGACAGGCACTGTGCAGGGTAAACTGCTTTCAAAGATGCTGTCATTTTTTATCTGTGGCCAAAGAAAACTTCTGTTTCTAGGATGCTGATTGGACTGGCAGCCAAGTTGGGCCAAGCTGTTTGGGACCATTCAATTGTGCTACCCTCTGAGTAGACACAGACTCTATAAAATTAAGAGAAGAAAGGAAAAGAAAATAAAAATCATCATACTTCCATTTATGATAATTTGATGCCATTTTACTTGGGGAAATATCATTAATGCTACTTAGAGATGGCTGCAAAACGATTTTCTGGTTTAATACTCTTATGAAAAATGACTTCCTTAATGAAGTTAACTACTCTTTCAGGTTTTCATGACAAACCTGGATACATACCACTGGGTTGCTAAGCAAAGCCACAGGATGAAAACATTCTAATTACATTTAGGTACACAGAGCTTTCAAACGACCCCATTAAGCCATGGTGCCAGGCTACAGGGCTTGCATCCGAGAAGCAGACAGTTTGGCTAAAGGCCCTCTGGGTGCAAGCCGGAAATCTCATTAACAAAGATCTGTATGTACCCAATTGCATCTCTTCTCAGTCCTGATTTAACTCTTGAACAAGCCTAGAGAACAAGCTCTGGGTATTGGTTTGGCACATGGATCTAGATCATCTCTGCCTCTCAGGTCCCTGAGATCAATGGCCCAAGATAGTAGGTGATGCCTGAGAGTGCCCTGGATTCCACATTCTCCAAGAGGGGTTTCAACTGGAGTCTTCACAGCTGTGACTGGGAAGTGCTGAGGGATCTACACAGTCTCTGGATTCACACAGGCAGCCTTCAGATCAGGGGCTCTCAACCAGGGTGATTTTGCTCCTAGGGGGCATGTGACAATGTATGGAGACAGTTTTGGTTGTGGGGGGAGGGTAGGTGTTACTGGCATCTAATGGGTAGAGGCCAGGGATGTGCTAAACATCCTATAATGCACAGGACAGCCTCCTACAACAAAGCACTGTCTAACCCAAAATGCCAGTAGCATTGAAGTTGAGAAACCTGCTTTAGAAGAGAAAGTAAAAATGTAACTCTGTGTCGTTGTGACTATGAATTTACTGAGGACTCACGATGCAATAAAATCTCAGTAAGGGCTACCAGTGTTTCCTGTGGCTGTGTCTCCTCACTTCAAATTGCTCTGTAAGTCAGCTACTCCTGGGTAGCAAATGTAGGCAGCACAGTGAAGAGGGCTGCGCTGCTGCATACATGTCTCTCCCTCCCCTTTCAGATTCCCTCTTATTCTCTGTGGCACACAAACCCAGGCCTGGAGGGCCCCTCCAGGGCCAGCCACCCCACAAAACCGCAGCCTGCATTCTGGATTCAAGCTTCAGAGCTTGTGTCCCCGCTCCCCGGCTCTCTGGCTCACTGGCTTGGGAGCCTGGGCACACACTAATGCTGGGACTCCCATTCTTCTTCACGTTGGGGAGCATATGTACCTCATAAGCTTTGATGAGAATCTGTGGCAGGTGCCTACCTGGTGTCTGGCCCACAGTAAAAATCCTATGAAAGTCAGATTTGGTGCTGTGCTGCTACTCCCATATCCGTCAGCGTCATAGCTGTAATTATTCCTTCCTGGATCAAAAGGGTGCTCAACTGGAAACCAGCCAGACAAGAAAAAATAATAATTTGGTTCATTCTAGAATCCAAGTAACTTATTGTATCTGAAACTTTCCCCACCTGGGGAGAGTTGCATTTCAGGAAAGAACAAAGGCAAAACCAAAGGAATAAATTTCTCCTGAGGGACTTTCAAGTTCTCATGACAAGGAGGAGAAATATTTTTAAAGGGGTAGTTGTCCATCTATTCTTTTAATCAGGCTGGCTCTGGCTATCTTTGTAGCCTCTCTCCGTATGAATCTGAAGCTTTTGTGCTCTCTAAAGGACCTTGTTGTGTAAATAGGATGGCCCAAGAGCCACTGCCTTGTCTCCCCTAGAGGAGAGATGTGGGAGTTCAGTCAGGGTGGTGGGAAAAACTGTAAGAGGATATTATAGAAAAGAGAAGCAAACCTTCTTGGAAGGCCAGGGGGGTTGCATAGCTCCAGTAAAAGATTTGGCTGAAAGCAGCTTAATCCTCTCTACCTTGAGTTGACAGCAAAAGAGCAAATAACAAGGGAATGTGGGGGAGTTTATCTAAACAGCTTGTTTACTCATGTGGTCCTAAGACCAACCCTTGATTATCTGTGGGTGCATGATTGCTCTCTACTGGGAGGTCGGCAATGTTAATTTCCCTCTAGTGGTGTTTACTCAAGACCTTTGTCATTTAATCTGTACTAAATAAATGCGAACTTCACTGGCTTATGGGGCAGATGCTGCAGATTCAGGAGCAGAAGCCCCTTAGCCACACTGACAGACAAAATATCTATGTCAGTGTAAGTCTCTCATCCGTCACTGGGTTAGGGTCTGCGGGGACACGCTTTGCACTTGGTACATCCAGGTCCACCCAACAGCAGGCCACTGCCCTGCTCATCCTTTGTTCCTCTAGGAGGGTCCCAGAGTGGGATGCATCACACTGAGGCCTGGCCTGCCCCTTCCTGCGATCTGGCAACTGCCTCAGTCTCTCTCTCTGTATCTCCCAGCTGTCACCCACTCACTCCTTCATGTCCCCTGCTCTGGTCTGCCGTGTGCCCTCACTCTCTCGATAGGCTGGATTCCTGGATTCGAGTGGGCCCTAAATCCAATGACTGGTATCCTTGTAAGAAGAAGGAAGTTTGAACACAGAGGAGAATGCTGTTTGAAGACAGAGAACACACCTGGATATGCTGACTGGCTTTGCTGCCTGGCTTGGCTCCAGAGCTCAGGGAACAACTTCTTCTGCCAGGAAAGAAGTGCATTTCCCTTATTGTACCTGTTCCTGGAACAGGGGGTGTATGTTTCTCAGAGTAGAGCTACTTGAGCCTTATATAGGTTTTCTAGGGGTGCCATAATAAAACATCACAAACTGGGTGGCTTAAACAACAGAAATGCATTCTCCCACAGTTCTAGAATCTGGAAGTCCAAAATCAAGGTGTCAGCAGGACCATACTGTCTCTGAAGGCCCCAGGGGATGAACTTTGCTTCTTCTCAGTGCTGGTGGTTGTCCACGATCCTTGGTATTCTTTGGCTTTTAAAAACATCACTCTAATTTCCACCTCCGTCATCACATGGCATTCTGTATATCTGTGTGTTCTCTGTCTTCAAATAGCACTCTCCTCTCTGTGTTCAAACTTCCCCCTTCTTATAAGGATACCAGTCATTGGATTTAGAGCCCACCTGAATCCAGTATGACCTCATCTTAATTTGATTACATGTACAAGACCCTTTTTCCAAATAAGGTCACATCCTGGGTGGGCATGAATTTGGGGGTCCACTATTCAATGCAGTTCAGGCCTCTAGTAATGGCTTTTCCTATGAAGGTCCCTTCCTTCCAAAGCATGAAGGCATGCCTAGTGGGCTGGGTGCACACCCCTCTACGTACTGTGTGCCCACTGCTCCCTCCCATTCCCAGGGCCATGGGTGATTCTGGCCAGAGGCCCAGGCCCTTCCTCACTCTCAACTTTTCTATAGAAGGCTTGCTCTCCCTCTCTGGAGTCAGGCATCATTGGTTCTGTCCATGCCCAAGTGTCTCAAACAAGAAGATGAACCCCAATCACAGAGAGGCTTTAAAGGAGTCTGGGGCCCCCTGCCAATAGGAGGATGGGTTAGGTGCCACCCAATGCCACAAAGCAGTGTCCCCCAGATCCCCACTCTGACCCAGTGGGCCCCCAAGCTATAATACCCTTCTGTAGGAATTGGTGGGTGGGACACATCGGCTCTGCTCACTCTTTTCATTATTATAATAAGAGATTTAACCTGCTAAACTGGCACCAACCCACAGTGGAGGGAGAACGTGGCCTGTGGAAGAATATGAACCCAGGCCCTGCAGGTGAACCCTGTCTCCAGCTACCAGCTGTGTGGTCACAGCCATGCCACCCAGTGTCTCTCTACTTTGTGACATTCAGATCAACAAATGCTAAAGCTTCAGCTGGCTTGAGCTCTCTGGCTTATCAAATGAAATATGTCTCTCTGTACCCCAACAAATGCCAAGAGAGAAAGTTCTTACATGGATGTGCACATGTACTGAAAACCCTACCTTTGAAAGGTATGGTTTTTTAAACATACGTGGTTTAAAATGACATGAAACAAGACCCTAGTGGCTTCCCAAGGAGGTTATCATAGTCTTCTTCCATTTTGAGGTAGGCAGAATGTGGTCAGAGGGAGACTGGTAAATGAACCTGAGTGAAGATTGCTGAACTTCATAGGCAAAGTGAGACTCCCCCTCCCCTCAAAAAGTTTAACACGAGTAAGAATTATTAACCTTATTCAGAGTCTAGTTGAGACAGAAAGGCACCATGGATCTTTTGAAATGTGGACATGCAGCATATTATACATGCAGTATAAGATAAAATACAAATAATGCTTAACAGAGCTTCCCTCACCTCGATTCCTTCTTTGTTTAAGGCATACTCATCAAAATTCAAAATGGCGATCTTAATCGTCCTTGGAGGGGGCAACACCGTCAGACCAATATTGATGGCGTTACTCCTCTTGGAATCCAGAACAACGATCTCTTGCCTTTTTCCATCTGCAGCAGTTTTCTTAGTGATAAAAAAGGAGAATCCAAGATTAATGCATCATCTTGGGTCCTTTCTGCATTTCATTATTAAAAGCACTCACTACTTATTTAGAGATGAAAACAAATGGCCCCAGTTCAGCTCAGAGAAGGACTGGCTACTGTTCAGCACAGAAAGTATCAGGGATTAGTTCTGAGACGCTGCCAAGCTTGGGTCAGCAACAGAACTTCAAGAGTCAGACACATACAAAAATAAAATGGATTTTCCTTCAATTGGGAAAATGTGATATTTTGCAAGAAAAAAAAATCTGTTTTTTCCATAGAAGCAGTGAAAACAAAATCAAAACCTTTCAGAGTTCCTTTCTTGTGGGCTTTGAGGTGTCAGAATGTCTTGGTTGGCCTTCATACATATGGTGTGTGCCCAGAGAGAGCTGGTTTACATGCTGAGAAGAGAGGATCAATAAGGAGAATACAGCACCATTGGCCTGTCAGCCCCTCCAGATCTACAGCTGTACTGTCTCAAAGCCCTCACCTTGCCATTCAAACATTCCATGCCCCTTATACCAGAGCACTTCCACCTTTCCTGTGCACTTAGGCCTCTGTGCAGCTGCCTGGTAGATGAATGAAGAGGAGCCTTCCAAGGAAAAGGAAGGAAAGGGCATGCACTGGTGAGGATGAATAGGGGACGAACCAGCTTAGAGGCCTAGAAGGGGAGCAGGGAATAAGAAGTGTCCTGGCATTCTCAAAGCCCTTTTATGTGTGGCTTCCTAGGTGGCCTGTGTGGTCCTCAGAGGCAGGTCCTGGGCTTCACCTATCTCTGCAGCCAGCCCAGAATTAGCAAAAGATGGGAGCTTGGCAAGCACGTGTTATAAGCTGAATGTTTATGTCCCCTCAAAATTCATAAGTTGAAGCCCTAACCCCCAAAGTGATGATATTTGGAGGTAGGGCCTTTAGAGCTACTTAGGTTTAGATGAGGTCACGAGGGTGGGATCCTCATGATGGGACTGGTGTCATTATAAGAAAAGACCAGAGTGCTACTAGTTCTCTCCCTCTGCTGCTTGAAGACACAGCAAGAAGGTGGCTGCTTACAAGCCAAGAAAAGTGCCCTCACTAGAAACCTAACTGGCCAGTACCTTGATCTGGAGTTCCCAGCCTCCAGAACTGTGAGAAATAAATTTCTGCTGTTTAGGTCACCTGTGTGTGGTATTTTATTATGGGAGCCTTAGCGAACTAAGACAGTGTCTGTGGGGTGATGAGTCAACCCTGTCACTGGCCAGAGCTGTGACCACAAGGCCCCCAGCTTTCCTCTTCAGCTCTCAGGAAGTTGGGTGCAGGTGGCACCTGGGGGCAGGTGGGAGAAGACTTGGCTCCACAAGCTCCCTGCTCTTGCTCAGGTTTCCTTTGAGGCAAACACACCTGGGAGGATGGCTATTTTGACTCATGTAACAAGTCTAGAGTAACAAAGATGAATGAGGCACTGTGGATCTCCTGAAGACACATTCAGCACGGTAATGGGGTGTGCTGCACCCTCTGTTGTTGAGGGAGCTCAACAGCAGAGCAACTGTAACTCACCTGGTGGTGGAGGGGCTCAGGGTCTGGAAGGGCTGACCCTTGGGCTAGGCCCTAAAGAATGTCTAGGATCTAGTCTGGGGACAGAAGACCTTCAGGAGATAAGAAGTGGCTTTGTGTAGGTTGTTAAAAACTGTTAGGGATGAGGCTGGAAGTTTGATGGGGCCACATCCCAGAGGACCTGCTGACCCAGCCAAGCAGTTTCAACCACACCGTGCAGGCAGGTTCCCACTGAGCAACTGACTGCCACTCATCATCTGATCTCCTGCACTGAGGCCTCACCTTGTTCTCTAAAGCAGGGGCCCTGGCTAGGGCTGGGAGCAGCCAAGCCATCTAGAGAAACTGTTCTGCTGTAGCCCCAGGGACCGTGAGGCATCGAGGAGAAACAGGCTCAAGTCCACCTTAAGTCCTCCTGGAACCTCCCAGACTTAGTTGCTAAATTTCTATTTTAGATCCTTAAATATGCAGTTGGGAATAAACTCAAACTTCTTCATTAAAAAAAAAAAAACCCAACAACAACAACTGAAAACATCCCAGCTGTTTTGGATCCTGGTGATCAGGAGGGGCAATTCCTGTGGGGTAGGGTTGTCAGCTTTGAACACTGGGCTCCCAGGGACACATGGCATACATGCCTCCCCACTCTTCAGGGAAAGTGTTCTGTTCTATGTAGTTAACCTAAGAAACTTATCAGGAGTCCCTGGAAATTCTCAATTTAACTTTTAAATCTAATTTTATGTTGTGTGTGGAATGCTAAAGGAATGAGAAAAGTTTGACAGAATGTTGAATACAGGCAACAAAGAAGGATGTTACAACTAGCAATGCCAATACTGTGGTGCTGGAGGCCTGCTTCTCCAGGCACTGCTGGGCACCTACCCCAAATCCATGCCCTCTTCCCCACTCAGCAACAGGACTCTGATTTTTTTCAGGCTGGCAATGTGTCCATTAAATCAATTCCCTCCCTGGACCCTCTGCAACTGAAGCTGGCCCCATGACTTGGTTCTGGCTTTTGTTTTCCTGATTAAAAAGCAATAGAACTGGTGGGCCATGCCTTGTGCTCATCCCCCTTCTTCCTGCCTAGAATGGAGATAGGGGTCTGGAGGTGCAGTAGCAGGTGTCTTGTGAGCACAGGATGGCAGCAGGGATTCCCTGGGAAACAGTAGCCCTTAACCCCTCATCCACAAAACCCCAACACTCTAGGAGCCCAGCCAGCTCAACTGGAGTCTTTATGCAGATGACAAAATGAAGCCCCTTGCCATCACCCTGAGACTCAGCCCCATGGCAAACAGCTTGGGGGAGAAGCACTACTCAGATTCCAGCCTCATCTCTGGCAGCCAGTGTCCACATGTAGCAAGCAATTTGCACAGACCTACGTGGTGGCCCTGAGCCTGACATGCCCTTGGCCCCATTCTCAGTAGAGCTCAACTTACAGCAACACACATGCCTGCACACACCCCTCTAAGTCAGGGAGGGGTGCGCCACTGAGCACCCCAAGATCATGGGAGAGCTGTCCCCACAGAGGATTCTGCACATTTGCAGAGCACTTCCACCCATATCATGAAGGAAAGAATAAGCATTAAAGGAATACCTGAAATGGAATTATGCAAGCTCTAGATTTTAGCAAAAAGGTGCTTTAAGTGCTGTTCTTCATAATCAAAATAAACCTCCACCAGATGCTACTAAACACTCAAGTGTCATCTGGTTAGTATTGCCCAAGATGAGGGAGTGGTTTGGGTAGGGCTGTCCAACTCTCTCCTTCCCTCTGACAATAATCTAAAGCAGCACTTACAAGAGCAAGGCAGAGCTCTCTGTGCCTATATCCATGTCTAAGGATTGGCAGTCATCTATTCTGATCCATTTGAATTGTCCTTCTGAGCCAAAGCCTCAAGTCAGCAATAGTGAACTTCATTAGTCCTCCACATGGTCCTAAGACAGAGCAACTGTGGTCCACTCTTCCTTCCCAAAGCGTCTCATTCCCATCCATCCTTCTCCATTCCCACCTCTCCACCCTGGGCCTGACCACCCAGAACCCCACTTCTCAGAGCAGCCCAGCACTCGCCTTCTGCTTCTGATCTCTTCTCTCCCTAACCCATCCATCTATCCATCCTACTCTTGCTAAAAGGAACTTTTCTGGTCAGGCACAGTGGCTTAAGCCTGTAATCCCAGCACTTTGGGAGGCCGAGGTGGGCAGATCACGAGGTCAAGAGATCGAGGCCATCCTGGCCAACATAGTGAAACCCCGTCTCTACTAAAAATACAAAAATTAGCTGGGTATGGTGGCATGTGCCTGTAGTCCCAGCTACTCGGGAGGCTGAGGCAGGAGAATCACTTGAACCCAGGAGGCAGAGGTTGCAGTGAGCAGAGTTTACGCCACTGCACTCCAGCCTGGGTGACAGAGTGAGACTCCATCTCAAAAGAAAAGAAAAGAAAAAAAAAGAGGCACTTTTCCTTAGTGCATTCCTTTGGTCAGAAAGCCACAGTGGTTTTCCATGGTTTAAAATTTGAAAATAAGGAAATTGGTCAATGATGGGAAGAGGATATAAAGCAGAGGTCAGAGAAGAAAGAGTGGTCCTTGTGAAGGTTAGAAAATGTAAATGCCTTTCTTGAAGGGGATGGCATCCAGAAAGAGGGAGTGAGATGTGACGGGGCAGAGGTCAGACAGATATCAGTAACAGGAGAGGAAGCAATGCTTCTAAGTAGGAAATCAGAAAGTTGTTCTGCAATTGATGAGAAACCAGACAACCCCCAAAAATACCCAAACAAGGAAACAAAGCAAAAAACCTCTTGTATCTTCTACCTGAAGAAAATGACAACATTTTCTTGAGAGTAATAAAAGAAGACTTGGATAAATGAGAAACCTCATGTTCCTGGATAAGAAGTTTCAACATCATAAGTGTGCTGTAGTTATCTCTTATCTAATTATATATATTTATATATGTAACATGTATATTTACATATATAACATATATATAAAAGTAATACATATATTGGCTGTCCAATAGATATGTTACCTTTATTTTGCATATACATAATCCTATCAAAATCCCCATAAGATTTGTTTTTGGAATTAGAAAAAAAATGTCTAAAGTGAACATGAAAGAATATATGTATGAAAGTGTCAAACATGTTCTTAAAATGTAGAGTTAGATATAATATCTACCCAATCAGCTATCAGCTGTATAGCACTGGCCCTAGAATAGTTGGAATAATAGAACAGAATAGAATCAATAGTACAGAAAAAGCTCTATACAATGGTCCAGGACATTCTAACAAAGACACTAAGATTAGTGACCCAGAATCTAACATAAAAAGATCCATTTTTAATATGGAATCAGAAAAACTAACTTTAAGCCAAACAAACCGATATGGCGAGTGAACATTGTGACAGGCTGGATTGACTGACATGTTCCTTCTCAGGAAGGGAAAAGGCCAGGGGAAAGCAGGAACCCAGGCTGATGTGGGAATGGCCCAGTGTCAGCACGGCACAAGTACACCACAGCCAGGAGACCCCCTTGCTGACTTGGGTATGATACCACCCTGCTGCCTGGAGTCTCAAGACATTCTCAGTGATGGTCCATGATGCTGAACCCTGCACAGGTACAGAAGAGGCTGAGAAACAAGCCCAGTCCCTGATGGTCTCTTTCTGATTGACTGTGTAAGCTTCCCTATATTTATCGCCTCTCTTTGATATATAATCCACTTCCTTAAACAGGTAATTCCTGAGTGCCTGCTGTTAGGTGCCTGGTTCTCAAGTGGGAACATTTCCATGCAGACTAACAAAAAATGCATACCTCTGGAGGGCCAGGATGCCCCCAACACCCATGGTCAGCTCTGGAGCAACAGGACATTGGGTTTTTTGTCTTAATTTGTCGATAAAAGAACAATTAGCCAAAGCTCTGCCCTCTTCCTCAGCAAGTTCCAAGAACTCTCAGGGAGGAAGTGATGATGGAAGGAGGTGCCTGAGCCCAGGCTCCAGGTACAGGATGCTAGACTAGGGGTTGGCTGGATGTGAAAACAGGAACAACTATCTTTGGGTGGTCAGCAAAGAGGCGGACATGAGATAGTGTGTGGGAAACCATGGCAGGGCCATCTCTGAACATGCTGCTTTCCCAAATATGTCCAGAAGTGCTCAAGGAAAGAGAGGACCTTGCTTCTTTAAGGGTGTAGGGAGAAGCCTGGGAAGCAGCCAGGCTTTGTTTTGGTTCCAGAAAGCCTAGTTAAGCTGAACTCCCACGGCAGAGCTCCTCCTTCGGAGCTCCAACTACCGGGAGCCTCCAACATGCCCGTAGTAGCCCTTCTCCCCTGGAGGAAAGACAGTCTCCGGAGAAAAGCTTCAGGATGAATGCCATGTAAGGCTTTTATTTGTTTTTGTTTTTGACTTGGCTAAGAACACTGCAGGGAGAGGGAGCAGGGGTGTGCACAGCCAAGATGAGGGAGAGGCAGAGGTTACCCTTTGTGGAAAGAGAGGCTGTCTAGGCGAGCAGGAAACTCAAAGGGAGCAGGAGGGCGGTCATTAAGGCAACTCAGGGACTGGGTCCAGCTTCTAGGAAGATGCAGGTGAGCCCCTCTAGGGTGAGGCTTCAAACAGACAGCACTCAAGACTAGAAGAGTCACAGGATTCCTGAGAAGGGGAGGTAGCGACTGTCAACTGCCAAAGCTTCGGGGAAGAGCTGTGCTTGTTCTCGGCAGCCCCAGATTCAGCTGGTGGGCAGCTACCTGGGTTGGGAGTCCGCTTTCTAGAACCAGCAGCCCCAGGAGGCAGGAGCCTGCAAACTCAGCCACTCCGTGGGGCAGAAAGTCACACATGGTAATAGGAATATTTTCTAGAACCGCTAAGCCAGATATTTTGGCTCGGCTCGATATAAGCACTGCAGAGCCACAAGTCTACCCAGGTGGATCCTTGGTGAGACACCAATCCTTGATGCACACAGATGGCAAAATGCCCATGCAGAGGAGATGCCCAAGTCAGGCTTTCGGATAGAACAAATTAAACCTCCAAGTAAAAGTATTTAAGAATCTGCAAGTAAAGACTCAAACTTGATTTGGAATGGTTATTGGAAAAGAGTGACCATCATGCAAGAGTGACCACAACCTAGTTTCAGTAGGCATCCTGGGAAAGAAAAAGACCTAACTTCCCCCTCAGAGACATCCCGTTTTGGAAAAAGAAGAGTGAGGATTCAGGTAGCAGTTAGGAAAAGAAGTGGAAAGAAAAATTTAAATAGTTAATAGTAGTCATTAAGCTTAAGGCTTCCTGAAATGTTGCCACGTCATATTGCCCCTTTGCATTTTTAAAGAGTATTTTACTAGTAACAGAGGATGCACCCCAGAAGGTGCTGCAATTGATAGTAGACACCGGGCTGAGGACTTGATTTATTAAGAGAGCTGCAGGAGGTTTGGGGAGTGCTGGTGAGTCTGAGAGCACTTCCATGAAAGGCGACAGACCTTTGCAAATGCTTCTCTGCATCACTGTTGGAGACCTTGGGTCGGGCTCAGAAAGGCAGAAGTTCTAGAAACGGTAAATCATCCCTCCTCGCTCCCTGCCGAAAGAGTGATGCCACAGGATATTTTCAAAACTGTCCGTTGAGAAAGTGACAGTTACAAGGATGCAATGACACAGATGTCACAAAGATGTGACAACTATGGAATTTTCCTAAAGTCTTGAAACAAGGGAGACGGGGAGATGTATAGGAAAGCATTAAGGCAAACCGCCCCCCATCCACACACCCACCAACACACACACCCTAAAATGAAAAACAAAAACAAAAAACTAAGCCCAAGCAAAGGCTGAGGAATCCTTAGTCAGAAATAAAATTTCTTGCCAGGTAAGGTTTGCCTTATTGTTAAAGGAAAGAGTATTAATTTCTCATATTTGCCCTTTGGGTTGTCTAGAGCAGAGGCCAACTGTTAAACAGACTTCCTGCATGAATTCAGTTTATTTGTTATCCTAATCCAGAGACCCAGGAGAGAGGAAGGGAGTCTCCATGCCCTCCAGGGGCTTTTGGCCCTGACATCTTTCTCTGGGGTCATTTTATTCTCCTATACGATTCACCACATCCTATAGGACCAGCAGGCACACACCAGAAGTGTCTGGGCACACTTCAGCCCTGCTGAAGTCCCAGAGTTGTGTTCAGAGTTTCTAGGTAGAATTCAGGTTTCTGAGGGGAATGTTAGATAACTTATTATGTCCTGAACTTGAATATAGCATAGGAAGATTTCTATCTCCTCTCAGGAAAATCAAAAGGGTCAGGGGGTGTCAATGTGGAGAGTGGTGGTGGGGAACACAGTGCTCCTTCAGTGCCTCATTTTTCACCTGAAATCAGTGGCTCATAACCTTGGTTGTACTTGAGAGTCCCTGAGGAGCTTTTAAAAATATACTTGGGAAGCTGAGGTGGGAGGATCGTTTGAGCCCAGGAGTTTGAGGCCGTAGTGAGCTATCATTGTGCCACTGCACTCCAGCCTGGGCGACAGAGTGACACCTTATCTCTAAGAAATAAAAATAAGAAAAATAACCCAGGCCAAGGCTCACCCTGACCTAATTTTTATTTAAAAGTTGCTGTTACTAGTTCAAATAGATTTAGAAACTTCAAGGTAAATAAACTTCTCCAGATACATTCTGGGCTCCCTCCCTATGACAAACCTAATGAATGCAAGAGAGTAAGACAACATCAGGTCCCCAAAGTGGAAACTGAGTTCCACTCCATGTCTGTTTTGGTCTGGCTGTAACTTGGGGCATAGAAGCTGCCCTTTGAGAACAGGAGGGATTTTGCTGCCCCTGGTTAGGTACAAGGGTTGGAAAGTCACTTTCCTGGGGCTCCCCAGGATGATGTCAAGCCCAAGGAAGTCTCAGGGCTTTCTGCCCTGACATCTTTCTTGGGGTCACTTTGTCTCCTATGGGGCTCACCACATCTTAGACCAGCAGTCAGAACATAATGAAATTTAGCACAGGATTTCTACTTTTTACCATAAAACACAATATGATTCATCTTATTAAAACACCATATAATTCCAGCTGATAGAGAAAAATTGATCCAATTCCAGAAACTATTTTGAAAGAAAATTAAAAATCGCATCTTTTCAGTCTTATCATTTTTTCATTAGGTGGTTACCCCAGCCTTAGATCTGGCTCATGAATCTTTATTTTTGGGTGGCTTAGTCACAGCCATGCCCAATAACTCTGGTCTAATGTTACTTTTTTTGATGAAACCTAAAACCAATTCTCTTTGTTTTGTGCTGTCTTGTGAAGTCTATTTCACTCTATTTTTGTTGCATTTTATTTATTGTACTTAATTTAAAAATTTCTGAGCCAGAAATCAGAAGTGGCTGTTTACATTTTGATTTATGAAAACCACGGTCAAGGATTAGAAACAGAAATGAAATTGGTTATATCTACAGTGGTAACATATGCAAAATGGATTCAGCTCTCCAGTGTAATGTGGTGTTTGTTGTTTTTTTGCTTTTTTGAGACAGAGTCTTGCTCTTTCACCCAGACTGGAGTGCAGTGGCATGATCACAGCTCAATGCAACCTTGACCTTCTCAGGCTCAGGATATCTTCCCATCTCAGCCTCCCAAGTAGCTGGGACTACAGGAATGTACTGCCATCCCTGGCTGTGTGCGTGTGTGTATATTTTATAGAGATGGGGTTTCACCATGTTGTCCAGGCTGGTCTCAAACTCCTGAGCTCAAGCCATCTACCTGCCTTGGCCTCCTAAAGTGCTGGAATTACCAGAATGAGCCATCCATCATGGCCAAAACACAGTGACGTGTTTTAATCCTAACTTGCATTCTTACCTTTTGTAACATTTTGTAAAGTAGCTCCTGTTCACTTTTCCTATCCCAAAGACAAAGGTAGGGGTTTTTGGGTCTCATTATAGAACATTCTGGAATCAGTTTGGTAAACTTTTCATCCAATATACCACTTTCCTCTTATGCTCCTACTTGATAAAAACTATGCAAACATTTGTCTATTAGCTAGGCAATACATTGTTCTAGAGGTCACTACCTGCTTCAGGCAATCATGGAACTTTGGGCTGAGACAAAAGAGGCTAGAATATTATCACGGACCAAATTGGCTGCAGTGGGACCAAGAGAAGGAGGGAGGTAGGTGAAGCATTAATTTTGGGCCTTCTTGAGGAAACTTTTAATCCTGTAAAAATGAAGCTAGGAGTGCCTTCACCTCCATACTTTTACTCCATTTTATTCCTCCCAATACTGAGTCAAGGGGCAGCTTCTTCCCAGCAACCTGATCGGGAACCACAAAAAGCCTAGAGGTGCAGCCAGCCAAGTGGGCAATGAGGGGAGGAAGAGGAGGAGGAAGAGGAGGAGGAGGAGAAGGAGCAGGAGGAGAAGGAGGAGGAGGAGAAGAAGAAGGAGGAGGAGAAGAAGGAGGAGGAGGAGGAGGAGAAGGAGGAGGAGGAGGAGAAGGAGGGGGAGGAGGAATATTCTGTCCAATTAGGTCAGTGGGTTGGAAGGTGGTGTCAGCAAGTCAGGTGATGGGTAACTTCTAGCAACCACAGACTGCTGTCTTAATCGCGGCTGGTCTTCTCCTAAATGTCAGGCTGCCTATAAGAATTGGAAGGGGGAGGCCAGGCACAGTGGCTCACTCCTGTAATCCTAGCACTTGGGGAGGCTGAGGCAGGTGGATCACCTGAGGTTGAGAGTTTGAGACCAGCCTGGCCAACATGGTGAAACCCCATCTCTACTAAAAATACAAAAATTAGCTGGGTGTAGCAGTGGGCACCTGTAATCCCAGCTACTCAGGAGGCGGAGGCAGGAGAATCTCTTGAACCCGGGAGGTGGAGGTTGCAGTGAGCCAAGATCACACCACTGCACTCCATCCTGGGCGACAGAGCAAGACTCTGCCTCAAAAAAAAAAAAAAAAAGAATTGGAACGGGGCATGTGGATGGCTCGGCACCACTTGGTACCAGTCCTAGAAAGTCAGGACACAGACACACCAAGAGTGGGTGTCTGGCAACCCTTTCTTAGGTGTTATTTTCTGGAGAGGACAAAAGCTGGGTCTACTTTCAACTGAAGGACAGGACTGATTGGGCATGATTTTTTACACTGGATCCTAACGGTGTAGATTTGTAAATGAGAAAGCTTTAATTTTGACTTGAGGAGATTCCTGAGGCTGGAAATGATTTAGACTCATGCCATGAGTGAGTGAGAAACACACACTGGGGTAAACACCAATCAGCGAAGGGCAGCAAGCAGCTTAAGAATCCCAGCACATTTTGAAAGGAAGCTGATCAACTACAGCTCCCCTGGCTGGCCTGTCAACATCCCACAGCAGTGACAGGCACTAACTCTGTCACTGTGCTCCTCGTCTGAAGGGCTCAGTTGTTCTGAGGATCCTGCATGTAATTTTTGATACAGAATTGGTGCCCAAATGGCATTGCTGGAAACCTGACTCAGACAGTTTCATACTCACCCAAAAAGATGATAAATGCATGCAGCAACACAGGGAGTTAAAATTAATTCATGATTATAAGCTCTTGCATGTTTATTCTAAATTATGCTTTACAAAGTGCTTTCTCCTACCCCTTATACCTTAAAAGAGGAGATAACCTTAAACCTGTTTTAAAACTGGAAAATATCCAGAATGGGTTTTTAAAAGTCAGTTAAGATAGGCGAAGAAGACTCTACTAATGTAGGGAATTAGATATAAAATCTGTGATCCCATATCTTGCAGTTTATCAGTGTAAATTAACCATGACTTAACCTTTGGTGCCCAATAACTTTATGTACAGTGTTTCCCATTGATGAAAGTGGTATAACATCTTTGTTACTATCACAGCAGCAGTGGCTATAGGACTCTCAAACATTTATCCAAAATACTAAATCTAGAGGCATGTGTAATATTGACAGGATGCCAAATATACGGCTGCTGGAAAACTAGATAGCTGCAGAATGCTGGCTTGATCAGGGCCAAGCCAAAGAAATGTCAGTTGGATTATTGCCTTTGAGCTTATTGGGTGGTTACAGATAAAGTTCAAACTACTACTATCACTCATAATCAATGAAGGTAAGATTAAATAAGCATATCCCGTGTTTGGTGAGTCAGCAAGTCCACTTTCTCTAGTTAACATCAATATCTGCTATTGGGCTATGCTGACATTCCTTAGTTGACCATTTTTGTCTTTTCCTCAGGGCTATCTGGTTCTTTGAAAGCTCCTTTGCCTAATATGAGTAAGCTGGTGACCATGTTAGCTAATAAGGGTCTCTGACTCATGTAGCCTACACCTAGCATGTGGCAGAAGGAACACTATATTAAAGATCAAATTTTCATACCAATGGACTTTTTACCAAATAGCAAAAGCAATGCAAAATAGTATTTTATACAGAACGAATCTCTTCAGCCCTACCCAACTTCCAATCAAGAAGCATGCTGAAGACTAGCAGTACCTTTGAGACAGACAGTTCCTTGGATTTAGACTCAAACAGGTGCTCCAGTCTGGAAGTGTCCACCTTAATGGGTTCCAGTTTTGACCACAGGAATTCTCTGCAGCGTCGGTTGTTTTTACATGGCCAGTCAAAAGGCCGAACTTCATTCCAGAACAAACGGATGGTCTTCTTTTTCTTAGTGAATGTGGGCTGACCCCTGGGTACCTGGGACCACCCTAAGCCCTGAGGAGCGTTGAACACTGGAGGAGGAGGAACCAATAAATTACCAGGGACAGGAGGGGGAGGAATGCTGTCCAACAGGGGCGGAGGGGGTGGGGGCGGCAAACCCAGAAAGGTGGGTGGGGGTGGGGGAGGTGGCCCAGGGGCCTCCCTGTGACCCAGGTCCACATCTAGGACATCAATGTCATCCTCCTCCCCCAGGTCAGTGAAATCCATGTCTTGGATTCTGAGCTCTCTTGGATTGGCCATGAGCTGGTCCCAGATGTAATCAGACTCTGTCTTCGGCTGCACCGGCACTGTTTCTGGGACCTTGTCATTGGGCTCAGCATCAGGGGAGATGGAACCTCTCCCCAGGTCCCCACTGTTGAATTTCTCAGCAAATGCTTTCACACTGCCCCGATTGTCCAAACAGCCGACATCCACCCTCCTGACACTCTCATCCTGGGTCTGAGAGTTGGCCTGCAGGGTGGATATCCTGGTAGCAAGGCTGGCTACCGCCTCTGCCTCCTGTTGGGTCCTCCCGGCCTCCCCATCCCCCTTCTCCTCATCATCCGGAGACTTCCTGTTATGGGCATACAGCATGTCAAGCATGAACCGTTTGTTGGTGAGGATGTCGCCACACTGTCCATTTACACCTGCATCCTGGACACCTGCGGGCCACAAACCTGAAAGTACATGGGAGAGAAAAATGAGAAAGGGGCAAGGGGGCCTCACTTCCATGAGAGAATCGATGAGAATAAGTGAGCTTGACACATGGGAGTGACTTCAGAGAAGACACTGCATGAGCAGTCAAAGCCGTGGCTGACAAGGCGCTCTTGGGCAAGAAGAGATGCTGCTTTATAGTCCCAAAGACCCACACCAGGACCCAAGACTCTTCCAGGCATGACGCTGCTCCTGGCTCCTACCTGGGCTCATGGGAGAAATCTTCCTCCTTTTTCCTGCCCACCCAAGGCAGCGGGTCAGGACCTACTCAGCCACAGGTAGCTAAGGAGCCTCTGCCCTAACTTGAGATAGGGAGGCAAGAAGCCACTCCCTGGCCCCAGCAGGTATTAGAGAGCCTGAAAGATTACCTCTGTTTCTCTCCCCTACTCTAAATCTGCACTAGTGCAGCTCAAAGTGCCTCAAAAACACACAAACTGTGCCACTGATCACTCTTTAGGTTCACTCCTTATCACGGTCCCTAGTCTCCAGGGGGCTGAATGCTGCCTGGCAATCTCACCCACTCCTCTCCAAGGTGACTTTCCATAGCCCTCTCTTCTCTAACCTCCTGGCCCATCTCATCCTCAGAGACAACCTTGCCTCCAAGTTCACCGACTTAACAGATGAAGCCAGAAGGCATCTTCCAGAGCCTCCCTTCCACCTCTACTCTCCCACCTGCATTGACCCTCAGAACACATCTTCCCTCCTGCAACTGCCTCATAAACATACCTCTTAGCAGGGGTCGACTGCCCACTTGTGCATTAGTAACCCACTCCAGAAATTCTCTGTCCTGTATTTCCCATGGCCTTCCCACTAGAGTCTTCCTTCTGGCACATTAACACACACACACACACACACACACACACACACACATATATAATTTCCCCCATCTTAAAAAAGCAAAACCACCCTTGGCCCCACTCATCCCTCTAGCTATCACCTAACTTTAACTTTTCTCATTTCCTCATAAGAGTTGCTTTGCCCACTGCCTCCAATTTCTCTTTTTCTTTTCTCTTGGACCCAGTCAAAGGGAGCTATTGCTCCCACCACCCTTCTCAGCTGCTGCTTTCAGGTACCAGTGACTTTTGTGTTGCACTAGACACAGCCAACCACTCCCTCCTCCCTCACAGGGCTCCCAGGACATCTGGCTACTCCTTCTCAGTCTCCGTTGCTGCTTCCTCCTTATCATTAACCTTTAAATGTCCTTGGACCTCTTCTCTCCATCTGCACTCTTTCAGTCTCATCTAGTTTCAAGGCGTTAAATGCCATCCATAAAATACCACCTTCTCCAACCCTGCACTCCCCAACCTAAACTGCTTCTCCTGCAATCCTTTGCTGTCTCAGCTACGGCAACTTAATCCGTCTTGCTGCTAATTCCAAAAACCTCAGAGTCATTCTTGACTCCTTCTTTTCTTTCATCCTCCACATCCAGTGTTGCTGTGCATCTTGTTGGCTACACCTTCATGTCATATCCAGAATCCAGCTGCTTTTCTCAGCACCTCTGCTACCACAACCATGGGCCAGGCCAGCGTGGGTTCCTGCCTATAGTACTGCAGGGGCGTCCCCACTGGACTCTCTGCTTCTAGTCATGTCCCTTGACAGCCAATTCTTACCCCAACAGCCACATGATGTTTATAAAAATGTCTGATCATATCTTTCTGCTCAAAGTCTTTTAACAGCACCAACATTCACTGTGAGAAAAGGCCAATGACATGATGTTCACAAGGCCTTCCATGATCCTTCCTTACTTTTCATTCATCGCACACCACCACCAACACTCCCTGACCCCCAGACACACATGCCCATAAACCTCGTTAGCTACAGCAACTTCTTCCCATTCCTAGAACTCACCAAGTATGATCTGGCCTCAGGGTGTCAGCCCCTCCTGGGATAAACTACACCTAGTTAATCACACAATTTTATCCTTGACCTCTTGTCTTTACTCAAACCATATCTTCTCAGTGAAGTCTTCCCTGACCACTAGTGAAAACTGTGCAATCCTCCCCCAACACTGTTGATCATCCTTTCCTGCTTTATTTTTCATCACAGCTCTTATGACTATCAAATCTGTCACGTTTTACTTATTTTATTGTCTGCCTCTGCCCTATCACTGAAATGATTATAATTACTCAATAAATTGCCTTCTTCATGGATGTAAACTCTATGAGAATAGGATTTGGGTTTGTTTTGCTCACTGTTGTTTCTGCAACATCTGGACAACTGAATGAATGAATGAATGAATGATCAGGAATGTTATTCCTCTGGGTTTGCCTCTTTGGGGCTTGTATTAGTCTGTTCTCATGCTGCTATAAAGGGCTGCCTGAGACTAGGTAATTTATAAAGGAAAGAGGTTTAATTGACTCCCAGTTCAGCATGGCTGGGGAGGCCACAGGAAACTTACAATCACGGCAGAAGGGGAAGAAAACATGTCCTCCTTTACGTGGTGGCAGGAGAGAGAAGAATGAGTGCCCAGCAAAGAGGGAAGCCCCTTAAAAAACTATCAGATCTTGTGAGAACTAATTCACTATCATGAGAACAGGATGGGGGAAACCACTCCCATGATTCAATTATTTTCACCTGGTCCCTCCCATGACCTGTGGGGATTATGGGAACTATAATTCAAGATGAGATTTGGGTGAGAACACAGCCAAACCTTATCAGGGCTGGCAGAGCCAGGTAGTGAGTGCTTCAGTTCCATCAGCTTTCCAGGGCCTCAGTGGATCCTAATGTTGGGATGTGGCAGCAGACCCAGGCCTGGGAGGTCAGCATTGGGAGCTTCATTCAGCCGAAGGAACATCCCCCTCAAACACGTGGAGGGTGGGCCCTGGCTTGAGGAGGCATTGACCGGGGGATCACAAGGTCCCCCAGGATTTCCAGTGTATCTTTGTTCTCTGTCCTTGGTGCAACGATGGCTTAACCTGACCAGGGGACCTTAGGCCATCTCAACACCAGAACAAGGAGCTACTGAACCCTCTTTTAGGTTTTACAAACAAAATATCTTAGGAAATAATCACCATCAAAAGGAGATGAGATGCCATATGAGGATAATAGCAAAAAATCTGGCTAGGTAGAGTTTCAACAACTGGTCAGATACTAGGGAGACCACTAGGAGGCTGCAGCAGATAAAGTGGCTGAGCCCTTCTTAAGAGACAGCCTTGCTCTTTCTCCATTTATTGGGAAATGTGAGCATTTTCTTATTTTGGGAACAGGGAAAATAATATAATCAGGTAATATTTTTTTCTTCGAGACAGAGTCTCACTCTGTCGCCCAGACTGGAGTGCAGTGGTGTGATCTCGGCTCAATGCAGCCTCCACCTCCCAAGTTCAAACAGTTTCATGTCTCAGCCTCCTGAGTAGCTGTGACTACAGGCGCGAGCCACCATACCCAGCTAATTTTTGTATTTTTAGTATAAATGGGAGTTTCACCATGTTGGCCAGGCTGGTCTCGAACCCCTGAATTCAAGTGATCTGCCCGCCTCGGCCTCCCAAAGTGCTGGGAATACATGTGTGAGCCACCACGCCCAGGCAATCAGGTAATATTTTTAAAATGCCAGTTTTCTTGCTTATTCTCTTCATTAATTTATGATTCCTTTTATCATTCTGTAGTGACCCTCTTTGTCCTTAGTAATTTCCTTTGCTCTGAAATCTACTTTAACTGATGTAGCCATTCCTGCTTTTCTCTGATTTAATTTTTGCATAATATATCTTTTCTCAACTTTTTTTCTTTTTTCTTCCTTTCGTACCTAGTTCTTTTCTCAACTTTTTTTTTCTTCCTTTCGTACCTAGTCCTACAGATTTTTTCCCCCAACTTTTAAGTTACAATCTACCTGTGTCATTATGTTTGAGAAGAGTTTTCTATAGATAGTATATAATTGTGTCATTTTTAATCCACTCTGCCATCTATCTTTTAATTTAAAGGAATTACTGATATGTTAGAGCTTAAGTCTGCCACTTTCTTATTTGTTCTATTTGTTTTAGTTCCTGTTTCTCCTTTGTCTTCTATGGGTTACTTGAATACTTTTTTTTACTTTAACAAATTTTTAAATTGATACATAATAGATGTTTTCGGGGTACATGTGATAATTTAATACATTCATATAATTTGTAAAGATAAAATCAATGTAATTGGGATATCCATCACCTTAAATATTGTCTTTTCTTTTTGTTACAAACATTCAAATTATTCTACTTTGAAATATACACATTATTGTAAACTATAATTTCCCTACTGATCCTACAGAACGCTACATCTTATTTTTTCTATCAAATTGTATACTTGTACCCATTAGTCAACCTTTCTTCATCCCCTTTGATTATTTTTCAGAATTTCATTTTGATTTATTTATAGTGTTCCAAGTACATTGTTTCTTCTGGTTTTTGTAGTGGTTGCTCTAGGCATTACAATATATACACTAACCACAGTAAACTAGTATTGCTGTTTAACCACTTTGAAGTGTGGAAAACTTACTTCCATTTTGATACCGTTAGCTTCCCTACTCTGAAAGTATAGTTGTCCTAAGTATTCCTCTGCATACACAGAGCACTACATCACATGATGTTATAATTTTTGCTTCAACCATCAAGTACGATTTAGTAACTCATAAGCAGAAAGTCTATTTACCCCTGCTTTCACCCATTCTGTTGTCCTTTCCTTCCTGAAGTTCCAAACCTTCTGTCATTATTTTATTTCTGTTTGGAGAACCTCCGGTAGTAATTCTTTGAGGGTAGGTCTGTTAGGGACCCACTCTTTTAGTTTTTCTTTATCTGAGAATGTCTTATTTTCCCTTCATTCTTAAAGGATACATATGAGGGATATAGAATTTATAGTTGACGGTTCTTTTCTTTTAGCACTTGCAAAATGTTGTGCCCCTTCCTGCTAGCCTCCATGGTTTCAGATGAGCAATGTGCTGTCATTTGGACTGGTGTTCCCCTATAGGTAATATGTTTCTTTCTAGCCTCTTACAAAAATTTTTTTTTTTTTGGTCTTTAGTTTTCATAAGTTTGATTATCATGTCTTGGTGTGAATGTCTTTAAATATGTCTTGTTTGGGGTTTGCTCAGCTTCCTAAATTTATGAGTTTATACCTTTTGACAAATTTGAGAAGTTTTGGTCCATTATTTCTTCAAAGCATTTTTCAGCATTACACTCTCTCTCCTCCCCAGATTCTGATGAATTGGTGTTAGATTGAGTCTTATTGTCTCACAGGTCCCTGAGGCTCTGTTCATGTTTTTCAGTCTCTTTTTTTCTGTCATTCAGAGTTCGTAATTTCCACTGATTTGTTTTTGAGTTGGCTAATCATTTCTTTTGTTGTCTCCAATCTACTATTAAGCCCATCCAGTAAGTATTTTTTGTTGTTGTTACTGTGTTTTTCAGTTCTACAATTTCCCTTTGGTTCTTTTTAATATCTTTTATTTCTTTGCTGAGATATTTTACTTTTTACGTATTCCCTAAGTGTTTGTAACTGCTCACTGAAGCAATATCATTATGGCTGCTTCCAAATCCCCGTCACATAATTCCAATGTCTGGCTCATCTCAGTGTTGGCATCTGTTTATTGCATTTTCCCATTCAAGATGTGATTGCCTTAGCTCTTGAAATGATGAGTGATATTTCCATTATGTCTTGGACATTTTATGCTTTATTAGACTTTGGCTCCTATCTAATCTATTAGCTGGTAGTCACCCTTTTTAGGTATAGCATACAGGTGCTGGTGGAGGGAGATGTTCAGCTCCTTGCTGGATCTTTCTGTCACCACCCCAGCAAGAGCGCTGACTCACACTGGCTCATTGCAGATGAGGAGGGTAGAACGTCAGTGCCCCCTCCCTTGGCCTCACTGGCATCTTCCCAGGGAAATTAAATCACTGACTCACATTGCCTTATTACCTCCAAGGGACGCCAGAGGTTCAGCTCCTTATCAGTCTCCATTGACTCTGGGTCAGGTTTTTCATTAGTGCCTGTCTAGGGTACAAGTATTAATAAGTAAAAAGCCTGTGTTCTATTCTGTTAGGCAATCCTTTTCCCAGTCCTTTGGCTAGGGGAATAAGTTTTACTTGGAGCTTCACTGTCATATAATTTAAGTCCAGAGGTTCCTAGGCAGTCTGCATTCTTCTTTCCACTTTTCACAGTCCTCCTCTGATTATTCTGGTATTCTCAGGGTGCTGCTATGTTGGTTGTAAGAGGGAGGACCCAGGAGCAATGAAGCTTCCCCATCTTAGCCAGACGCCTCTTCATTTATTCATCGATTGTTTTGTGAGACCCTGCTAGGAAGTGAGGACTCACGATGTATAGACAGACATCCCCATCCTCACAAAGCTGACATTCAAGTGGAGACAAAGGACAATTATACAAGTAACTATAAAAAAGTAAAATGTATGTTATGATAAAGCTTCTCACATGCATGCCCTAAAGTAGAACACATTAAACAAAGAAAAATTAAACCACATAACTGGAATGAGACTTTTTCAAGTCCTACAAATTCATTTTTGACATAATCATTAGAAATATGTTTGAGAATAATTTTTTATCTCTAAGGTTGCTCTGTGATTTGACAGCACTCTGAAAAGCAAGGGCTATAATGACATAGCTGCCCTGACTCCACAGTGGCTGATGATGCCTGTGAGCAGTGAGATTTTTTAGGAACCAATAAGCTACAGTAAATAAACATGACCAACTCTCATAACAGCACTGAAGCAAAGCAGAAAAATCATTGCAAAGCCCTAATTTCTGCTTCTAAATACTTGGACATTGCCCACTTTGGTAGAAAGTCAGTGGTTCTTCACTGGGAACGGTTTCCATTTTTGGAAAATTGTCCTTCTTTGGAAGAATATTGGACAATCTGATCCAAGAAAGCCCTGTCGCCTGGTATATTTTTACTAATCCAATTTCTTGATATGTTTTAGGCCTGCTAAACCCAGTTATGATTAATAATTCTTAAAGCTATTCCTAATAAATAAAACATGATTTAAGACCAATCTGATCAATAAGACTTACCCTACACCCAGTATTATGACAATAATTACATTAATATGAATGATAAGAAGAATTTGGGGGACTAACTGTAATCTGACTTTGAAAGAAATTAAGTAAATATCAGTATATATAATACCTCTTGGCACATACATATTCAACCAAATGAAGACACTGGATTTTCAATGCAATAATTCCTAAGATGTAAACTAATAAAGTCTTTTATCTTCTTTTTTTTACTGCATCATAGTGACCAGCAATATAAAGCATAAAATCTAGTAGTATATTCTAACTGGGAAAAAATCCAAATAGTAACTATTTTAGACTACGCCATTGACTGACAGGTCTATTGGAAGACATTCTGGTTTCATTCATTCGTTCATCCATGCTTCTGAGACAATGTATTTTTAATCTAGGAATGAATAAGCCATTCATGGGTCATGGCACTGGTTGGCAGGCCTTTGTAGGGGTGTCATATTGCCCTTTGGGCCTAAGACATCGACTCGAGTGGGTGCCACTCATATGTAGCTTAACAAAGGCTGGCCCATAAGACATGACTCCACTGGTTAGGAGTGTTTGTTGAGGAAGGAGGCATTCTACCACCTTGATAGCACACAAGTCATGGGTAGGAAAAGTAACCCTGTGGTGTCACAGATCATATGAATTATTCACGATTCCTATAACCCTCTGTGGCACCCTTCTCAAGTCCTTGGTGAGGTTCTTTCAGGCTAAACCAAACCTATAATCTAACATTCCATTTGGTCCCTAATTCTAAAGTTACCATTCACAGGAGAACTGAATGAGTATTAAGTGTAACATCAAAAAGATATACTTCCATAAGGAAAAGCATATACTTTATACAAAGAAAAGAATAGTTATGAGTGTAATGTAGAAAACAAATTATCTATATTCCAGTACATCAAATTGACCTCAGTAAACTGTGTACAATTTTTTGGAAATACTCATTCAATCCATTTAAACAAATCTTTCCCAGTCTGAAATGTCCAGTCAAAATGATTAACACACTTCAGTAAACACATTTTTAAAGGAATAGATGACAATGTGACAGTTTCTAAACTTATATCAAAAACGGAAAAAGCCTTACTATTATCAACCTTACTATTATTCACAATGGAACAGTCAGGGGGAAGTGAGAGGTTTCTCTTCTGGGGCTTATTCCTCAGGAAAAGCCCTCCTTATCGGGGCCCTTTTCCCCAGGTGTGGAGGTGATGAATGTGATGGTGTGGCAGACAGTTTGGGGGCTGTCTTTCTACAGGGCAGAAGGCTGCTGGCTGGCTGCCAGCGTGGCCACACTCCTTGTCCCCAGACACTGGGTGACACAGCCACATGAGTGGGTTGACCCAGGTCACCTCAGAGGCCAGCCTGTGGACAAGCTCGTAGAGAACCAGCCCCTGCACCCCAGGCCTCTCTGGCACATGCCGACTGAAACAAGGGGCTTCATTTACCAGTTGTCCTGTCCCTGGAAAGCTTGTCCTCCTTCTCCTCCCTCTCCAACGTGCTGCTGGAGGACGAGACGCTGGAGGCGGAGCAGTTGTCCCTCTCGTTCACCCCCTCGTTCTGCCTCTCTTTTTCACTGAGGGAGGCTCTTTCTTCCGGCTCTTGCTCTAGTGCCCGCTCCACTTCAGTCTCTGCACCCTCGTGGGCAGAGGCTATGTCCTGGCCAGCTTCATCAGCAACCTGCCCCGCCCCTGCCTCTGCTTCCGGTTCTGCCTCTGATTCGGGTTCAGGATCCCCGGCACTTGCTGGTGGAGACAACAATGGAGATTATATTGACAACAGATTTCTTGGAAGGGTGAAGTGAGGTGAGAATGAATGTGAGGTTGATTTCTCTGTGGTGGACAGATGTCCAAAGATGGCCCCCAAGAGACCTATGCCCCGGTTATTCAAACACTCATCGAGGCAATGCTGTGAAGGGATTGTGCAGATGACAGGAAAGTCCCTAGTCAGTGACCTTACAATATGGAGGTTTACTAGATGAGTTGGATCCAATCAGGAAAGGCTTTTAAAGGCAGAGAGTTTTCCAATTGGCAGCAGAAAAGGAAGTCAGAGATTCGAAGCAGGAGAAGGATCTGCCACATCACTGCTGCTTGACAGGGAATGCAGGTGGCCTCTAGAAGCTGAGAACCACCACTGGTCAACAGCCTACCAGGAACAGGGACTTCAGTTCTGTGGGCACAAGGAACTGGATGTTGCTATCACCCTCAATGAGGCTGGAAGTGGACTCTTCCCAGAGTCTCCCAATAAGAGCCCAGCCAGCCGCAGCCTTAATTCCAGCCTTGTGGCAGTGGACAGGCAAGGTCAAGAGCTCAGCTGAGCTGTGCTAAACTTCTGACAGATGGAAACTGTGAGATAATAAACGAGTGTTGTTTCCAATCACTATGTCTGTGGAAACTTGTTACACAGCAATACGAAACTAATATATAACCTTTTTGCCTGTTTAGGGAAAGAGAAACAAAATCCATGGTGGATCAAGCTGATGAAAAACAGCTAATGTGTCCTGAAATCAGTTGGCTGAACCAGTGAGGTTCATCACCCTTTTCTTGGGTTATATTTGCTCATAATGTGAAGTTAGTTTGAGATTTTGAAAGCAGTTTGGAAGAATCACTCATGGTCACAGTCTATTTGCAAACCTATCAACGCTGGAGATTTGATGCTGTCACTGAGGTAAGATGATCATGTTCTCACTCGTGTGACACTCTAGGGAAGAGGGAAATGGCACAATCTGGCTTATGCTTTTTTTAAATTTTTTTGTTTTTATTTATTTATTTTTTCTGAGCAAAACCCTCAGCTATGAGCTGTGGATGTGTAGCAAAATGATCGAGAATACACAAAATTCTGAGCCAACTGCCACACATGAAGGCTGGAGGAGGGTGGCTCACTCTTAAGGGAACTGCCCTCAGGCTGAGCAAAGCCCACTCTTCTGGAACCCTGGCAATGCACTCTAAGGGTGTGTGCTTGAACCCTAGGTACACACTGCTCAAAGCAACACAGAAATTCTGGCAGGGTCCACACATGGCAGGGGCTGGAAGGGACCTGCCCAGATTCCATGAGAACACGCAGATCAGGGCAGCTCTCTGTGGAGGCATCCTGCGGCACCAGGTAATGGGCACGGCTGGCCATGGGGTGCACAGAACCAGCCCCCCAGCAGGCTGGGCATGGGCATTACTAAGGGAAAGGGACATTCAGGCCTCACTAGGCAGGGGGCCCAGCTAACCCCAGCTTCCCAGCAACTCATTCTTCAGGACCCACAGGGCCATCACCCCCCAATCCTTCATCTGCTCTCAGGCTGCCATCCTCTGAGGATGAGTCAGGGAGTTAGCTGGGCAGGGAAGATGCAGTGGAGCAGATGAAATGTCACCTTTCCTGATGTTCCTGGGCAACTTCCAAATCCCACTCCTCCGTGGAAATGTCCCCAAGTGCCAGGTAGGAATTTGGGGGTGGAGGAGTAAATTCCTCTCCTTTGATTACAGGTTGTGCATCTTCTACTGGGAACTCCAGCCTGGGGCAGGAACCTGCTTCCAGGGAAGGCTGGAGGACATGGGGAGGGGCAGCAAAGACCCCCCTGCAGCTGAGGGGCTGTCCCTCCTGGGCATCCCGAGAGGGGAAGGCTTTAGGAACTGGAGATCTGAGGGCACAGTTTCCAGACAGAGATTCATGGGTGGCAGTTACAGAAGGAAGCCAATGGGCACACAGCTGTGAGGCCACGTGTCTGAGAATGAGAGCATCATACACTCTTCCTTAAAAGTAAAAACTGTGCTGGGTCATGGGATGGAGTGAACAGGCCTTTTAGAAACATTCCCTTTGGTACTGAAGGAATTTTTATGGTAATTTCTTTTTCATCTGATAATAGAGTATTTAGGAGAGATACAAAACCCCATTAGTTTTACAAGCATGGCAAGAGCACAGCCGCAGCAGCGGCAGCGTCATCATTTGGTTGACAGAAAGCACATGTTTTTGCACACATGGACTTCAAAATAGCCACATCAAAACAAAAATGTGTTTCCAACAGCCCAGCATGTGGCATGGACTGAAGTTTTAATCGGTAAGCATATGGTGAAAACCAGCAAGGGCCCCTCCTGGCGGCTTCATTACAGACAGGGACATGGGGTCAGTTGGCTGCCATAAGCCTGTGTCTACTCACCACCCCAGGGATCTGGGCAAAGTAGGGAGGCTCTGTGATTGATGGCTATTTGACTTCAGCCTGTGGGTGTGCACTGCCATGTTCCATTCCACTGAACATGCAGGACTCTACCCAAGCAGCGGCTCTGGCCCTGATTAGGCTGCCTGGGCAGGTGTGCTAACGGACACGCAAGCTCTGGAAAAGCCACACTCTTGTGGGGGAGGAGTACAATTTCATCCCAATACACTAGGGCCTAACTTCTTGGAATCAGATATTTCAATTTGTGATTTCAACCACTGGGGTGGTATCTTTTTTTCGTGACTGCTGGGGAGGTAGTAATCGGCAAAGTCATCTCCTGCCCAGAATACATGACTCAGTGTCTACAAGGTCTGATTGCAAATCTGAGGCCATCCTAATGATGAACAAATTAAATCACTGTCACACACATTCAAGTCAAGCAAAACTGCCAGGGTCCACGGCAGAGCCCTTCTCTAGCTGTCTTAATCAAACACAGGAAAGTTGTCTGAGGGCCAAGACCTTGCCTTCCTCTCCTGCTGGAGGGCCCCAGCGTGGTCCTGGGGCCAGCGTCTGCTCACAGCATTCTCACTGATACTCAGGAAGCACCCAGGACAGCCCTGAGACTCCACACCGAACTCCAGAACATTTCTCCTCCCCTTTCCCATTATCTTTCAGCAGGATTTCCCTCACTCATACTTCTCTCTGCGCGCGCGCGCACACACACACACACACACAGTTCCTTCTGAGTGTCTCTAAGCCAGGTCTGCTGCCCTCTGGGAAAATGCAGGAAAACGTCTCATTTATACCCACCAAGTCCCGAGGAAATGGGAGAAACCATATAATCCTGTAGGAAAAGTCCTAAAGGGAGCTATGACCTTTGGCAACAACTAGGGAGAAAAGGTGCTTGTTTCCCTCCTAGGAATGTTTACAACTTCTCACTGTTACCAGTCCCAGAATTTAATGAGCCTTTCTCTGGCCTGAAAATGTGGTGTTGGTGGTGAAAGACAGACACAGCGACCCATGAGACTGACCTAGCTCTGTCACAGAGGCTAGAGAGAAGCAGATTAGAGAGGATCCCGAACAACCTGCCGTGATATCCGTGTGGCAAAAGTGAGTGAGCTCTGCCACCAGTGGGCACAGGGAAACCCCCACCTCTCAAATGCCAGCAGACACAATAACGAAAATACTTTTGTAAGAGTGATGGATGTGTAAGATAAAATGCACGGTGCCCTGGGAAGGCATGGCAAGGGTCTTCGGCAAGGCCTGGAACGTAAGTCTCTGTGGCAAAATGATGTTTGAGTCTCAAGGGGTAAAAATGAGTTAAAAGGGGGGAAATGCTGAGAATGCCCTGGGCAGAGGGAAGTGCACATGCAGGCACCCAGAGCCCACTGCGTGCCGGAGGGAATGAAAGCTGCGTGGCCTGGCAGGAGGAGTGAGAGGAGGTTTGGGTGGTTGTCAGGGGCCAGGGCAACCAGCGCTGTGTGTTGATGGAGGGATCTGGGACTTTACTCTAAGGACAGTGATGTCTGCTCTGTGTTTCATTTTGTCTGAGGTGAGCCCTGTCTCCACCTGCATCACAGGCAAGGAAGGCTTTCTGCTGGGAACAGCTTGGGTGTGCCTGCGAGCTGTGGAGTGAGGCCCCTAGTCAGTGTGGAATCAAGAGTCCACGAAGCAAACCCTTAGAGAGAGAGACAGAGGAGGAAGAGGTGAACACCAATCAGTGGAGCTCAAGAGAAAAAGAAAATAAAAACACAGCACCACTGGAAGAACACATGGGTAAGGGATTGAGACTCTCAACAGCAGGAGGTTTTTCCATCCCAGACATCAGCTGGGGGAGGAACCGTGTTCACACCAGAGCGGGGCAGGGAGTTCCGCAGGGCTGCTGGCTCCCTTTGAGGAATGGTTACTGAGCACTTCACAGGAACTGCCTTCCGAAGCCCTCACGATCTCTCTATGGGGAGGGCTCTGGTATTACCCTCAGAAAGCTGAGGCCAGGAGAGAACAGTGAAGGCCCGTGCCAGGGTGGCCAGGCAGGAAGGAGCAGAGTGTCCCTTTCCCAGCATGTAATGCCTCTAAGCATCTTCAAGGGAGGCTCAGGAGTGACTGTGATACCCCAAACCCAGCAGGTCAAGAGATGCCACGGCTCACCATGCTTGTCCATAACCACCTTGGATGGAGGAAGGACACAAAGATCTGATTGCATCTCCTGGGCTGTGCAAGGGAGGAGGGGAACTGCAGGAAGGACTTGGGCCAGGTGCCCAGGCAACCCTTCTCCTAGCAGTGGGCGTGCATTTGGAAATAAAAGGAAGACATGGCAAGGAATGCCTGGTAACATTACAGGCATCCAAAACCGGGATCTGTCTTCCTGGGTCACAGCCCAAGAGCGCAGATCAGTGGGATCTCAGCATCGCTAGGATGCACTTAGCAAAGACCAGAAAAATGTGTTTGGCCAGAGCCTGCACTGACCTGGCTCCGAGGGCTTGCAGCTAGATTTGAAGGTTGGGGTAGGGGGAATACAAGGGCCAAAGAAGAAAATCAACACTAAACTGCATAAAAGGATGTGGTAATGGATACTTTTTGCAAGGTGGAAGAAGTAACAGAAAGGAAGGGGTCCAGGGTATCCTCAAAGAGACATAACAGGGTACTGGGCTGTCACCAACCACCCTGTGGGGAAGGACCCATAACCAGAACACAGCCACTAAAAGGAATTCTTCACCCCAAAGAAACAGACATTACTGGAGTGAGTGGGGTTTGGGAAACCAGGATGGGAACCCATCAACATGAGAACCCATGGAAGGGGGGAGAAACTAAGTGCTTTTCTTAGGTGTAAGAATATAAAGGCTGCCCCGTCAGATGGAGAATGTGACCATGCTTTCCTCATGCAGGTCGCAAAATGAGGAGAGAAATGAGGAACGAGCCGGCCTGAGGACTTTGGCCAGCTGGTCCCTGTATGAAGTCCGCCAGGGCAGACCATCACTCACACAATCTTGTTTTCTTTGTCCCTCCCAAATCCCAACACCAACTCCTCATCTGGTCCCCAAAACCTCACTGGACATCAGGTCCTGCTTGCCTAAGTGCAGTAAAAATCAAACTTACTACATATTGAGCACCTTCTACACCCAGATGCTGTACTAGGAATCATATTACATCATCCTCTTTGGTTCCCACACCTACAATATAAAGTGAAGATTGATGTCCCCATGTGAGAAATAAGGAAACATGTTCAGAGAGGTTAAGCAACTTGCCCAGAGCTACGCAGTAGGCTGGCTACTCTCTGACTGTTTGATCCATGCTCTGTTCTGCTCTGTGCCTGAGGATGCTGACCCCCGCACAGAACACCAGCTGTATTTGCTCTCCCTCTCCCTGGCTCAGCCCCTGGAAGTTCCAGCAAAGGTAGGAAGAAGGAAACTGGGATATTAACACCCCTGCTTCCTTCACGTAGGGCCTTAGTTTGGCAGAGGTTGTCAGGCCACTGTTTCTGTCCCTTGGTCTCTCTCCTCTGGCCACAGCTCTTACCAAGTCCTAGTCATTCACCAAGTTTCTTCAGGCCTGAAGGTGGGAACAGTGTCCCACGACCGCTAGTCTCTGGGTGAAGCATCACCACATTTTGATGGTCCCATGACCTCCCTATACCTCTGTAAACGGTCCCTTCACTGAATATCTTCAGCAACCCTCTGACCAACAGGACCTCACTGCTAAGCAGAGCTCATGCTAGCAGAGCTTGCATTTGAACCTGGATTGGCTGGACTGCAAAGCTCGGGCTGTTAATCACAGGGTTATACTGTGTGGTGGGTGACTTAAGCAATCAAGGAGAAGTACATAATCATTCCTGGAATTAAGCGTGTGCACACACGTGCACGCACACACACACAGTGGGCAGGAATGTTTCAATGTTGCTTTCATCCATGTCCCTGACAGCCGAGTTCAGAGTGTCCAATTAGAATTTCTGGTTATGCAATTTTTCTTTGAAGAGATAAATTGGTGGTAGAAAGTTCTGAACTTGATACATCTCTGGGTGGCTTCAGTTGATTTCAATCTGTGGTAGTGTCTAGATGACTCTGCCAGGACTTGGCTTTCTGGCAGGTCTTATGAAACCAAGGGCTGGGCCAGCCAGTTCTATAATAGTTGCTCCAAACTGTGTAGATTCCAGGGACCTCCCCAGCTCAGAGCTAATAACTAACACGATTGACTACAGACGTGTGTTTTAATCACAGAAATCTGAAAAAGGTCCCAAGAGAAAAAAGCTTACAACTTTCAAAATCTTTTAGACTTTGCCTTTGGTGTTAGACCAGTTCTTGCTAGGTTGTTCGCTTGGATTCACTCTAGAGCAAGGTTTCTCAGCCTGGGTACCTGGGTATTCTAGGTTGAATAATTCCTTCTCCTGGGAGACTGTCTCATGAGCTGTAGGATGTTCAGCAGAATCCCTGGTTTCTACTCACTAGAGGCTTCAGCACCAACCTTCCACTTCTCCTCTGCTATTGTGGCAACTGAAAATGTCTCCAGACACTGCCAAATGTCCCCCAGGAGAGCAAACTCACCCCTGGTTGAGAATCACTGCTCTACAGGAATAGTTGCATGAGGATGGGCACAAACTCAGCTTCACAAAAGAAATTCTACTCAAGCCTCACAAAAGAGACAGCTTATCACTTGCAAAATACTGATTCAATAGCCTAATTTTTATGCCTTAAAAGTTAAGCCATGCTTTGTCCTCAAGTTTCAGAGTTTGATTTTCCAGAGGTTCAGACCTAAGCCCCACTGAAGATGACTTCAGAGATGGCTTAGGCCTGAACCTGCTTGACCCGAACAATTTTGACCATGTATAGTCAAAATTACCTTCAAAAGTCCCTTTGGACAGTGTCACCTTATAGATCCCATAACTTCTCCATGGTTTTGACAATCATGGTTTTAATTTAGCGTCAGTGGAACTCCTTAAGTGCTGGGATTGCATTCATGGGCTGTATTACCCCCAAATACAAATCTGTAAACTCTAAACTCACATTTGAAGCAGCAAATTGTTCATATGACAAGGGGCACGTTGGAATCAGGAATGGTTCAAGGAAAAGAAGAAAAGATCTATGCTCCTTGTCGTCATGCTCCCTCAGGGACATGCACTTAATATGAATGTTAGACAGGATTAAAAGTGCTATTTAAATTAGAATTTCCACTTCCCACTCTTGCCCCTCAGATTACGCTTCTGATTGAGTTCACTTGCTTAAATATGTATATAATGCTACTGTAGTATCATACAGGATAAAAAAGAAGCAATTTCAGGTTCAATTATTCTCATATTGATAACATATAGGGTGACTATTCTATTAGAGTTAGATCCTCAGAAAGAAATGGCCCAGATATGTCAACTCTCTGTAAAAGTTTCCTCTCTATTAATTATACCAACATCATTTATTCAGTCCTTATGGAGTGGCCTGCATAGTCAAAGATGTGTCCTCCACCCATGGCTCATGTAATAAATTTCTTCCTGGGTAGAGAGGAAACAGCTGTCTCTGCAGATTCATGTGTCTGCTTTCTTTTGTCATGCTTGACCATTCGCCAACTCATAACCCATGTACTGAATGCTTGTTCTGCTCCAAGCACTGGGAATAACAAAGGTGGGCACAGGCACGTGCCCAGCCCGAGGCACACGCAGACGCTTGGGAGGAGCAACTTATCACATGGACAGTGAGGTAAGCCCTGCATCCCAACTGTGCACAAGATGCAAGGGAAACACAAGAGAGGGATCAAGGGCGGCTTTAGAGAAGAGAAGATGCCTCAGCTCGATGAAGAGTCCAGGGGGCACCCAATGGAAGAGTGCACTCCAAGCACAGAGCATGGCATTTTCAGGTACTGACTGTGGTTTGGTGTGGATGGAGCATAACATTTGTTGGGGGGTGGCTGTGGTGGTTGGTACTGGGTACAAAGGGTCTTGAATGCCACATAAGATCTGAATTTATGTGGTAGATAATGGAGAGCCACCCGATAATTTTAAGAAAAGGTACAGAGATCTTTTTTTTTAATTGGGTTGCTGAGAAGAGCCTGGAAGAAGTGAAACCTATCAGAAGTGATTGAAATGGCCCAGATCAGAGATGGTTGAGGCCAGGACTAAGGCAATGGCAATGAAGAGAAAAGAAAGAGGGCTGATTTGAGAGAAAACAACACAAAAGACACTTGGGGATTGATTGGATGTAAGGTAAGTGTTGAAGGAGGAATCAAAAATCATATGAATGTTCCAGCTTACATGATTGGGCCACGAGAGATAGCCTTAACCAGGTGGGGACTAGAAAATATAAGCAGGTTTCGGGTGGGGGTTTCTGGCTGAGAGATAGACATCACCTTCCATCTGAACAGCCCTCAGCCTGGCACTTGGTGGGTCTGAAGAGTTGGAGGGGCATTTAGTGGAGATGGCTGGGGAAGTGCAATACACACGCCCTGAGCTCAGGGAGGCCAAGGCTGGCAGTACAGACCTCAGGGATTTAAGGCATATGGGAGATAGGTAAAAATCACAGGTGGAATGCGAGGGCCCAGTGAGAGGATGTGTATGAAAATAGAGAGGAGCTGGAGAGGAACTTCAGAAAAACCCACCACGTAGTGAAAAGGCAGAAGAGGAGTCAGTGAGAGGATTGCAACCAAACAATGAGAAAAGACTAAGACAAATGTTGAGAAAACAATGAGAAATGCACGCGACTCAAAAGGCAACTATCCTGTTTAGCCTGGAGATGATCTAGAGGACAAAGAGCATCCAGAGGGGGATGGATCCAGAAAGTCAACAAAAAGCGACTTGAACTTCCCGATGTATCTGGCAGAGGCAGCCTTCTCACAGAAGTTACAACTTCAAAAGGCTCCAAAGATGCATATCATGCCCAGAGGCAGATGAAACACACTGCATGGTCACTGAACCCAGAGGTTCTCCTGAAAAAGTGTATTTCAGGTACCAGAAAGTCAACGTGAGTGTGTCTTGCCATACTGCAGGTGTTGTATCATTTTGAACAAATGTGTTCCAAAGATGGATGGGGGAAAGCAGGGCTGCTGAAGGGAAAGGGGGAGTGGTGGAGATAGCAGAGTAGTGATTAAGATCTTGAGCATGGACAAGGATGCTAGAAGGAGCCCCAGAGTTATTCTCCTTTGCTAATTTCCCCAGTCTCATTCATTGTCTGGAAATTCAAAGTACCACTGTGGCTCAAGAACCCTCATTGTCCTGACATGTGGAGCCTCCTGACTGCACCTGAAAGCACTGACCCAAGGCTCCCACCTGGGATGAAAGGTGCAGATGTCTCACCCAGCCAACAAGCCAGATTCTCTGTGAGTGTCTCCAGATGCAGCAAACTTGTTCATCCCAAGTGCCTGCTCCAGGCGGGGTCTTGCAGCTCCTGAGGCATTTTCTTTTTTGTTAAATAAGAACAAGCTAATTGCTGTTCAAAACTTGAATTTTTTGTTTACACTAAACAGACTTTAGGATACAAATTTCATAGTAAAGGTTGATTTAAAACCATTATAATCTAATATGAGGAAACAATTATCTACAGCTCTCCCATGTGTCTTCAGTCTTGCAAGCAAAGGCACTGATAGTCTTTTTTCTGCACTATCTTTCTAAGGATGTGTGCATAGCAAGGAGCCTTAGAAGACAGGGTCTTCTCTTAGAAGATAGGGTCTCTCTAGAGCAAAGATCTGGTTGGTTTATTGCCCACTGTAATAAAGACAATGTCTCCCTCTGGGACAAATGGAAGGCATGTTTACTGCCCATTATAAAAGAGTTCAGCTCCCCAAGGCTCAGGGTTCCTTTCCCCAGGTTCCCCACAATGTGCCTGCAGGTTTTACTGGGCCCTATTCACATCACCCTGTGGGAACTGGGGCTTGGGGAAATGGCACAAATGTTGATATTCTGGCTATTGCTATCACTAGAAGTAATGAAGTCCTTTGTCTCTGACCCAGGAATTTTGTGTCTTCTGCCAGCATCCACGGAATTGTGGCAAGGCAGCATATTAGCTTACAAATAGGGTAATGTTTCAGTTCCTTCATAGCTCTTGACACCTAATAGCTGCCTAGGAAATAATAATTTTGATCAGGTAATGTCCACCTCCCCTTCTCTTTTTTTGGAGTTGGGGTCTTTCTCTGTTACCCAGGCTGTAGTGCTGTGGCGAGACCACAGCTCACTGTAGCCTTGAACTCCTGGGTTCAAGCTATTCTCTTGCCTTAGAAATAATGCTCTTTTTTACCAACTTTTCCAGTGCCATTCTATGCCTATCTTTACTTAAGGTATATACTTTGTCTACTTCAGAAGGACTCAATCCCGATTAATGTTTCCAAATATGATGCAGGAAGACACACTTCAGACAACTGTCATTTCTATGAGGAGAAAAAGGGAAATTTTTAGAGACTGAGAAATGGCAAGGCAGAAAAACTCGATGATTTGCAAAGGCTGCCCACAGCAGGTGTAGCAGGTAGGACCTCAGCCTTGGGTAGAGTTGCTGAAAGATTTTGTCCAATTGACAAAATGGTATCAAGTAGCAGCAGTCAGGTGAGGCAGGGAGGGAGGCAGCCCTGAGTCATAGAACCACAAGGAATCTAGTTTCCTGCCAATTCATGAAACACGGAACTGGAGGCATCCAAAAGGTTTATGCAAGAGAACTAGCATGCAGTGTTAGGCTGATGATGGACAATATTCCATTGCTACCGTGCCAGTTGGAAATAGGATACCAGATGTTTCCGATTTCTGCTGTGTGGATTAGATAACCTCAGAGAGTCCCTACACCTGAAGGAGACTCAGAACATCTTCTACAACGAAGATGACAAAGACAGTCAACGCTAACAATGATGACAGCCAAAAGGACAAATGGATGCCCAAAGGAAAAATCATTTAGACAAACTAAACATTTCATGATACTCTATGTCTAAATTTTATTTCCAGGTTTGAGGATCAGGAGGCTACAGGAATCGCCATATTTACCCATACTTTAAATGCCTGCATCTGTGAGAGGAAGTATCATTAACCTTTGTCAATAATGTCTGCTGGTGAGTAGGCCATGGCCATATAGGCCGTATATATCTCCAGGGCCAAACAATCAGACATTTGGAAATACCCTGGAATCCAATTACAGGTAGAGAAAAAAATCACTGTCAAACATATTTTTCCTTGACATAAATAAAAATAATATAGTGTGGCATCATTTTCAAATGTATCTGTGATGTATTATTTCTGTGTGCAATATGGAGAGTATCAAGCTCATAATAAAATAATGTAGACATAATTTTGCTTTCATGGCTAGGTTAGTGGGTGAAAGCCACTTCTAAATTCTTGACAGCTGCTTCCTTCCACTGGGAAATGCCATTTATCTCCACCTGGCCTCAGGAGGGACTCGTTTACAAGAGGGAGCAAGGAGGGAACATAGTTCTAGCTCTCCGGAGAAGGCAGCTTAACCCCGGGATGCCCTCCAGGGACCACCATCAACATATGGTTTTCAGGTGAGTAGTTTCTCTCTACTCTGTTTCCATGAAATAGGTTACCTGGATCTGACACAAATTGTGATAAGAGGTTATCTGGCTATCTTGACTTTACTTATGGGTACACAGATTATTATTATTAGTTTTCATCCTCAGAGAAACTTTCTCAAGAATTATGTTGAAGAACTCTATCCTAATTAGAACACTGTACCTTTTCTGACAAAGAGAATCACTTAGGTGCTTTCAGAATCATCTATGAGTTTCTAAAAATAATAGGAAATAAACTTACTAAGTAGATATTCTGATGTCTACCCCCAGGGATCAGTGAAAATAAGGAAAAGATATCAAAGCAATGAATGAAGAGATGCCTTTCCATGTTTGCCCAAACTCTGGGCTGACTGTCTCCATTAATTCCAACACAGTGCAAACGGGAACGTGTATATGTCTTTCTTTCCCTCCCTTGGGCTGGTACTTTTAGAAAGAAGGAAAGTACTTAGACCATCATCACCAAGTCTAGGCAGTATGGGGACATACATCTGCTAAGCCCACAAGAGGGTCAGATGGAAAAATAATTCAAGCATGTATTGACTTGGTGGTGGGGATTAGGGGCATCATTCATACAAAAGTTATAGCAGATTTACCTGGGGAAGCTTTTGGCTGAGAGATCTCACTAGATGGCATATCATGCTATCAGTATTTATCATTAGCCTTTCCCTTCTAAAAAGTATGTTTTGTAAGACAAAAGGAAAAGGAGTTTTTAATGTTTTCCTATCTTCTTCTTTCGAAAGTTCTTCAGAATCTGAAACAGGAGTTATAAAAGAAAGAACCCATAAAGGGACCTGTACTCCTGAGGCACAGAAAATTCAATAACAAATATTAGTTTTTCCTTTTCTTGTAAATATAATTCTGAACTGTAGGCTGCAATTTTTGCAGATGTTGGTGAGAGGGTTAGCAAAGGGATGGTGTGGCATTAATATGAATAGCAATGCAAACATGGTAGAGCCATGACTCCATGACAAATGGCTGAGATGGGCATCAGAACACTAATTACACTCCCAGCACTGTGCCAAGATGGTCTGAAGCACAGCTTTCCATCTATCTGGGCCTCAGTAAAACATGGATAATAACATCTCCCCTACCTACCCAGATACGTTTGGGAAAAAGGGGCACAGCACTACAAAAATGTGAAGTGTATTATGATTGCATGTTCCCACAAGGATAAAGAGTGAAAAAGCAAGGCAATCCCTGGCACGTTTGGACATCATGCCAGGTGTTTGGTGCAGGACCAACATCTGGATGTGTGATTATATTTTTAATTCTTCCTCCAGATGTCAGGATACTGGAAATGCTAGGGATAAGCAAAAGGTTACTTTTGAACATTTGAAAATGGGACTTGGTAAAAAGAATATACTATTAATTGGATGCTAACAGAATGCTTCAAAGAATAAAGTAGGCTGAGAAAAACTTGGTGACACCAACTTTGCATTTCTGTCATAAAGGCCAATGTCTACAAAGCAGAAGGAAACCTCTGCGGTTCTTTCTGAGACCACCATCTTTTCATACACTTGCGATGTCCAATTTTATAAATCAATTACATATCAGGACAAGGAAGACTGTTTGCTCTTGCTGATTTGGATCCTGATTACTTAACATACAATGGACAGCTCTTCTAGATCTCACAGGAGCCAGTACTTTTGACTTTCTTCCAGGAAAAAAGCAAACAACATCAAATGATGCTAGAATTCTTGGTTATATGCAGATTCAAGCCCAGTATTCCTCTTTCAGAAGCAGGTATCATTTATTGTGTGATTTTGGTCAAACATTCTCTCAGTCTCTATTAATCCCTTCTCTGAAGAGAAAATAACACTTGCAAATATTCTTTCTTTTTTTTTTATTTTTGAGACGGTGTCTCACTCTGTCACCCAGGCTGGAGTGCAATGGCATAATCTTGGCTCACTGCAACCTCCGCCTCCTGGGTTCGATTCTCCTGCCTCAGCCTCCTAAGTAGCTGAGATTACAGGCATGCGCCACCATGCCCGGCTAATTTTTTTGTATTTTTTTTTTTTTAGCAGAGACCGGTTTTCTCCACGTTGGTCAGGCCGGTCTTGAACTCCCGACCTCAGATGATCCACCCACCTCAGCCTCCCAAAGTGCTGGGATTACACGCAAGAGCCACTGTGCCCAGCTGCAAATATTCTTTTGAAAGCATACTGACATATCTTCCCCAAATGCATACTACACACACACACGCGCACACACACACACACCCATGTATACATGAAATGACTATTTTCTGTATTCTTACTGAAGCTGAAATATTCTTTTGCAGTGGCTAGAATGGTCTCAAGTTAAACTGTAATTCAATCAAATATGTAAGAAATTCTCTTTTGCCACAAACATCAAGGAGAGAAATTGTCTTTTGCCACAAACATCAAGGAGATTAAAAATTTGAGGACAAATGACATTTACAGACACTGTCAATTCCCTCTCAGCTCGGGGCTGTTCTGTACTTCACAGTTTAGACAATCATTCTGTAAAGGACGGGAGATACAACTTTTAGTTAAACGTCCCAGGATAAAGTGCTGAACCACAACTCTGCAGGAGGATATCTCTCATATTGCCTCTGGAAATACCACAACGTAGATAATAGCAATGATATAAGGCAGGGTTTGGAAAGCACACGGCTGTTATAGAACAGTCTCTTTTCTTGACTCTCAGAGTCTCAATATTTTAAGACCGACATTACTCATCCATGACTGAGCCATCTGCCTGGGACAATCTTCCATGGCTCAGGGATCGGGAGTAACGGGACGTCACGGGAAGCTGTGGAGGAGCCGGCCCGCTCCAGCAGAATGAGCCAAGGCTTGGAGAGCCAGCAAAGAATTGGACAGACAATATCGTTCCATTATATCCAGTTCTGCTAAGGTCATGGAGTCCGGCCTTGTTTAAATTAAACTTTATGCCATATTTAGTCAACCCTCCTAGAATTAAAAGCTTAATGCCTCTGCTGTCTTCAATTGGCTAAGTCTACATCAGGCTGTAAGCCATAACACTTGACTAAAGCAAACAGTGCTAGCAGGAGGGTTAGTCAACACACACTGTGTAAACGCTGCTGAGAACCATCCCTGTGTTAATGTGAAAGAAAACGGACCCACAGTGTGCAGAGCAGGCAGGAAAACAGCTGATGCTCAAGGCTGCAGTGTACAATATCATCGCGCCTCTCCAAATAAAGTGAAGAAGACAGAATATCTCCCAGGAGAGCTTGCCTGTCTGTACATAAGCACGTACACACACACACCCACATCCAACCATGTGCCAGTGATTTTTACAATTTGAATTATTTTCCTTCTTCCATATTTACCTTCTATTTTCACTAGGTCCACATTTTTCTTTGCTTGCTGTAATTAATTTTATTCTCCTTCAGTTTAATTTAAACCAGACTAACAGTTCCTCGGGTAAGAACATTCGAATGTTGGTCACTTGATTGGGCAGACCCACATCTCAAAATGATAAAGTATTAAATGAATATTCCAGTATTTAGGATTAAATGTTAAAGTAAAGCTTATTTTCCATATTCTCCTTTTTCCATGGCCATACATTGACAACTTTGATGAATCATTTTGCTTTAATATAAGTGGCTCTGAAGACGTCTAGTTTGTTAGTGACCAGACAGTTGCAGTCACAACCCCCCTCCCCCAACAAAGTGTACCCATAGTTGCTGTCTCAGTATTAGCCTGCAGGTTGAAATCATCACTACTGCCGTGAGGAAGCCTGTCTGATGTTAACCTGTTCATTTTCCCTCTACTCTCCCTGTACTCACCTTGGGGATGGTGAGGGGTTCCTGGGGAGGAGGCAGACACCGTGAGAGCCTCTTGAGAGTCTGAAGACGAGGGGCTATGGCTCAGAGGAGCCAGGTAGGCTGGGGCTGCTGGCGAGGTCAGGTCCAAGGAGAGGTCGGCTCTGCCCCGGCTCACACTCCGGCTTCTCAGCTCCTTCTCGTGCTCCTCAGCTGCCAACTGTTCCAAGTATTTGTATCTGAAAGTTAAATTCCAAAGGGTTTCCGTCAAACGAAAGAGGAGCCTGTGGCTGATGCTTGTTTATGGATGAAACACCTGCAGAATGAGCCGGTTTCCTGATGCACACAGCACAGTGCAGGGCTGGCTGGAGGGTCAGCCTGCCAAAAACACCCAGCAAAGCCAAGATGCTAATGATTAAAAATCCCACGTCACTCATAACCAAGCAAATTGGGGGAAATGGCAGCATCACACAGTCCCTAGATACTGGATCACTGCTGCAGAATCCTATCTTGCTCTTTTAGGGAACATTTGTAAATAAGCAAAACAGCAATAACCACCACCAAAAAGCCTCAAGAGTGATGGCTGAAAACCAAACCCCCTCGGAGCTCACAGCTGTGAAATGGGTGGGTGCCTTGGTGTGGCAGAGAAAAAAAAATGCCCCCCATATACCAAAGGGGGTTGCTTGGATGAAGGCCTGCCTCTCTGAATTTCTGAACCTGCTTCAATACTAACAGCAATGCAACTGGAATTCACTTTGTTCTCTCAGTGCTGACCATGGAAACTTTTTTTATATTCTAAAATATTTCTGAGTAGGAATCAGACATCCAATAGCTTGAACCTGACGTCACATAGAGTTTATTCATCAAAGTCAGTTTAAAGAACAAAGATACATCTGTTTTGCATTTCAGGCAGGCAGAACCCACTAACTGTTTATTAAGACCAGCTACCAATCATATTCCTCATAGTGCGCTTTATAGATCAGACCAAAATAACTTTGAAATGTGTGCCTCTTCCAGATGTCTGCTAATTTTACTCACCATTATTTTTTCAGAAATAAATTTATGCATTCAGCTGTAACAGGTTTCTTACTACCTTACCTACCACTAAACTTTGGAACAGCTTACTCAAGACCCTCACTTTGCATCTATCCAATTCACTGCTTCAGTTCCTCACAATGGGCATTAGACATGGTGTTCCTCATTTACCCAGATAAGAAAGGCAGAGCACATATTTAAAATATTCTAAAACAATGCATTTAAAAAGCATGCATTTTTTGCATCCCATCCTCAAGGTGGGTGTGGTTTCTCCATCTGTAATCCTCACCCCTTTTCCCTGCCAGCCCAAAGGCAGTCCACCCTTCGGACCACACTTGCATGCGCATCTCCCTCCAGGAAGGCTGCCTTGACCACCACAGCTGGAAGTGATCTTGGCCTTGCCTCTGAACTCATGTCGGATATGTAGTCCCTTCAACTCAGATGGCATTTTACATTTACTGCCTGGCATATTTAGTCATCTGTTCACATGTGTATGTCTGTTTTCAAAAAGCAAATAATAGGATTTTCATGAACAGGAAGATTACCATCCTCTGTTCTTTCCCTCGGTGCCTTGCATTTGTGGGCTGATGGGAAGCAGGCAGAGCATGCAGGGAGAAGCCTGCAGAGTGGCACCCCACCTGCAGAGGTCCACCTGCAGCCCAGGATGCTGAGGGAGCAAATGCATCCCATTTCATTTTTGTGGGGAATGAGCTTGCATTCATGGTGAATCTCTGATAAAAGGTGTGTAGTACATGTATATGTAGACACAAACACTTCAGGCTTGGCCAAGAGCACCACCTCTTGAGGGGTAAGAGAGGCAACAAAAGGAATGTGTTTGTGGCCTTAATTCAGGCCAGCAAGAAAAAGCCACTTGGCTGTGGAAGTAACAAGAACCTTGAAAGAAAACAATTTTAAGGGTAAGAGGCAGGGCCTCCAGCAGGTATGTGTTAAATGGGATGGTGGCAAGTTCAAGGCCAGAAATGCCCTAAGTCCAGGAGGAGTTGTGAGCACAGGCATTCCCACACTGCTGCCACAGGATAAAGGCGCAGGCAAGAAATGAGTGCAAATAAGAGAATCTGGACAGGTCCAGGAATTCAGGAGGTCAGAATCCCACGGCAAGAAATCAAATGAGTCTGGGGTGGGTGGTGGTGATGAAGCCCTCAATGAAAGGCTTCCAGCCAGGAGGACATCCACTTGCTGCATTCATTTTTGCTGGCTCATTCCTGGTCCTGGCCTTCTGCATGCCTCCCTGTGGGCAGCCAGGTGGGCAGGAATTTGTGGGGAGCCAAAGGGTTTAACCCACTTTCTGGGAGACTCCAGGGGCCACTCATCCCAGAGCCTGTATATATTTGACTCAAATGCTATTCCTGTGTACCCTTTGGCCTCACAGATGCCATCACTGAAGATCTGTAAGACATGGGAAGAGTTAGAGGTTTAATCTGAATTGTCCCAAAACATGATGTTTATGTGTTAGATAAAAATGGTAGAAGCAGAGGTAGAGAGATGGTGAGTTGTTGCTTCATGGATAAAGAGGTTCAGTTGTATAAGATGAGAAGAGTCTGGAGACTGGTTACACAACAATGTGAATGCACTTAATGCTACTGAAATACACATTTAAAATGGTTAAGATGGTCAATTTCATGTGATGTGCATTTGATCATAATTAAAAGTTTTTTTTTTATATGGCGGGGCAGAGAGGCATGGAGGTCAAGAGCACTAAACCTTTCTGAAAAAGCAGCAGCAGCGTTCATCTGCAGTGGCCAGAGTGGTGAAGGCGGTGGGCTGGTACGCGGAGACGGCCACGCCACAGGCATTTACGGTGTTACAGCTTAGCGACCCCTCCTGCCCCACAAGAACCTCCAGCAGTTCTTGGGGAGGAAGCTGGACCTATGTCATGACCTTTTCCTAGACAATGACTTAAGTGCTATGGGGCCCAATAGTACTTGATCTGAGGACCCACCGGCCCATGCAATGACTGTCACGTATCCCTGCTGCCACGCGAAGCCACACTCAATCCACAGACCGCCAGAGCCTCCTCTGTGGGAAGCACCGGGCTTTCTATCCACAAACCACAGCCCCAAGAAAAGACTTCCTACTTTTGCTGCCTTCATCCAAACATTCCCATTTATCCTCTGCCTATATCATTTGTTTGTTCATTCATCTTTTCATTTATTTATTGAACGTTTGTCAAGTGCCTGTCATGTGCCAAGAACTGTAGTGGGCACTCAAGATTTAATAATAAACAAGGAAAAATCCCACCCTCACAGAGCTCACAGTTCAGTGGGAGAGAGAGACAAATAAACCACTGGGATGGCAGGGCTGGTACTGCGGCTCAGTCTCTTTTCACAGGGCCCTACAGAAACTCTGCTTGACTTTAGATGAACCTAGACCTACTTACTGATGACTTTTCCTGCCACACTTCTATTTGGAAATTCTCACTTACATTAAAGTAAACTCTGGCTCCCTTTATCTTCTGCCCTGTTCTCAGTCCTTCTAAGCAAGGCTCAGAACCCTTTCTTACTGCTTCATTGATCATTTTCATGCACAATTTCCAAAACCCTAGCCCAGTTCCAACCTTTTCTTTGCACTTTGTTCCCATAGCCCCTGTTTGCTATAAAGCATTTCTTCTCCATGCCCTGCTGTCTCCCTCAGACTAACAAACCCAAACAGAAGTATCCTCCTGTGCTACCCCCCAACACACCCCCAGCCTGGCTCATTCCTTACTACACACACTTCTTTTTTCTCCTTTAAATTATTTGTGAATGTCATTTTAATCAATCATTATCCTATAAAGCCTTTCTTCTAATACTTAAAAGGATGAGAAGTAGCATCTCAACAGAAACTTACTCCTGGTCTGCACCATTGCCAATAACATGGTTTGTCTGAAATTATGGAGTGAGATGATATGAAATAATATAACATGTATCCAGATGGTCACTACACCTCAAAATAAGATGACATTCATCTTGTTACAGTTACATGATACAAACCTCAAAAACCATCTGCTGTGACTCTGGCTGTCTTTTTCTGAGTCTTGCATTAAGGGTAAGAGATGTGGGACTTGACGAACACACATTGCTCTATCTGGAAGAGTTACTTTTCCTTATTTCTGTACTACTTCCCACCTCTGATCTCTACTAGTTTCCATTTCCAGATTCCATTATACTTGGAAATCTTACTTTTTCCTGGCTTAGTAGGAACTCTTAAAAGCTTTTGAAACAGGGATGAAAGTCTATTTCCCCTAACTCCCATCTTCACCAGGTTATTCAAGAAGAAAACTAACAAGAAAAATGGCTGAGCCAAACCAAAGGAAAATGCATGCCTGTTTCCCTAGACCTCCGTGTAAACAGAGAGGTGGCTTCAAGGGAAGAATCCCACAGTGGGCCTGGGGAGCACACTCCTGTGTCCAGGCTGATGGGCAGCCTGGGAGCAAAGACTATGGGCAGAACCAGGGGAGAGAGGAGAAGCAGCAACCTCCTCTTACGAGTTTGCCAGACATAAGTGAAGTCTTGTTTGGACAAAAAAGAGCAGTAAATAATATCCAGAAAGAGCTGGACTTCCGTGGTTTGGGGAAATTTTGAAGTCAGCTGAGCCAGTTCAGATCTTGACACAGCACTTAAACCACCTCCCCAGGAGCTGCCAAGCCTTGTCTGTGTGGACTTAACCTAACAGTCAAGTTGTTGAAAGCTCAAATAAGTACAGAATCTGGGGGGAGAACTAAAATAATAAAATTTAGTTCCTTATGCCTGGGCAGGAAGTCAACCGCATTTTCAGTGAAAGTATATGTGATGCCCTCTGATGTAAAAAACAGGTACTAGTGAGAAATATAAGCTTCCTATTTCTTTAGCAGCATGTTTCACTCTAGATTTGCCAGCCACAACTGGTTATTAGGATGACAATAATCAAATAGAATGTTGGAATCAAAGCAATGCCATCATTTTATTTAAGAGGTTGATCTAAGCATCTAATTCTTAAATTGAAGACAGGCAGTCTCCACTCTTCCCTGCCTCAGACTGTCCTGATGTATTTATCTGGTGTTTAGAAAATTAGCACAATTCTACTTCTTATTGGCCCAGTCCAGAAATTGTTAGGTTCCCAGCTGGCTCCAGCATAAAAGGTGTTAAAAGCAGCCTTTCCATCTCTCCATGCAGTCACCCCACCTGGTGGTAGAGGGGACAACTGCAGGCTATAAAGAGCTGGGGGTGAAAACTTGTCTTTTGCCAGTCTACCTGTAAAACCAGTTTCCGCTGTTTCTCTGCATTTATTAGACACTGAACATCCTTGTATCTTTTATTGAGATTCAAAGCACGTTGCCATTGAAATATACTACTGATCAACACCAGAGTTTTGAGCTGCTCTGTTATATGACCTAGGCTGGTTCGAATATTACAGCAACATTTTAATAACATACTTCTTAATCTTATAAAGTAATGTATCTCATATATGTTTTTCTTACAAAATTGTATACAAATATTCTGTGGATAGAAATTTAAAAATGTATTCATGCATTTTCTAGTTAGCATCACAAACCACAAAGATTCGTACCATAAATAAAGTAGTTTTTAAAATGAAAAAAGAAATAGTTTACAGCTTGAATATTTTAAATAAAGCTGTTGGTTCATTTACTCATTTACTGATTCCATATATTATTCCTAAGTCCCAACTACATGCCAAGCACTGTGGTGGGTACTGGGGAAATAAAGGAAATCTAGGCATTGTTCCTGCCATCGAGGAGCTGAGTACAGTTCAGTAGGGAGACAGGTAAGCGACCAGGCACACCCAGAAAGAATCTCAGATATATCTAGTGCCCCCAGCTGCTGCCTGGCACAGTGTGTATACTAAAATATTTGTTGAAGGAGTGCTGACCATGTGACATAAAAGCACGCAGTAGGAACATGTAGTCCAGGCTCAGCAGTGGTGGTGCAGGGTATTTCAAATATATGCCCTATGTCATTATGCTAACATAAACGTGCTCATTTGAAGGAGAGTTTTGAAGGAATAGACACACTTAACCATGATGGCACCAAATGACAAATCCGTACTTTTATTGGAAAATTTAGGTAACTAGTACACTCTGTTCTGCAAAATGCCAGCTATGTAAGGTTTTAGGTGAAGCAGTTATATTTTAATCGACAGTCTCTCTGCATGCTAGGTTAACAGTGCAAAGTCACATGCCATTCGTTACAATGGGAAAGAAGAAATATACAAACCTTTCTTCTCTTGCTTGCCTTTGCTCCTCTCTTTTGTCTAAATAATCTCGGCTAATGGAAATATGTAGAACAAACAAACAGGAAAAGAAAATAACAGAATTAGATACTCAGAAAATTACCAATAAATTATAAACAGTATATCATGAAAGACTGTCACTGCCTCAGAAATGTAAAATGGTTGTAGCTGAATTTTTAAAAGTTTAAAGTCTGTACTTCAAAATTATTAAATACAATTGATCTTCAATACAATCACAGGGATTGCAGAAAACATAGGATTATTGGATTCACCCAGAAACACTACTAATTACTTGTTGGAAAGAATGTAAGTATCTGAGGAAAGAGAAGTTTTTTAAAAATCCATAAATAAAATACAGCAATAACAAGCGAGCAATAGCTTTTGGAGGTGATTAGCATCCAGTTGAGCTCTCGTAGCTTCATAACAGCCATCTTAAGAATTAAATCTAAGTTCCTTGGCCATTTTATGTTGCACTCCACAAGCTGAATATTCCTTCCACAACCCAGGATTTTTTTTTTTTTAATTTCCAGGATACATGAGGGGTGTGCAGGTCTGTTACATAGGTAAATGTGTGCCAGGGTGGTTTGCTGCACCTATCAACCCGTCACCTAAGTATTAAGCCCAACATGCCTTAGCTATTTATCCTGATGCTCTCCCTCCCCAATCCCCCCACTGACAGGCCCCAGTGTGTGTTGTTCTCACACAGAACAGTGAGAACACATGGACACAGGTCCCCTCCCTATGTCCATGTGTTCTCACTGTTCAGCTCCCACTTATGAGTGAGAACATGTGGTATTTGGTTTTCTGTTCCTGCATTAGTTTGCTGAGAATGATGGCTTCCAGTGCCATCCATGTCCTTGCGAAGGATGTGATCTCATTCCTTTTTATGGCTACATAGTATTCCATGGTGTATATGTACCATATTTTCTTTATCCAGTATATCAATTGATGGGCATTTGGGTTGATTCCATGTCTTTACTATTGTGAATAGTGCTGTAATGAACATACGTATGCATATGTCTTTAAGATAGAATGATTTATATTCCTTTGGGTATATACCCAGTAATCGGATTGCTGGGTCAAATGGTATTTCTGGTTCTAGGTCTCTGAGGAATCGCCACACTGTCATTCACAGTGACAACCCAGGATTCCTTCTCCACATCCATTACACTCTCAGTTTCTATTCTGGGATCACTGAAGCTCCTGCTTTGTTCCTTCTCTTTTGTCTGTACCCACAGATGACCAAATTTTATGTTTTGTTTTTCTGTTCCTGCTGTTTTCTTAATTTTAATGTTTTGTTTTTCTGTTCCTGCTGGTTAGGTTCCAAATTGAATCTAAGTTTAAAACTATGTGGTTAGTCATCTCTCACTGGACTGTTTACTTTCTTGGAGAATCCTAACATCATGGTTTTCAACACTGGACCTCATAATATAGTTTAAATATTCTATTTCTTGGTGTACTGATAACTGGATATAAAGGGGCAGTAAGTTAGACTACAGCAGTGTAGGACCAGGAGAAAAATGCAACAAGGACTCAGATTTGTCATCGTTTATAAACATCCAACCTCATCACTTTCCACACTAGAACTAAATTTCCTATAACTCAGAAAGCTTAAGACCATATTCAACAAAAATGACAATAGATAAAGAACAACTTTTAGATGCTTTGCAAAAAGCACGAGGAGCATAAACAATTTAAATCAATGAAATGGCTGATAAAAGGTCAGTCATTTGGGTAACCTCAGGAACTACTTTAGAAAGCTTTTCCTATTTATTTTTTGAATTTCTTTTCATTCACATCCTCAGAAATATGGAACTGCAGTCACCATAATTAGTAGTTGCCTATGGTTGATTAGCATTCATTAGTGGAGGAGGGCCATTTTGCCAAGGTCTCTCTGTGTTCTTAAATGACAAGTTAGAATCACTTGAAATCAAGAGCAAATGGTTAACAGTTATTAGCATGGCCTCTGATGACAACCTTCCCAGGCCTAATTCTCACTCTGCCAATATATACATATGAATAACATAATTCCTGTATATTATAATGCATGGGCAGGTGCAATGGCTCATGCCTATAAGTCTAGCACTTTAAGAGGTTGAGGCATTAGGATCACTTGAGCCCAGGAGTTCAAAACCAGCCTGGGCAACACAGCGAAACCTCATCTCTACAAAAAAATACAAAAATTAGCCAGTAGTCCCATGTACATGCCTGTAGTCCCAGCTATTTGGGAGGCTGAGGTAGGAGGATCACCTGAGCCTGGGAGGTCGAGGCTGCAGTGAGCCAAGATGGTGACACTGCACTCCAGCCTCGGCAAAAGAGTGACACCCTGTCTCAAGAAACAAACAAACAAAAAAACCCAATGCACTCTTGTCCTATTCTCCTATACTTCTGGGACTCCGATGACACGAATGCTAGACGTTTTGATGTTATTACGCAGGTCCCTACAGCTTTGTTCATTTTTCTTTCAATTTTTGTTTGTTGTGTTTAGTTTTCAGGTAGGAAAATTTCTGTTGTTCTATCTTCAGGTTCACTCATAACAATGAGTTCCCTTTCTTCTCTCATAGCAATTCTATTTGGCCCATCTGACAAATTTTCTATTTTAATTTTCCTGTTCTATATATATGTCCATTTGGATCTTTATATCTTTTTTTTTTTTTTTTTTTTTTACAGAGACATCTTTTCATTTGTTTCAAGAGTATTTGCCCTTACTTCCTAAAGCATGTTTATAATAGCTACTTTAAAGTCTTTAAATGTATAATATCTATGTCCTTTGTGGTTAGCCATCTTTTAATTCTCTTTTCCCTTTGAGTTAAAATTTTCCTAATTATTTTTATGATAAGTTATTTTGGATTGTATTCTGTACATTTTACATATTTTGTAATGAGATTTGAGGTCTTATTTAAATTCTACAAAGAATCTTGATTTTTGTTTTATTTTGTATTAGCAGGTAATCAACCGGGTTAAGTTCAACCTGCAAGTTGTAACCTGCCTTCAGACATTGGTTCCAATATTAATTCAGTTTTCTGGGATCTGGGTGGTGATCCACTCCCACTCTGTACTTAGTTCTCAAAGCCTATGGCATGCCGTGTAGGTTTGAAGCCACATGTGTACAAATCAGACATGCATTCAGGAGTGCTCTCTTGATATCCTTGCTCTTTGTGGCTTTCCTAACACTTTCTGGCTCCTTGGGTTTCCTTTTATGGTCCTCCAGCCAGAAGGCTTGGGCTTTACTTTCCCTGTCCTGCTGCATACTTTTGGTAACTGCATCTGCATCTAGGACAATATAGCAGGAGGAGAGCACAGTGATATGCCTAGTGATCATGGGGTCATAGCTCTTATGGTCAGAGGAAGAGTTCCCCTCCCTCCCGTTTCAGGCAACTGCCTGGACACTGCTGCCATTGCTGTGCTTCTGTAGCAATATTGTTTGGGAGGCTAGGGTAGGAGATAAAGAAATAACAGGAATTCTCTACACTTTTATCTTTAGAAATTCCCTTTACTGTGCCTCGGTCTGGAAAAAGAGGACTTCTTCTGGGGTTCTTTTGGTCCAGATTTGACATACACTTCTAGGTTTGGGTGCATTTGAGTACATGCCAAGTAATAGTGAAGGTAAAAAATGGTAAACTCTCACTGGTTTTGTAAAACTGAATTTTAGTCTCCCTTCCTAATTTCACCTGCTGTCTTTTATATTTCAGAGTTTTCAGAGCTCCACACATTCTCTCCATGATTTATGGTTGCATTCAGCAATGAAGAAGGAGAGACAGGATGGAGTGAATGAATTCCATTTTCCCCAGAACCAGCACTCTGTTTCAAGAGGTTTTCAATAAAACACTTTGGATGTAAGCTAATCTCTGAATTTTCCATGTATTTCACTCAGATTCTCTGCCGCTATTTGGTGGTAAAATATGCCAATCTCCCAGAAAACCATAAATCAGGAAGCATTTAACCTGTTCCAGAGATTTAAAAAATTGGTCTTTCTAAAAGTGACAACTTCCAGAACTACCCTCATGAAAAATGGTGCATACAGAGCTGGCATTTCCAAATATCGTTTGGTAGAAATGTGACAGCTCAGGGTATGCTACACTATCTTGATGGGAAATGATGTTGGTTTACTTCATGCAGCCCATTCACCCAGTCTTAGAAAAATGAGGATTAGCATTTCAAAGACTTGGCATTTGTTTTCAAGAAGTAGTGACTTATAGTTAAGCAACTTCACAACTCTGCTCATATTTTGATCATTTTTACAATTACACATATACTTCCTGGCTTCAGAAAAGCACAAGTTATTGGCCGGGCATGGTGGCTCATGCCTGTAATCCCAGCACTTTGGGAGGCTGAGGCAGGTGGATCACTTGAGGTCAGGAGTTCAACAGCCTGGCCAACACAGTGAAACCCCATGTCTACTAAAATTACAAAAATTAGCCAGGTGCGGTGGTGTGGCCTGTAATTCCAGCTACTTGGGAGGCTGAGGCAGAAGAATCACTTGAACCCAGGAGGCAGAGGTTGCTGGGAGCCAAGATTGCGCCACTGTACTCCAGCCTGGGCAACAAAGTCAGACTCTGTCTCAAAAAACAAAACAAAACAAAACAAAACAAAAACACGTTATTAAATCTGTAAATCCTCATTGACAATGCCTTACATTCCTTGTAGATATAATGGGGAATAATTGATGGGAATATTGTTTGCCAAAGAAACTGAACTAAGGAAACAGGAGGTAGAGATGGGGAGAAAAATGAAAAGAAAGAATGTAGAAGCTATAGGGTAAATGACTTCGAAGGATTAAGAAGGAAGAGAAAGTATAGGAGGAGGTGGGGAAGAAAGGGGGAAAAGGGAAAAAGGATATAAGGAAGAGGAGAAGGAAGTAATGTGTAAGGAGAGATACACCAACTGTTTTTCATTCCATAAAGCACAGCACAGCATGAAGCCCAGGGGATGGGTGTGAAGGAGGATGACCTGGAGAATGTGGAGAACAGGTGGACTGGCTGAAGGAGAAGCCGAGGCACACTGGGATCAGTGGGGACAGACAGGCCAAGATATGGAACCTGGAATGAGCTATAGCCAGGAACACATCCTTGAAGCTGTACAGAGACCAGGAGATCGGGGGAAATGGGCTGAGAGTAATCAACACAGTGACTTTTCCCCCCACATAGCAAGAGATTATTGTTTACAAAAAATATTGAAGATTGTTACAGGGATCAAAAAGCAAACCAGAAAGTGGGAAAAGCATTTCTTTTTGGGCATCTGATAGAATATGAATAAAACATGAGGACCATTAGGAAGAGATGGCAAATTAAGTTAAGATAATTACACTCTCTGTCATCCGGAGGGCCTGGATAGGACCAGGTAGGTAATGGAGGGCCCAAGAATACTTGAGTCCCTAATTGTATTTGGCTGACTGTGCTTCCTGCCATATGGTTAGAGAAACAAAGGCCATAACAAACCAGATCCAGCCTATTTCAGGTATGTCTTTCTCTTCCTTAAAAATACAGACAGAATTTTCATTACTTCCTTTAATGCCAATATTAAATGTATACAGTTGTAAAGTCACATGCTTTAATTTTTAACTCATTATTTAAAAAAAATCTTAAGATCCTTCTTACCTGAATTTGTTTCTTTCTTCCCGCTCTATTCTCTGCAACCTTTCTTCTCTCTCCTGCCGCCGCCTCTCTCTCTCTGCTGCCAGTGACTCTTGGTGCTGCCTGAAGGATGATGTGAGAAGACCACTCGGTGATGACCTGGAGATACAATGAGTTAATGTTTCAGTTGCTTGGCCTGTGATTAAAAGTACTGAAGTAAGCACCAGTCAGACCTTGGTTAGAATTGAGGGTCTGCCGGTACCTAGGCAATGCTTGGGGGAAATCACTGAAGGCCTCGGGTCTTCTTGTTTCAGATTTTTGTCTGTAAATTGGGGAAAAGTATCATACTGCGAGTGTGCTCACAGGAAAAAAGGTGGTAACAGACAGAAAATAGCAAGCAACATGCTTGACATGTAAGCAGCCCTCAAGAATGGGAGTTATAGAAGTATTCCAGGAATGTATATACATTCTATATATACTTTACAGTTGGTCTATGTTAAGACGTAGATAAGCTAGAATCAGCTTTCAATCTAAAACTATTTTCTACCTATCTATCAGGTAATACATTCATTATTTGGGTAACAGGATCATTAGAAGCTTAAACCTCAGCATCATGAAAGATACCGATTAACAAACCAGCACATGTACCACCAAATCTAAAATTTTTAAAAAAGTGATTTTATAAAACTATTTTCTATTATACATGCACTAAAAATATTTTACTATATATCAGTCTCACAATACACTTCTTTAGAATAATTGAACAAGGCAATGAGATGACAGATGAGGACAAAAAAACTTGCAATGGGCTGAAATGTGAATAGAATTAAGGAAATTTCATTCTATGACATTCTATGTCAAGAAGCATCCAAGGACTCAGCATGGTCAAAGGACAGGCAGTGGTATTAGTAACATCACACAAGAGTCTGGACTGTTCACTGAAAATGTGTGTGAAAGCCTCGGAGAGAAACCACAGGGTGAGTATCACAGGAGATGTTAAATCAGAGAATGAGTGGGAGAAGAGAAAATCAAGTAACCGTATGACATATAAGGAAAGGGGTTAGCTATGTAAAGGAGTCTGATGGATCTCTGGAGAATAAAATCTGTTATGGACAATTGAGGCCTTCACTTACGGAAAAAAATCTCCAAAACAAAGAGAAAAATATTTATGAAATATATTTTGCCAATTTATTTATCCAAGGATATAGCTTGGGTAAAATCCTACCTGGATTCAGTGAAAAATATACCTGCAAGGTGGGGAACACAGATCTCAGTGCAGGAGAAAGATGTGACTTTCATATTACACAGACTGCCATGAGTCCCACAGATGTTCTCCCTAGAAAAGGTGAGTCACCTATGGCTATCACTCATAGGTGGCAGGGAAAATGGAGGGAAGAAACCACCATCCCTGGCAGCTACAGGGAGGGACTAACCAAATTCAATATTCCAGGCTCACTATGGAACTATTTCCATCAGCTCTGGACACTAAGGCATAGATAGAGTTTATTTATCTTCCTCATAAAAGAAGTTCAGACAAACTTCTAACTTTTGTAAGCTATTATTATTTTGTGGGAATTCTTCCCTGCTGTATCCAGCCAAACCTAATCAACAATCAGAGTAAAGAGGTTTGTAATACCTCTTGCACAGTAATTGATAAAATTGTTATGCATATAATAGATTTGTTTAACCCAATTAATAAGTTTTATCTAATAGATTAACATGTATATAACCTGGTGCCCAAATGGGAGAAAACATATTCTTTCAAATATATAAGGACTCCTCAAAAATTGACCATCAATTGTGTCACAAAGCTCAAGAATGAATGCCACAAACTGGTTTCACACGAGCTACCTTACTGATTATAATGCAACTGCATTGAAAATCAATAACAAGGAGATAAATTTGAAAAAAATCTATATAATTGGAAAAACTAAAACATGTCTAATAACTTAGGTCAGAAAAAAAAACATGGACATTAGAATACATTTAAAGGGTACCAGAATGAAAAAGCTGAATATGAAGTTTTGTAGAATACCTCTAAAGTAGTATTTAGAAGGAAATTTATTGTCTTAAGTATTTATATTAGAAGAAAAGAAAGAGTAAAAATTAATGAGTGATCAGCTCAACAATTGGAAAGGCAACAGTGGAATAAATTCAAAGAAGGCAAAAGGAAAAAAATAAAGATCAAAGACTAATAAAATAGGAAAACGAAGGTGTATAGACAAAAATCAACAAAACTAAAAGCTGGTTTATAATTGTGAAAAACCTAATAGACAAGTTCCATCAAAATTATTCAAGAAAAAGGGCCATAAATGAGCATATTCAGGAATGACAGGTAAATACAATTATAGATATAGTGACCAAAAAACATTACAAAAATAAGGGGAAATTTTTATAATACACTTGAAAAATTAAAGAAATGGATGATTTTCTAAAAACTTATAATTGACCAAATCTGATTGAGGAAGAAATAGAAATTTTGAATAGCCCTGTTAACAAAAGAAATTGAGTTAATTAATTACAAATATATTCACACCCATGAAAAAAAATCCACGGAAGTCAGATTTTTAATGTGATTTCTACTACTCAAGGAAGAATTCAAGTTAGACATATGGAAAGTTTCAGACAACATAAAGAAGAAAAAATCTCCACAACCCATTTTACATGATTCATATTACTCTGACACTAAAGCCAGATAAGAACAGTGTGAAGACGGCAACTTATATACTATTTGCAATTATGAACACCAACGCAAAAATCTGAAACAAAATCACATTGGGTTTGCCCAAAAAATGTAAGGGTAATGTAAGATGACAGTATAAATGAATACAATTTACCACATTAATAGTTTATTGGAGAAAAACCATGGCTACCTCTGCAAATGCAGAAAAAGCTTTAAATTCAACAACCATTTGTTATTTTAAAAAAACCCTTTACTATGCTTAGTAATAGAAGAAAACTTTCTTAATCTGACAGTGTGTATTTGGCAAGGAAAATTTTTAAAACTAGAGTAAGTATCTTTTTTTCTTTCTTTCTTTCTTTTTTCTTTTCTTTTTTTTTTTTTTTGAGACAGGGTCTCATTGTCACTCAGGCTGGAATGATCATGGCTCACTGCATCCTTGGCCTCCCGAGCTCAAGTGATTCTCCCACCTCAGCCTCCTGAATAGCTGGGACCACAGGCATGCACCATCATGCCCTTTTAATTTTTGTGTTTTTTGTAGAGTTGGGGTTTTGCCATGTTGCTCAAGCTGGTCTCGAACTCTTGGGCTGAAGCAATCCTGCCTTGGCCTCCCAAAGTGCTGGGATTACAGGCATGAGCCACTATACCTGGCCAGTATCATTCTTAATGCTGAAATATTAAGAACAGTTTACTGTTAAAAATAATATAAGGATGTTTCCATCATTGCTTATATTTGACATTATTCTGGTGGTCCAAGCCAGAATACTAAGAAAAGTAAAAAGCATAAGGAAAGGAAAGAAATACAACATCACTATTTACAGATAATCTGACCATCTATAAAGATAATCCAAGAAAACCTATGTTATTTTATTAAGAGTCTAGCAAAGTTTCTATATATAAAACATAGAAATAGCAATTACATTTTTACATTAGCAACAATTTACCAAGTTAATCATAAGCTAACTATGAAATTACTTAACTAATAATATGAAAGACCTTTATAAAACCTTATTAAAAGACCCAAATGAAAGCTATATCACATTTATGTATTGAAAAAAATCAATGCAGTCAAGATGCCAATTCTTTTTTTCCAATTAATACAATTTCAAATCAATATCCCAAAAGGATTTTTCATGAAATTTTACGAGCTGAGTCCAAAATTTTTACACAGGACCTGAGGTTTTAAGGATAACCAAGACAATTTTGAGTAAGAACAAAGCAGAGCACTGGCCACATTCAATATGAAGCCCATTCTGAAACCACAATGATTGCCCGTCAAAGTGGTCTTGGTGCACGAATGAAAACATGGACGAATGGAGTGAGACAGTGAGCCATGACACAGACTCATACACAGATAGAATCCTGATTCATGTCAAATGTGTTATTACACATCTGTGGGGAAGTGATGGACTGTTTAACAAATGGTGCTGAGACAACTTTTAGCCATATAAAACAAAATACAGGCTGGGCATGGTGGCTCATGTCTGTAATCCCAGCACTTTGGGAGGCCGAGGCGGGATCACCTGCGGTCAGGAGTTTGAGACCAGCCTGACCAATGTGGAGAAGCCTGTCTCTACTAAAAATACAAAATTAGCTGGGCATGGTGGCGCATGCCTGTAATCCCAGCTACTGGCTGAGGCAGAAGGATCACTTGAACCTGGGAGGTGGAGGTTGCAGTGAGCATAGATTGCACCACTGCACTCCAGCCTGGGCAACAGAAGCAAAACTCCATCTAAAAAAAAAAAAAAACAACTAGTCCCACCTTATACCAAATATAAAAATAAATTCTAGATAGTTTAAGTGAAAAATGTAAAAGACAAAACTTTACAACATTGAGATCTCAAGATATGGAAGATTTTTTTAGACCAAAAAGAGCAACCAAAAAGGAAAGATTTGATAAATTTGCATATATTAAAATTTAAAATCTGTGCACATTGAAAGACTACATAAGAATAAAGAAGAGCAACAACCTGGGAGAAACTACTTGTAACATATATAAACTACAAAGGATTAGTATACATTATACAAAAAGAACCCCTTCAAATCAGTAAGCAAAAGACAAACTACCCAGAGGAAAATGGGCAAAGGGTAATGAGCATTTTAAATGGCCAATACAGATATGAGTGATGCTCATCTTCACTAGAAATCAGGGAAAAGGAATGCAAGCAAAACCCACAGTGATATACTGTTTCACACCTATCAGACTACGGATTGACAAAAATTAATGTCTGATGACACTAACCCATTGGCACAGAATAACTCTCATACACTGCTTCTAGAAGTCTAAATTAATATAATCATTTTGGAAAAAAAACACTTAATACATTTGAAGATGTATATATCCTAAAACCTAGCAATTCCACTTCCACGTTTATCTAGAAAGTAACTTTTGCATGCATAAAGAAGATAGACATGTATGGTAAATAATTCTATATGTTGCAGTGTTTTTATTGCTTGCTAGTGGTTAATTAGAATTATACAAATACCTACAAATAAACAAAATATGGTTTGTTTTTAGAAAGGAATACTCTACATCTGTGAAAATTAATAATTAGAATGATATGAACATAGGTAATCCCCCAAAGCAAAATATATAGATAGTGAAAAGTAGACTGAAGAAAAGAAACCATATTCTATCATTTCTATGAAGTTTAAATACATGCACGGCAAATCTACAAGCTAGTGATACATGTACATTTCATAAAAACAAAACCATATCTGAGAATAACAAACACCAAATTCAGTGTAGTGATCATCTCTGGGGAAGAAGGGAAATCAAAGGGATAAGGGTTTCAATGTTATATCTGATACTCTTTATTGCTCTATAACTTTCTAGATTTATCTAAAATTTTCTGTAAGTCCTGAATATATATTTTAAAGCCATTCTATTTCTCTTAAATAAATAAAAGTCCTTCTTAGGTGGATAATTAACTTGTATATCAAATATCTTTGAAACCCCAAGCTAACTGAACATCAATAGTTAGATCCAGTTCTAGAATTCAGAAACACAACCAAAAATAGGGTAGTTTATACAGGAGAATGATTTTAGGAGCCAAATAATGTCTTCTTAGCAGCTTATGTTTTGGGGTCAGATCCTATTTTCTCATTCATCTCTACCCTGGCACATAGAAGAGCCTCACTGTCTGATGAATCAGCTAATGATTGAATAAACAGGATGCATGAAGTCAGAATAATATGTATATGCTAGTCTCCGTGCTCCCAGACCCCCAGCCTATTCTCTAAGGTATGATAAGAACCTACAGAGGAGTTTTTTGCACTAGACCCTTCCCACTGGCAACAGCTGAGTGAATTCAGGGTGGGTGCCTGCCCCAAAGGCAGCCCATCAAAAGGCAGGCTATCCAGTGGCATAGGAGGCTCCTGGCACAGAAGGCTGAGCTAATCATAGTCATGTCTCAGGGCTGTGCACTGGGAGAGAGATTGTGCATTTGAGAGAAGCAAAAGCAAAAGGGCCTGGAGGTGGGGAGGCCCTTGGTGGCCCTGTATGAGACCAAAGTGTGAGAGGATAAAATAGAGAAGGAGCCAAAGTTGTAGGGAGAAAAAAAAAAAGATGCCGACTGTATGAAGAGAGAAAGGGGGTGGCAGCAGGAAGCAAAGGAACAGAGGAGACCACGTGGGAAGGGACTGAGACATGTGAGTGGCAGAGCATCAGAGGACACAGCTAAGAACTTGCATGGCCAGGGACACCCAGCTTACCCTGATTTCTGGTGCACGGAGGTGGCCATGGAGGGTGGGGACATGACTAGCCAGCCTTCCCTAGGTGTGCAGGAGGCCTGTCCTATGGCTGACAACCCAGTGTGCTGACAATCATGGCAGTTCTTCCCTAGCCTCTCATCGCTGGGAAGACACTGAGCTCAAAGGGCCCTAAGATTCCAGGGAAAGGAAATACAGGTCAACAAAAAGTAGTATTGGCATTCAAAAATCCCCAGAAGTAACAGTACATTTCAAGTTCAATTTTTTGAGGAAAAAAATGTTACTGGAAGAGTCAAATCCAGAGCAGTGTGCATCATAGAGTATTCTCAGGTCTTCTTCTTCTTTGCATAAGAGTTTGTGACATCTTATCCCAGAACTTACTCCCAGGGGCACGTGCTTGCATGTGACAGCTTTACATGTTTGTCTTCATGTGAAGTCTCGGAGCTGCCCCAAGATGCTCCCCTCACTGTCTCAGTTAGTGTTATTTGTATTCATATTCTCCTAGCCAAGTGACAGGGGTTCCAGGAACTTCAGCTCTCACTTAGCAAGTCACTGAAACTAGAAAAAGTTTTATTGACCTCCATTTTAAGAATGCAAGAAGAACCACAAAGGGAATTTAAAGTCCAACCAGACACCTAGTTGCTGAATAAATGCATCAAAATTGACAAGCAGCTTCACCAGTGAACAGGAAGAGCCATGGGAGGCTGAAACAAGAAGATTGCTCAAGGCCAGGAGTTCAAGGCCACAGTGAGCTATGATCATGCCACTGCATTCCAGCCTGGGTGACAGAGCAAGACCCTGTCTCTCAAAAAAATAAAAATAAATTTTTAAAAGAAGGGCCTCAAGCCTGTCACAAAACTGAGGGTGGAAGAGGATCTGCAGCCCCTGGTATATAAATGTGGATTAAACCCTCAGCACTGTTTTCTAGTCATGAGGCTGTCACTGCACTGAGGCTGTGACAGAAAACACAGGTGCATCGTAAGTCAGGTGAACTTGAAAGCCAGGGCTTCAGTGTCACCAAAACTCAGGGCTCATTGTTCAGATTTCAGCACAGAAGCAATAGAAAGTTCCCTAAACCCAGTATCAGAATTTTTGACTTTCCTTCCTTTTGAAAATATACTCTGAAATCACAGTGGAAATCAATGGCAGACTGAAATTTTAGATCCAAATATTAGTTTAACACATATGTGAGGTGGAGAGGTAAAGTAAATGACTTACATTGTTTTTCTGAAAGGAATTCAGCATTTCCATTATCCAAACTTGAATAATAAAAGAATTGGTTTCAGAAAGAACCAAAATATATATATCAGAGGGATATACATATCCCTCATATATGTGTTAAACTAATATTTAATATATATCCCTCTGACATATGTATCTCAGAGAGGGATTTCTGTCCGTGAAGCAATGGAATGGAAAGAGAGCAGGATGCAACAGAAGAAAGGGGTCCTAAGGCAGCTGTGGCTACTCACTCCCCACCTGACCTTGGGTTAGCTTCAGGAATGCCCTGCAGTTCCCTCCTTCCCGCTGAGTGTGGAGGGCAGATCGAGGAACCCCGTCCAGATTCCAGGCTAAGTTCACCCATAGTCTCCAGCCATTTCTTTGTGCCTCTCCCTCTGCCTGCTCTCTGGGAGTGTTCACTACTGTCAGGGACCCAGAAAACCTACTAAGTGGTGATTAGGAATACTTTACTCAGGTTCCCACTTTTTTTGAGAGGGAGAGGTAAAGTAAATGGCTTACATTGTTTTTTCTCATAGGAATTCAGCATTATTTCCATTATACAAACTTGAATAATAAAAGGGCTGGTTTCAGAAAGAACCAAAATTACATACTTGATAATGAGAATAACTTCTTAGATTTGGAAATAAACAGTTCATTTGTTCCATAACACAATGGGGTTTTTTAATGCATAAACAGTAACCTCTCCTTTTTCTGACTTCTTGCCTTTTTAATAGAAAAGTGATTTGCCAGAAGAACGATACAAGACAACTAGTCCAATCTCCATCTTAGGTAGTTTGGAATGTCTCTTGGCTCTTAACAGAACAAACCCACTGCCCAGGCTGAGCAAAGACAACAGAGACAGATGATCAAAAGCTGAGGGGGAGATTTTCTGTCAATGACAGTCTTTCTTTTTCAATGATGAGTTGGCACTTTGTTTATCTAATTACCTGCAAATAGACTAAACATAAAACAGGAAATCTTTATAAAGATAAGGCTAAGACAAATAGGAGAGATTAAAATATACTAGATTTTTCAGTTGCACTAAGCCCAGAAAAAAAGGATTAAAAAAAGAGAAAGTACACTAGTTTCACTTTTAAAACACTTAAGAACCATTCAAAATATAATTTAAGTCTGCCAGATAGCCTGCAATTACTTCTTGAACAAAGTGAGTAACTTTAAACTCAACAGTCAGCGGGTCACTATTCTATTTGTTTATTGCACAATAAATCTTTAGCAGACGCACAGTTTCTTATAAAAATAGACACAGAATATTGCAGCAACTCCTTTAAAGAAAAAGCAGTCTTTCTCCATCCCCTTGAATCTAGGCTGAACGTGTGATTGGCTTTGGTCAATGTAGCAATCAGAAATATGATTCGATTCAAGCAGAGGCTTGAAAAGTATCTGCACACCGGGGCTTGCTCTCTTGTTGCCTTTGGGAACCCTACACCACTGCCATTTGAACAAGTCTGGGCGAGGTGGCTGGGCCATGAGGCATGGTGCCAAGCTGCCCCATCAAGTCAGCTGATAGCCAGACAATTGCTAGATATCAAGTGAGATGATCAACGACCAGCTGACTGCAAACATGAGTTAACCCAGCTCAGACCAGAGTAATTGTTCAAGGTGAGCCTGGCCAAAATTACCAACCCATAAGATCATGAGGTAAATGCATGGTTGTTGTTTTAAACCACCGTGTTTTGGTGGTTTCTTATGTAGTTAAAAGCTGACTGAAACAGGATGGGTTTTGAAAATATTTTCTCTATTTCTGTCTGAGGAAGTTGGCACTTCATTGGCGGACTCCAATAAAATCTGAAATGTTGAAGCAATTAAAGTTATCTTACAATATGACCTATTAGCAAAACTCATATACCACTGTCCCCTAAAATGTCCCCTAAGATGGCCTCCATGCCAATCAAGCCACTCACCATCTTGCTTCCCAAAGAAGTCTAGTTCCTTTGCCTAGTGGTATCTCACTTCCTCTCTACCCAAGTTCTTCAAGACACCTCCCTTGATGACCACAGTGGACACTGCTCTTTATTTCTCCAGACTCCTGGATGTGTCCTTTCGGCACATCGTCACAAATGATTGGGTCGTTCCTTCACTGTTTTGTGAATGAACATTGTTTCTGGCACAGCTTACTCCCTTGTTGCCTTTGGGAACACATCAGAAACAGTCCCTGACGCCTGCTTTTCCTCCTTCCCCCACAGCAACTGTGTCTGAGTGCCATCAATACACACTGACTGAATTTTGTTGTCTACTTCAGTGATATGAGCAATGCCACAAAAACACATGTTGTAGCAAGTGGACAAATTTATGGACAATGAAACCTATCACTTTCATGTTGCTTTTTTCTTTTGTCTCTCTTTACAGAAATTAGCTTTTCTAATAAAAGTTTCCCATAAAGTAAAAGTTGGCACACTGAACTCATCCAACTTTCTACATCTAACTGGAGTCTATTTCAGTGGTGTAAAAAGGAAAGCTCTTGGACTTCCATTTTCAGTCCATTTGGAGTAACAGGAACCAGATTTACCTGTACCTGAAACAACTAAAAATCAGACAAAATCTATGAAACAGCAGCACTGAAGAAACTGGCCATCAGATGGTGAAGGCCAGTGATTCCTGAGAGATGAAAAGCAAAGGAGGTGATCCTCATGATTGCCCTAGCTTACTGATTGGAGAACATTTGCAGGCTGTGGTGCATAAAGGGAAAACCCAGGCAGAGCCTGGAAGTCTCCCTGAGTAGAGGAGACAAAGCTGGGAGTCTAGAGAGGCCAATGGGGATAACACTGGCAGGGTAACATACCAGAAAGGGTCTATACAGAGAAAGAGAGACCTCTGTACATCTGCAGAAGGTTTCCCTCAAGTGACTAGGTGAGGATTGTTCAGCATATGCATGTAAAAAGTAATCTGTGGCCAGTGAAAGAACTATCCAAATGAATTAGAGCAAACAGTGTCTGGAAATTATATAAGGCAGAGAGTACTGCCTGTTCCCAACAGTTACAGAGAAAAACTTCATAATTCAGAGGGAACCGGTTAAAGTTTTAACAAGTGTCTTGCCTCAGTAGTGGAAATATATTGGACTAAACATAGCTCTGGTCCTGCCTAACAAAGCTAAATGTGCAAGACCTGCAAGGATCAAACTGTTTCTGAGTTAAGCCCATCCCAGAACAAAGCTCAAAAATATTTATAAGAACACAAAAACATCCAGCACCCAGCAAGATAAAATTTACAAAATATGACATCCAATAAGAAATGACCAAGCATGCAAAGAAGTACGAAAATACAAGCCATAATCAGAAGAAAAAAGTAAATTATTTGAAACCAATCCAGAAATGACACAGATGATAGAATTAGTTGGGGAGAATGATAAAACAGTTATGACTATAGTCCACATATTCAAGAAGCTAGAGAAAATATTTAACATGTTAAAATATGAAAGGTATTAAGAAAGAGACCACTTGAAACAGTAGATTGTCACCACAGAAGAAAAATAATTAGCAAACTTGAAGACACAGCAACATAATTATTCAAAATGAAACACATTCAAAATGAAGCAAAATGAAAAAAATCAACAGACCACCAGTGAACTTTGTGGAAACTTCAAATGACCCAATATACATGCTATTAGAGTTATCAAAAGAAAGGGGAGGTAAAAAGTACCAAAAATTTTTGAAGAAATAAGCACTAAGATTTTTCGCAATTTGATGAAAACTGTAAACACACAGATTCAAGAATCTCAAGTCCCAAGCGTAAGAAACATGAAAAAACTACACCAAGGCATATCAAAATCAAACTGCTAAAAACCAATGACAGAGTTAACCTTAAAAGCAGCCAAAGGAAAAAAATGATATGTTACATGCAGAGGTACAAAAATAAAAACAGAAGATTTATCATCAAAAACAATGTAAAGTAGAACAAAGTGGTGCAACATCTTTAGAGTACTGAAAGAAAAAAAAACCCTATCAACTTATAATTCTTTACCTAGCAATAACTATCTTTCAAAAATTAAGGTGAAATTTTTTTTCAGACATATAAAAACAGGAATAATTCATTATCTAGACCTGCACTAAAAGAAATGTTGGCAGAAGATAAATAATACCACGTGGCCATCTTGATTTACACAAAAATAAAAAAGAATTAGAAAAGATAATGACACAGGTAAATATAAGCCTTATTTTATTATTTAAATATATTTAAAAGATAATCAATTGTTTACAGCAGACATAATAACAATGTATTGTGGAGTTTACAACATTTTAAAGGTAAAATCCATGATCACCATAGCATAAAGGCTGGAAGAAAAAAAATGAAAGTGTGTTGTTGCAGGGTTGTTATGCTATGCATGAAATACATACTATCACTTAAAGGTAGACTATGATAAATTAAAATGTATACTATAAACCCCAATGCAATCACTAAAATAATACACTTATTGCTAATAAGGCAACAAAAGAGAGAAAATGAACTAATAAAGAATATGCAACCCCCCAAAAGGAAGAAAGAATAAAAAGATGGAACAAATAAAAAATATAAACTCAAACAAATCAATAATCACATTAAAATGGTTTAAACACTCCAATTAAAAGGTAGAGATTATCAGACTGGATTAAAAAAAAGATTCAACACTATATTGCCTACAAGAAACATAAAACCTAATTTATGTTCAAATAATAAAAAAGATATACCATATTAATACTATTTTTTTTTAAAGCTGAGGCTATACTAATACCAGATAAAGTAGACCTAAGAATCAAGTATGTTACCAGGTATAAAGGTCATTTCAAATGAAAGGAGTCAAGCCATCAGTAGGATATAACAATTGTAAATATTTATGCACCTAATAAAAGAGCTTCAAGATACGAGGGAAAACTAATAGAACAGCAATATATTTTTAAAAATCAAAATTATAGAATGCAGTTTATTATTCTCTCAGTAACAGAACAAGACAGACAAGCACTAAGGATACGGAATACCAGAACAATACCATCAACCAAATAGACATCTACAGAACATTTCACCCCAAAACATCAGGATACATATTCTTTTCAAGTTTATACAGTATATTTGCCACAGTTGATCCTATTCTGGGCTGTAAAACAAATATCAATGAATTTAAAAGTATCCAAGTCATACAACATATGTTCTCTGACCACAATTTTATTAAATTAGAAATCAGTAACAGAAAGATAGTTGGAATATCCACAAATACTTATAAGCTAAATAAATACTTTAAAATAACCCATGGGGTAAAGACTTTTTAAAAATTGACAGAGAACTTAAGAAGCATATTAAGAGAAGATAAAAACACAACATATTAAACTTTGTGGAATGCAGCAAAAGCAATACTTAGAGGAAAATTTGTAACACTGAATGCCTATATTAGAAAAGATAAAAAGTCTCAAATCAATGACCTCATCTCCTAACTGAAAAAAAAGAGCAAATTTTACACAAAGTGAGCAGAAGCAAGAAAATAAAACAAACAGAAAAACAGTATAAAAATTAAATGAAACCAAAAACTGGTTCTTTGTGGTCAAAAAAAAAATTGATAAATCTCTAGCCAGACTGATTGGAAAGAAGAGAGAGAAGACACAAATTACCAATATTAAGAACGAGAAATACGATCACTGCAGATTTTACAGATACTAAAAAAAATAATAAGGGACTATTCTGAACAATTACATTCCAATAACTTTGACAACTTAGATGAAATGGAAGAATTTCTTGAAAGACAAATCTACTAAAACTCACTGAATCGGAAATGGATGATCTGATAAGAATATAAGATAAATATCTATTAGAGGCATTGAATTTGTGGTTTTAAACTTTCCCTTGAAGAAAGCTCCAGTCTTAGATGTCCTCATGGTGAATTCTATGAAATATTTAAGGAAGAGCTAGTACTAATTCTACGCAGCCTCTTCTAGAAAGCTAAAGAGGAAGGAGTATGTTTCCCCTCATTTTATGAGCATAACTCATGTACAGCCATTGTGGAAGACAGGCAATTTCTTAAAAGCTAAACATCCACCTGCCATAAAACTTGGCGATTCTACTTTTAGTAACAACCATGCACTACTTAACATTTCAGTCAACAATGTACTACAAGATAGTGGTTCCATAGATTACAATGAAGCTGAAAATGTGCTATCACCTAGTGATGTTATAGCCATCATAACATTGTAGCACAACTACTTTTCTTTTTTAATAATGTTAGTGTAGCCTCAGTACACAGTGTTTATAAAGTCTACAGTGATGTACAGTAATGTCCTAGGCATGAACAGTAATGTTCATGCTTTCAATTCTGTAAGCTCCATTCATGGTGAGTACCCCACATAGATGTACCATTTTTTTCTCTTTCATACTGTATTTTTACCATACCTTTTCTATGTTTAGATACGGAAATACTTCTCACTGTGTTACAACTGCCTACAGTATTTGGTACAGTTACACGCTGTAAGGTTTGCAGTCTAGGAGTAATAGGCTATACCATATAGCCTAGGAGGACATCTGGGACTGGAGCTTTCTTCATGGGAAAGTTTACAACTACAAATTCAATGTCTCTATCTTTGTTTATCTTATATTAATTCATACAGATTATTTCATCTTCTGTGAGTTTTGGTAGTTTTTGTCTTTCAAGAAATTCTTCCATTTCATCTAAGTTGTCAAAGTTATTGGAATATAATTGTTCAGAATAGTCCCTTATTATTTTTGTATAGCAAAATTGCCCAACACTGCATTTCTCAGAACATAGCCTCATCATTAAGTGACGAATGACTATATTTACCCAAGAGAAATGAAAGCACATGTACATACAAAGACAACCCAAGTGTCTATCAACAGGTAAACAGATAAATTATGGTTTATGTACACAATGGAATACTACTCAATCAAAAGAAATGGACTATTGAAACACACGACAACATGAAGGAATATCAAAACAATTATACTAACTGAAAGAAGTCAACTCCCCTCAAAGAGTATATACTGCCTGATTACACTTATATAAAATGCTAAAAACACAAACGCAAATGAATCTACAATGAAGAAGCAGATCAGTGGTTGCTTAGGGATGGGGAAGGGCAGCAATAATCACAAAGAGGCAGCAGAAGATTTTTGGGGTGATGGATATGCACATTATCTCCATTGTGGTCAGGGTTTCACTGTTGTACACATACGCCAAAACTTATATGCTGTTTCTTGCATGTCAATTTTACTGCAAAAGCTGTTTTAAAAAAATATCCCTTGGTAAGTTCAAGTTAAGTAAAATCGTATTTGTGAAAGATGCAAACCTTCGATGTTTCTTATTTAAAAAGTAAATTATCATCTCTGGTAAAATATTAACAAAAGCAAAAACTAAGTTCATAAAATATCTGATACTTGAAATTAGCACTTAATTCACAAGTAGATAATTTGATATGAAGACTTAGCGGTCAAAAATAATAATAAAATGGCATTGAAATGATGCTGAGCAATGAGATCGTCCTCACAACCTGGCTATGAAATTGAGGATCACCCTGTCTAATGATACAGGAGAAGAGGTAACTCTAAGTTATGCCCAGTTGTAAAAGGCATTTGCTTGCCCTGAAAAAAGAAAAATTAAGAATCTTCCTTCATAGCTTCAGGGTCATATCCTAGCTCTCATGATGAAACCAGCAAGCCCCAGAGGCATCTCCAAGAAACAGGCAGCTTTTCTCATCACCACTGCTACAATCCTGAAGACAGCCATCATCAGAGACTGGATGTGGATTTCAGTCTCCCTCTTGCTTTCTATTCTCCAGCCTGTTGCACACACTGCTTCAGTGCAGATCTGAGCTCCTTGGCCATGGGAAGGAATAGCAGGGCTCACGCAGTGTGCTGTGGAGATTGGTCCCACATGGAGTCTCACATTACTGTGCTGGCTCATATCTAGAGCATGAAGCCATTCCTCCAGGCCCTGGCTGTTGTCATGCTTCAGCCTGTCCACTGGCCCCTTTGTAGGCCCTGACTTTGGCATACAGCAGTTCTTGCCAGTTCTCTCATTCCCTCTTAATTTCCACCCTCCATCTAAGACCAAGTGAGTCCTCCGGCCCAAAGGAGGTCAGTCCTCTCCTGTCACAGCCCCAAGTCCACCTGTTTGGCTTCACAATTTGCCAATCTCCTGGAAGCTTCCCAAAGCGCTGACTGCCACCAGCATCTCCTGTGTTACGTGGCTCCCAGGCCTTGCTGGCCAGGACCAAGGCCCATTCTTCCTTCCCATCTCCTCTCTGCTTCTTCACTCCAGGCCAACTCACTCTTCTTTTGCACACTTGCCTCTTCTCTAAATGCTAAATTGATTCCAAATGGTCTCCCATCTTTCCCAGATTTGCAAAATCCTGTTTTGAAGAAAGATATGGACTCGCTACATTTTCTTATCCCCCTCTTAACCTCCCCGCCCCCCCACCAGGCCAATCTCAGAGCAAATAGCAATTTGCCTTACATTAGTGACTCAGTTTCCCAGACCTTTTGCCAGGGGTATCCCCCACAACAACACAGCACCTGTGCTAGGCCCCCAGTTTGATTGCCTCTCTCTTTTCAGCTCTCCTATGAAGGTTCATTTTCTTCGCAGCATTCACTGCAGTGGAAACTCTTTACTTGCAGATGATTTGCTCATCTTCTGCTTCTGCCACTGAAGTGTAAGCCCTGTGAAGTCAGGGACTGTGTCTGATTCAATCGATACACTCAATAAATACTTGTTGAATGAAATATATGAGTATGTAAGACTTGTGTATCCTATATGCATAATTTCCAAAATTAACTGGAAACTCAGTATCCTTCCATTATAACAACAAAACTTATTTAGTCCTCATTACTGGGCTTTGAGGGAAGGAATGGGGAAAGAGATAGGAAAACAAACATTCAGTGATCTAGCAATATACATTTTCTTTTTTGAGACAGGGTCTCACTCTGTCACCCAGGCTGGAATGCAGTGGCATGATCTTAGCTCACAGCAGCTGCCAACTCCTGGGCTCAAGTGATCCTCCTGCCTCTGCCTCCTGAGTAGCTGCAACCATGGGCATAAGCCACCACACCTGGGGTCTCTTTGTTGCCTGGGCTGGTCTCAAGCAATCCTTCCACCTCAGCCTCCCAAAGTGCTGGGATTACAGGCATGAGCTACTGCGCCCAGCCCAGTAATACATTTTTCTGAAGGAGAAATCTCAATCTCAATCTCTCTCTCTCTCTCTCTCACACACACACACACACACCCCTTTTTGCTCTGTGATCTTTGTACAATAATGGTACAAAACTAATGTAGCAAGTGACAACTGGAAACCATGGCAAAGATGGGAGTAGGAATGGTGGGAAAAAGTCAAGTCAGATCTAAAACATGTGTGGGAGAAAGAATCTCCAGTACCTGCTGAGGACCCACAGTCCCGCAGCACAGCATAGCCCAGGTTCCCTAGGGCCCACAGTCACTTTGTGAACCTACCATTAGCGAGCCAGACCCCGCTCTGAACTTACTGCATCAACAGAACCAGTGCTTCTCTTGCGTGCTTTGGAGGTAACGCAATCAATTAATAAGGACCACATTTAGCCTTACAGGGACTCTTATTGTTTGTAACAAGACTGCTGTCAGTAACTAGTGGCAGGCAAGTGGGAAGACTGCTTCTGCGCAGTCCAAGGAGAACACAGCATCTTTGAATGGTGGGGAATCAGACCACATTTGTACTGTTTGTTTCCTACTGGCATTTGTGGACTGGGTGCCATTAACTGTGTCACATAGAAAAACAATGTCCTTTATCCCATTATTTTATATTCTATTTGGGATTTTCTCAGAGAAGTTTGTTTTTTAAAAATGTACTTTAATCAACCAATTTAATTTTTTTAAAAACTAGAACTCCATTGCACAGTGTGGCTCTCAATTCCACTGACAATTTTTTTTTAAGTATTGGGTTGACCAAGTGATAGAACACAGCCAGCAAGCATCTGGGATCCAGCAAAACACCCAGATCACATATCCACAAAACACAGTCATTCAAAAACCCAAGTAGAACTTCAAGGCACATGTAGATGACTAGTGAGGTCAGGGCAGGAAATGATAAAAGCCAAAGCAGACAAGAATGGGAAGACACAAGCATGTGGATTCATAGGGAATAGACAGTCCACTTGGAATTGGCAACAAAGATGAAGAAGGCACAGGTACCCACAAGTTACACACAGGGTGGTAGTCAAAAGGCAAGCCTGGCAGGCCATCACTGGAAGAACTACAGTAACTGCCAACAGGCAGGAAATGCATGGAAACAGAAACCTGAATTCTGAGGGAGGAGTCTCCATAAACATGGTGGAGATAGGTGTTCAAGGGGATCACAGCAAGTGAGATTCCCATAAGAGAGAGCTTAAGCTGGGAGAAGCCACCACAGAAGCACAGAAGGCTTCCACTTTCCCAGCTTCCTAAAATATGACTGTTCTTTACTATAGCACTGTCAGTCACTGTACACAACCTCCTAAAAGCAGATGATGCAATAATAGGACTGTTCCATGGCAGCACATGACACAGTTGTATTCCAGTGACCATGAAGAAAGTGGTAAAGCCAAAAACTGGGAGGAAGGAGAGCTCCTGAGAGGTCAGCGTGGCTGATCAGGGAAGGCTGACAGCAGGAAGAGGGGAGATGCTCCTAAGAACAGTTTGAACACACCGACGCATAAACAAACCTCCCTTCCTGTTAGTATCTGACACATGGTAGGGAAACAAAGGGTTATTCAATACATGTTGTTGAATGTATGAAAAAGCTGAAGTTGGACCTCTGCCTCATACTATTTGCCAAAATAATTTCCAGATAGATAAAACATTTAAATGTGACAAAATGTAGCTACAGAAGTACTAGAAGAAACCAGGAGAAAAAAGGCTTTCTTCAGTAGGAACACAAAATCATGAAAATAGAAAAGATTTACTCATGAAATTGAATGTTTCTACATGGTAAACACACAATAAATGAAGTAAAAAAGAACAATGAGAAAAATGATTGCTACTCTTATCACAGTTTATAAAGAACTTCAATAATACAATGAGAAAAAACAACTCAATGACCCTCATATGAGGCATCTAAAATGGTCAAAGATATAGAAGTAGACAATAGAATGATGGTTACCAGGGGATTGAGGAAAGAGGGATATAAGGAGTTATTATCTTATGAGTATAAAGCTACAATTATAGAAGTTCCAGAGCTCTCCTACATAACATAGTGCCTATAGTTAATAATAACATATTGCCCACTTAAACATTGTTAAGAGGGTAGATCTCATGTTAAGTATTCTTACTACACACACACAAAAGGTTATGTCCTTTATCCATCCCTTATTATCCATTATTACTCCCTAACAAGATGTTGTTACTTATATCTGGGTTTATAATCTTACAGGAAGTAGGAAGAACTCTGCTGGGACAACTATGAGAAAGACAATTCCCAAGATCTTCTAAGGGCTCTTGACATTAATCTGAAAAACAGCCATGTCAGTGTCATTTATAGTAAACAATGGCATTATTACAAGTGGAAAAGAGAGCAGAATGCATGGTTAAAGTGCATATGATCCTTCGGGTTTCAGCACAGCATGTCCACAGAGAAATCCTCTCTGGCGTCCTAAGTATGGGCCTGAGGTTCCTACAACCTCTTCCCACTGAGCACTCACAGTGCAGGATAGGCTTACTCTAGGTGGCCTCTCTAGTCCCAGAACAAGGACTGTCTTAGGGTACCTTCAGTCCCAGGGCTTGGGCATACTGTTTCCTCACATTGACAAGGCAAGCCTCCAGCCACCATTTATGAGAAAGTCCACAAGATGGAGATGTCACTACAGGGAAGGGAAGAGGATGGGCCCGGCCTTTCCCAAAGCCTCACAACCACATATGCGCTTGAGGTGTGCTTGTTTGCTTGTTTGTTTCATTTGAATACTTGAACACAAATGGTTCAAATATTCCTGTAGTTTTATTTTCTTTCACAAAGAAAACATTTAGAAATTCTCTGCTCAAAAAGTACATTTTCAAAAAGTGAAGTGTTTTAAAAGTCTGCTTTCATTAAACAGTTGCATCTTGTATTCCTGAGGGCCTTTGCAGATAGTTCTGGTTTTCTCGTTTTGTTTTGTTTTCTCTTAAGTTCCAAACTTCATGAAAATATTACTCTGTTTCTAAAAGAGAGCCCTATTAACAAAGCTATAATAGGAGATATGGAGATGGATTCATTTTAATATCCTTGACTTAATTTTCCATATTGTTTCTTCAGCACTTCCTTCCTATGTCAATTTATCATTCCAAGTTTTATCAACATCTAACACATGAATATACTTGTGGGGGAAGACATGGAAAACTCCAAGCTCATGACAATGTCCATTTGTATTTCCAAAGTGGGCCGAGGTGCCTGAAGGGTGTTTTAGTTGGCCTGATTATCCCAGGACTTCAGTGAAGTAGTCTTGTTTCCAAATCAAGGGAATGAAGTTCTAGAACTTCCTAGTATTGTACAGGGCTCAGGCACAATGTTTATTAGTCAGGGGTATGATCACAGAAGACGTGGGTCCTCATTGCAGAAATGTAACCATTATTGATAATATAGTTCCTTTTTGGTTTTAATAATATATGTATATATAAAACATACCAACCATAAATCTTACAAATTCTACTAAAGTATATATACCTCAGTAAAAATAATCACACATCTTAATGGGCAAAAAATACTAGCATAGGTGAAATTAGATTATGGGTGATATCCAAAGAATTCAGTTGTCAAATATGAAAAAGAAAAAAATCAAACTATATAAAAATGTCTATTATCATAAGTGCAACTGATGTAATATTCTTGGGCGATAGTGCACAAGTATGATTTGGAGTTAGAAGATCCTCTTATTTCTTTTTTTTTTCCCCCCACTTACAAAACATAAGTAAAGTGGTAACACAGCCAGGTCCAGTGGCTTCCTGGTCTTAATAAAACTGCACATCTGATATGTCAAATGATTCATCATATGTTTTTTCAGAGCCACACAAGGTGACAGTGAAAAAGACAAGCAAATGTAAAGGAGGTGATAGACTCTTAGAAGCTACCTTACTCGCTCATGGATAGAGTGGATGGTAAAGAAAACCAAGTTCCTACAGCAATAGTGTACTGTAAGAAGGAAAGGAACTTAGAAGAGTCACCCCACCACTGCTGTTCCCCAGTGACCCCATCCCAATGCCAGGCTCTCTGAGGGATTTAACTCCAGAGCCTTCTTCAAGCCAAGGACTGCTGAGTCCACACCTCCCCAGGGCCTCTGGAACATCTCCCTGGATGTCAGACAGGCTCCTTGGACCACGCATGCCCCAGGCTGGAAGTCTCCACCCAATTTGCTTTTCTTCCAGTATCGTCCCAGTTCCTTGTTTCTAACATCCATACACTCGTGCAAGCCTGAACCTCTACTCATTTTGCGTCTCCTCTTACCCTCCAGGCGGCAGCCAACTCTGCCAAACCTGCTGCTCCTGGCAAGTCTCACAGCCACTGCCATGTTGGGCACGGTCATCTCTTTGGACTCTGACACTGACTCGCGGCAGCCCTTGTTCCTGCAGCCTCACCCCAGTGGCTTGTTCTATGCTACTAACAAATTAGAATTGGTTGCCTCCTGCCTCCTGTCTCCTGTTTCCAAACTTGAACAGCTCCAGTGGTCTCAGGATAAAGTCCAGCCTCTTCCCCAGGATGTTCAAGGCACTCTGGGATCCAAGTCTTTTTTTTTTTTTTTTTTTTTTTTTTTTTTGAGACAGAGTCTCACGGTCACCCAGGCTGGAGTGCAATGGCACAATCTCGGCTCACTGCAACTTCCACCTCCCAGGTTCAAGTGATTCTCCTGCCTCAGCCTCCTGAGTAGCTGGGATAACAGGTGTGCACCACCACACTCGGCTAAGTTTTGTATTTTTAGTAGAGACGGGGGTTCACCATGTTGGTTGGGCTGGTCTCAAACTCGTGACCTCGTGATCTGCCCACCTCGGCCTCCCAAAGTGTTGGGATTACAGGTGTGAGCCACCGCGCCCAGGCTCTGGGATCCAATTCTACCATTCCTGGTTTAACTGCCCACCCTCCTTATCCCCAGGGGCACTTCAGCCAGTCCAGGCAGAGAAGGAGACACAGACAGGATCCTTCAGGATCCTGGATCTTCTAGCCCAAACCTGGACCTGGGATTCCAGTGGCAGAAAAGCAGGCAGAGGCTAGGGCTTCCCTTTCAGAACCTGGGAAGAACATCCAAGCCCAGGGCTTTGGTAATCTTGTGGGCCACATGGACCCCTGTCTGTATAACTTTATAACTTCACAGACCTCCAAAGTGTTCCCAAGCAGTGAGCAGCTAAGTCACCCCATCCTTCCATCAGTGTTTACTGTGGCTCTACTATTGCCAGGCCCCAGGCACTGTAGGGAACACACCAATGAACAGAGCCTGGTTCTAGTCCCTGAGGAGCTGGCAGCCTGGCAGGTGCAAGATGTGCAACGTCATATCAGTCTGACTCCAATATTACTCACTTTGGCCCCAAATCTTACATCCCATTTGACAAGGGTCATCTGTATGGTGACCTCTTCAGGACTACAGGTAATTTCAGCTAATTCCAACAGGAGGTGCCCTAGGGTAAAGGACAGACAGGTAATGGTGTCTTCGGGGTAATCAAATGGTTACCTTATTATCAAGACCTAACTTAGCCCGAGTGTGCTCAGCCCAGGACCACACTGGACTGTGGAATCTGAGAGCTTGACACCGTAGGAGCTACATGCCATCTTAGAAGTTAACAGTGACATGTGACTAGGCAAACCCCACTGGACCTCCCTTCCTCCCGGGGCTTAAGGTCTTGCCTGCTCTCAACCCAACCAAACCTCCAATCACCAGCAGCACTCGGCAAAACATACTTCAGAATACACATAGAAGAGGATCTAAATGTGGAACGCAGGTTGCTTTAAATTTGGGATTTGAGGCAAGTGATCTCTGATGTCGCTCATGTCTAGATTCCTGATGAATGAGGAGCTGCTAGAAGTTACATGCTATCATCTCCTACACTAACAACTTCCACCAGATACACATGGTGGGCTTCACACAGCACTCCCGAGTGGACTTTTGTTTGCTCATCAAAATCACCCTCTAAGGTATGGGTTGATGTAATTGGCATTTACTCTCAGGGATTAAATAACTTCCAAGTGAGTGAGCTGGAATCCTAACCAGTCTTCTCTAACTCAGCACTCTTGCCATGTAAGGGTAACTTTCTAACTGTTCTAAAATTACAGGTCTTACCTTTCCCTTGTAAACACATCCTTGGGCAATCATTTGCTTCTGGGAGTCATAATCAGTTAATTTCTGGTGGTCTAATACTCTTGCCAAGTTAAATTCCTTCCATGTACCCATACAATTCTTTTCTCTTCTGGTAGGTCCTGGATTAATTATACAGCACCTTAATGGGCCCACTACTTTCTGATTTACATAGATTTAATCATTCAATGGTGAAAACTGATGTGTATATAACAAATTGCAGAGCTTATGTAAAATCTAGAACAGTTTTTAAGGAATGAATCAAAACATTCACACAAATATTTTAGAAGACATTTTTATACTTTCTATGGAAAGTGTGTAGGGGGATGAGACGCTAATATTAAAATATCACCTCTAATAAAATATTTGCTTAGTAAATAGTGTGAAAGAAAGAGAAAATATTCCTGGCTTCGGACAATGTTCTGTAAAGGAAAATACTTCATGTTATGTCTTTTATTTATATTTTTCCTTTAACCACACTTAACCAAATTGATTCCCCTCACTTGAGGACTGTGAAGCTATCAGCGTGCTTGTCGAACTCACCTTTCCAACCTGGCCTCCTGTGGGGGTGACACGGATGATGTGGGGGTGGTGGGCACACTGGATCCAGATGAGGGTCTTGAGGAGTGATAAGAGTTATTGCCAAAATTGCTGTATCTAAGAAGTGCAGAGGTTTAAGTTGGGGGAAAAAGGATAGAGAAATAAGTACAAGTCAGTAAATAAGACTTAGCAAACCATTTTAATTTTTGCAAGAGAAACAGGTCTGGAAATGCTACCACTGTTAGTGGTAATTCTACCTAAAGAGGTTTGTTCCCTGTTTTTTTCTGTTAATTTCTCATAAGAGGAGTTTCCCAAAGTCTAAAACCATTAGGCAGCAAGATTTATGACAAAGGGTTTAAATAAAATCCTAACATTTCCTGTTTTTTAAAATGTACGTTAAAATTATTTGCTAACATAAATTAAAAATCCAAATCAATTTCACTTGAACCATGAAGATTTTTCTTGCCTCACATGGTGGCACAATTAGTGTTAATTCCATCACAGGTCTGTAAGAAATACCATATGGTTGGCTAAAGAAACATCTTATTTAAAATTCCACTTTAGTATTTCCATATCAATTTCACTGATTAAATGTAATCCCATCACATGTTCAGTGATTGAGGATAAACTGTCCCCAGGCTTTCTGGACTGGCCTGCTCCTTAGAGGTGCATATATTCATGTTTTCATCCAACATTTCCCCTGAACCAAAATTACAGCCATGAGGTTTACATGAGATTTGATGATTTTCCAGACATGTATGACAAGTTAAATTTCAAGATTTGTAAAATTCTAGATTTCTGTTTTTCAGACTAGACGTCCTTTAGCAGACCATATTTAGGTATCATCACTCGGAGCACTCCCAGAAAACAAATCATCATCTGATGCCCTTGCATGGGCTCAGACACTCAGGATTACTTACAAATAATGAGGCTCAGAGAGCTTTGCCTCGCAAACCTACCCAGCCACAGAGCAGGACCCACCCCGTCCACCGAACTGGTTAGGGACACTGTATTACAATGTGTGGGACCCCAACAGTCACTATAAGGACACAAAGAGCTTCTTGCACACGGAGAATCCAGTCCAAACGCCCATCAACAGAAATTGGAATCCCTTCTGGAAAGCAAACTGATTTCAAAATGAGTGTATCCTTTGACAGAGTAAGTCAACTTTTGGGAAGATAACATAAGGAAATAATCTTATAGTTATTTATATACTGAAAATGTCATACAGGAAGATACTTATTGGAGCATTATTTATCTTTTTTCTTTTTCTTTCCAGAAAGCTCCTGCAAATAGTGGAACATTATTTAGATCATGGTAGAAAACTAAAAACTACTTAACCAGGTAGAAATGTGGAAATGGCTATGAAAGTATGATATATTATTTGTCAGTGGACTATTATGCAACCATTAAAAATGATTACCAATTTTATAAGTGACAACATGAAAAATGATAACATAGGCTAAATGAAAACATCAGGATATAATATACAGTTTGATCACAACTGCAAAAATATACTCAAAAGTCAAAAACTAAGTGTAGGAAAAACTATAAAAATGGGCTATTTTTAAAAAAAGAATAGAGAGATGAAATTTCAGTTTTCAATAAGAAATTTCATTATTATAATGGAAAATAAAATATTGATACGACCCACATCTATCCTGTGCTGCTAATTCTGGTCAGTTTGGCTGTTGCTGTCCTTATTTATTTAGTGTCACATGGCTGGCATATTCTCAGTGCCAGACAGAGAGAGGCTCAGAGCATACCAGTCTATTCCATTATCCTCTGTGAACACATCATCTTTGTGGGACTTGGTTTCTGAGTACTCATTTTCTCTTTAAAAACCCAACACTCTACATGTCAAACAGGTTAATTGCTTCTCCAAGTGAGTGTTGGTTTAATTTTTCAACAGGGGTCCCAAACCACAGGCCACATAGGAAGCACAAAAGCAAAGGATGAAAGGAACCTACAAAGGCAGAAATAGAGAAGGGAGAGAAAGCCAATGAGCAAAGAGGGAAAGAAACCAGGCAGCAAGCACTGCAATGAGGGAGGGGAAGGAGGCTGCCCCGCACGACACCTAGCACTCTCCGTGACAAGACCCTGATGCAGCCTGTTCCACACAGGCTCCATGCCTGTGTCAGCAGCTGCCTAGATGCTCAGCTTGTCATCCTACTCCAGCAGCTAAAACAATTCCCTTCCCACAAGTGGACATCCTGCAGAATGTTTTAACAGGATCACTTTGCTAAAATTGTGTTTAAATGACGCTATGGAAATAAAACAAGCAGAATGTGTTTTTCCCTCCTTTGGTTTTCCTAATGTCTAAGCAATTAACTCAAATGCCTCATAGTCTAATTTTGCTTCTCAATTTCAGCCAAACTAACTAGATCATACAACTCACTATTCAGCATTTTGTGTGTGTGTGTGTGGAGGGTGAGGGTTCTTTTTAATGACTAACTGGTCGGTCTTTATTATAACCCATTCAATCGCAGTCAACCACTGAGTAGTCCATCTGTGGTCACACAGACCCATGAAAACCACAAAAAGTGAACATCAGAAAAATCAATAGGAACAATACTTGTACAGTATCCAAGTTCCTGCTGGAGAAGTGATTTTAAAAGTTTACAAACTTTGCTCAGTTAAATCAAAGTCAACCTTCATTCACAAGCAAGCAGCTTTTTTTTCCCCCCCACAATTTACATGTATCTTCAACTGGACAGCTTATGTGTTTCTATTGCTCCCACCCCCACAACTATAAATAGCGGTGAAGCTTGCAGACCAAATGGGAAGGATCTGGGGCCCAGGAAAGCCCCAACTAGGGCCGAGACCATCACCAGAAAGACCAGGATCACCACCGTGGGCTAACACACTCTCTGGGAAAGATGAGATCACCAATATATTTTTGTTCCAGTCAAATGTTCAGCTCCTAACTTGCACATAGATATTGTTCTTGGAAGGTGTAAGAGTCATGTTGGATTCATTCCGCAAAAACTGTGTGAAAGATAACAACAATCCTGGAACTGTAGACCTGGAAGAGACCTGCAGAGAACTTGTAGTTTCAAGGAATTCAAATTTGGTTCACTGGGATAGTACGATTGGGGTACAAAAAAAAAAAAAAAGAAGGAAAAAAAAAAGAAGCTCAGTTCACAACTCCCGGAGGTATACAAAGCCATTCTGGAAATCAGAGGAAATTAATTTTCAGATCCTGAAGTTCCATATCTGCTCTTTTTAAAAATGGATCTTCCCATGCTGCTCCTAGGGTCTCCCAGTCCTTTCCAGCTTCTCCTTCCAAAATCACCTTCCATTTTTAGAAAGAAAAAAAACTCTTGAGCAGGTGGAATCAGTGTGGGGCACTGCTTTGTGCTATAAGATCTCCAGGGTACCAAGCAAAGGAAAACATCACTCCTGAGGGAATTCCTTAAGAAGTATGCTGGAGGGAGAAGACGGAGCTTTATTTATCCAGGGAAAAACTAGAAGCAAGGTCTCAGGCCTCATCTCTGTCTACGCGCCCACCTGAGAATCAGCCCCAAAAATGAGACTGTTGTCAGGGATGCGTATGAGCTCGCTTATTTGAACTGAAACATGAAATCAGGCTTCTTCTGACAGAAATTAAGTCTCATTTGACTAAGGACTGGCTTTGCCAAGTAGGTATACATAGGTGTTTTCCAGAATTAAATCAGTTAAATCTAAAGCCCCAAGGTTTTGAAAAAAATATAAAGCATATATACAATAGACAAATTAAATCAACAATTTAAACTTATAGTAAAAAAATCTGTAGACAGGCTTCTCAAAACTTGGAGGGAAACTTTAAAATTCCTTCAGATATAGTAAGCAAAAATTGTTAACGATCATAGATCTAGATTAGCCCTCCTATTTATTAGGTGAAAGGTCTGATACCCATAAAGACTGGTCATTTTCATGGTATGAAGGAGCTTCCTTCAAGGTTCAGGTCCTATAAGCCTTCATTTAAAACATGGTGCAGCTTCATGTTGAGTAGGGCACCCAGACTGGGGTCCCCGAAACACAGGCTCTGGCAAAACGTCTTGCTGACAAGGACTTGCCTTGGCAGGGTGTGGTGAGTGCAGTTAGGAGAGAAAGTGACTGACTGCCTAAATGACAGACAGCAGCACCACATACGGGTTAGGAAGCGACTCTGGAACAGGCTGCCTGGGGTTGAAACCGCCTCGCAACATACTAGCTGAGTGACTCTGGTCAAGGTACTTAGCCTTTCTGTGCCTCAGTTTCCTCAGTGTAGTAAGCGCTTGTAATAGAACCTACCTCTCAAGGGTAAAGTAATAAAGTACTAATTTCATGGAAAATACAGGATGTGGCTCAAAAACAATGCTCAATAAATGTCAGCTATTATTATAATTAATCTAAGATGAAATGTTCATTAGAATGATCAACTATTGATTTTTGGACAACTGATTGTTCAAAATATGCCAACTCTATTCCCAGTTCCCCACTCCAGCAGAGAGCTCATAACGCAGGCAACAGTGAAAGGCATTAATACAGGTGGACACCTGTTAAACATTCTTGGGGGAGTTCTGATTTGCACACCTCCCTCTGCCACCATCTCCATTATTTATAAGATTTAAGTGTTCATAGTAAAATACGTAATTAATACCTATGAAGTGGTTCAAACTGTAATTGTGTGTCACGTTGTAGGAAGATATTAGCATTCTTTGAAAAGAAAAATGCATACATTAGAATATAAAACAGAAAGCTATAGAAAAGGGAAAGAAAATAAAGACACCCACCTATTAGAAGAGAAAGATCGGAAGTGGTAAGGCTCAGAGGCAGAATATGTGCTCAAAGAGAAAGAATCAGAGGAACTGTTAAAGGAAGAAAAGCCCACTCACAATGTGGCACGGAAAGATAGCAAAGGACTTTGATACATTCTTCAGCGTCAAAAAGACTTCATGCCACATGGCTTGGTACAAGATGTATAAATTTGGACACATTATACACATGTAAACCTTACATTTAAAAACCCATTATTAGTAACCATATTTTAACAAATGATCCCCTTAATTCAAACAGATGACAATTTTCTCTGCATCTTATGTAAACACTGGTCATTATTTAGTCAGGGGTCAGCAACTTAAGTTTATGCCACAACTGCTCCCTGCTTGGGCTGAAATCCACAAAAAAACATGGCAGAAGCCAAGCCAAGGGGTGCAGTTAACACACTGTGTTCTCCTCCCCGAGTTAATCTCAAACAAGCCTCCAGGTGAGCAAATCTACCTGTTTTCCTTCTGGGACTCTGCTTCCTTCTCCTTGGTGGACAGGGGGGAGTCCTCAAAGTCATAGGAGAAGAGGTGGAAGGGGCTGTGGGGCACGTAGGGCAGCTTGTCTATGGTCGGTGACACCTTCAGGGAGCCTGGTGTGGCGGAGGAGGGCCGAGCAGCTGAGGCAGGGGGTGACAGGAGGGCAGATGGGGTGGCCTCAGACCCAGAGGACCCACTGTGCCAGGTGGTCCTGCCTGCAGTGCCAGCCAGAAGCGGCTTTCCCTGCGAGCTGGCATTCGAGACAGCAGGGAGGGCAGAGCTCTTGGGAGCAGCATCCCTTCCAGTGGGGCTCTGCCCTGAGGCAGCGCCGACCTTGCTGTTGGGCCAACAGGGAGGAGGAAGAAGAAAAAAAGATTTGGGAGAGAAGGAGCAAAGGTTAGGAAAAAGAGAGACAGGCAAAAAGCCACTTCTGTACTGTTATCACTCACTTCAAAGTCAAGCTGTGTTTCTCGAACTGCAGCATAAAAGCCTGTCACCAGAAGCTTTGGTTTGCCCAAGCAATCCTGACATGCTGAGTTTGTCAAACCAGGAGGTAAGACTTATAGAGGGCAAGGAGGTGGCTCTCAGGCCAAACCTAGCCTCTAGGTGTAAGAGACTTTGGGAATTTACTGGAGCCCCAAAGACTCTTCTGCACCCGGCACCTCCCATGTTTCTCCCTGCTGCTTGTGTTGGCATCTGAATTTCCACGACTGGAACTTCATCTCTGTCTTGGTCAAATAGCAGATCTGTCCTCCTGCTAAAAAGCCCAACCTTGAGGAAGAGGTATCCCACAAAGCCATACACTTTAGTGACTGCTTCCAGAACCTTTTGTGACAGCAGGTATGGCTAAGAGAAAAGGAGAAAAAATGCCAGCGAGGAAGGCAAAGAGCTAAAAAGAGGGGCCAGGGCAAAAAAGACAAATTTTGCCCGTTTCATACTTTCTCCAGGGCCTCCCACTACACCTGTGACATTCAGACGCCTTCAGACAGGCCTGATTCTGCCTCCAGGTATAAAATCCTGACCTCAGTCCCTCCACACACAGTAACTATGGGAGGTGATAGACATGTTCATTGATTGTGGTCATCATTATGCAATGTATACATATATCAAATCATCACTTTGTAAACCTTAAATATATACAATTTTTTTTTTGAGCAGAGTTTTTTGAACAGAGTTTTGCTCTTGTTGCCCCCAGTGATCTTGGCTCACTGCAACCTTTGCCTCCCAGGTTCAAGCAACCCTTCTGCCTCAGCCTCCCAAGTAGCTGGGATTACCGGCATGCGCTACCACACCTGGCTAATTTTGTATTTTTAGTAGAGATGAGGTTTCACCATGTTGGTCAAGCTGGACTCGAACTCCTGACCTCAAGTGATCCACCTGCCTTGGACTCCCAAAGTGCTGGGATTACAGGCGTGAGCCACCATGCCTGGCATTATATATAATTTTTAATTTGTCAATTAAATATTATAAAACTATAAAAAGAGCTTTCCATCTTCAGGGGGCTGGGTTTAGACACTTGGATATTTTAACACATACATTTATAACCTGGGAATCTATGTTAAACTTTGCATTTTTCCAGTCCTCTCTCAGAGAAATTGACTCCCAGCCATGTTCGTGTGAACATGGAATGTGAGCTGTCTTCTTTCCCGCCTCAAATTCAGAGCTCTGCTTGTACATAAGGGCAGGCACCCAACAGTTTCCCTGGATTGATGGGAAGATGGACATGCTGTAGCGAGCTGAGGGCAGTGCCTCAGGCGGGGAGCACACACTAAGCAGAAGCCAGCAGGAAGCAGGGCAGCAGAGACACCAACCCAACAGAAGGAAGGGGAAATCCTTTACGGTCTCAGAAGTTTACGCCAGAGAACAAATAACATCCAGATGAAGGTTAATGAATACCTAGGTACTACCAAGATCAAGCTCTGGTATTTAACATGCACATGTTTATTTCCTAAAACTGAAAAGCCTAATGGTCTCTGGTAAAGGATGCCCTCTGGCATCACTTTGTGGAGTCAGAGACTCTTCCAGGCATAAGATAAACAATCATCTACCTGTATAATAAAAATCCTAGGTAGAGACAGCACACCATTAACGGGGATGCCTTTGAAGGCCGCCTTTTCCAGCCAGATTCTTCCATCTGGTCTGAAGGTGCAGAAGCATGTGCATACCTGAGGGTTTAAGGGTTTGTGTAGGTGGGCAGAACATGCACCTTTCAGCAGATAGGGAGGCATATCCCTGTTTCAGTGATAGCCTACAGAATTTCCTACAGCTCATTTTCAACTGAAGGTGGGATGGCGACCAAACATCCTCCCTTCCCAGAGCACCTCTAAGTAATCAATCACTAGCTCTAAGCACGGCAGGGTCTCTGTTTCATGCTGATCTTTCCTGAAATGTGTGGCTAATTCTCTATCATCAGCTCATTCCTTTTCTCTCCACATCCTGCTGGCTTCTTCTCAGTCATTTCCAAACAGGGGCAAGCAATCATTAGTTTGTCAGTTCAGAGAAGATTCTATGACCCCCAGGCATGGCAGGAGTCTGCGTGTCAAACGAGCCCATCTGAGAACTTGTGTGCGCACTGCTAGCCTGGCAGATGAGGCATCAGTAGCAAAGACTCCATTAAACCTAAAGTTGGCAAAGATTTTACTTGGATTCATCCAAGATGCATTTGATTTTGCTTATTTGTAGGAAAAAAAAAAGTTAAAATGTCCATTTGCAGTGGCAATCAATTAAGTGAAGAAAACCATTCAATTTTAGAATTATTTCTGAATACTGGAAAATGAAACTACCCATGAGCAATTTTTACTGTTTTATACAGACATAATTTGGGGAAAATATCTACAGAATTTAAAAATATCTGCAAGGTGCCCATGTCTGTCAGCATTGCCTGAGGATAGAAAGAAAGCACCGTGCAGAGGAGGTGAGTAGATGACAGCAAACTCCCCAAAGGGCTACAGAGTTACATGTTAGTTGTCTTGGGTGTGAAAATAAATACTGGGAAATTTTGCTATGATGCATGGGGTGAAAATTTTCCTGTTTGGATAAAAAGCAAACCTGAATCATTAATATAGTAGTTATCCACACATTTTAGCTAATATTGTGCTGGTAAAATCAGGAAGAAAGGAACATATGGAATTCTTCTTACTGCAATGCTGAAAGGGCAAGAATCTTCTTAGGGGAGATGAGCCTTTTTAGTCACCATCAATCTGGTTGAGCTAAAGCATTCAATGAGGGAGGGAAAGGTGAGGAGAAAACCAGTGATTTTTTCCATAAAGTGTGGTTAGGAAGGTAGGATTTCAATAAAAAGTGCAGTTCTCTAATGAAAACATGCTCAGGTATTTCTACAAAACCAGTGGTTCTGTGGCTCTGTGAACAGGGTAAGTAAGAGTTTGCAAGTGGGAGTCAATGAGGAAGGGAGGTGGCCACTAGAAGGCAGTGAACTATCATTAGGAAGGAGTCTCCCACTTTTAGTGTGAGCTTGGGAGGCTCCAGTCCTAGGTACCTGTCCTTGCCCTGACAGGAAGCATCATCCTCTCTCTCTTCTTCGGAACTGGGCTCCGTGATTGGCTGCTCCTCTTCCTCCTCCTCCTCCCTGAGACAAAGCCAGGAAAAGAGAAATGCACACAGACAACATGGAAAAGTGAGATGAGCATTACAGACAAACAGGAAGATGAAGCAAAAAAAAAAAAAAAAAAAAAAAAACAACAACAACGAAATAATAATAATTTAAAAAAAAAACCCAGCTGGCTGAAATGAAGAAAAGCACACTCAGTCTGTTAGGAGACAAGAGACAGTTCTGAAATGTGGGACTTTAAACGTCAGGTGGAGATGTAAGAAAGCAGAAAAGGCCAAATTTCTTTCTCAAGCTGGCTAGATGCCACTACCCTGCACCCCCTACATGCAATTCACAGAAGCTTCTGGCCATGGGCAGACCTCCTCTGTGGTTTTTCTCCTCCACACAGAATCATCCAGTAAAGGTTTTTGGTGATGACCAGCTGCTGCAGCAACCAGAGTCCTCACATCTTTACTGCATCCCTCTTGATTAGAAATCACCAAGGGTCAGGCCAATTTGGCATGGACTAACTTCCACAGTGGACCTACGGTTTTGGTATGCCACCCCTTATTCTCAACAAATGGCCACCCCTGATTTTCCATGAGTGTGTTTCAGGGGTGCAGTTCCACTCCCACTTCAAGGGTAGCACTTAGTCCAAGTGGGGCCAATTCATATCACACCTGGGGTTTCTCCTGGTACCATCAGGGATGACTCACTATAAGGACACCCTGAGTCCAAGAAAAACATAGTTGAAACTGGGAGAAAAGGAGAGGAAAGCAGTCCCCCTGACCATTTTAATGCCTGTATCCAGCAATTCTGGAGCTCTACCCTAGCCTTTCACTAATGGAAGATAATAAATTCTCATTGTTGCTTAGGGTGGTTTCAATTGGGTTTTGTCCTTGCAGCTAAGTACAGACTAAAAACTTTAAAAACTGGGACATTCTCTTTCTCTGGTCTCTAAGTCCTGTCAACAACTGACTTATGTGGTGATGGTCCACATGGAACACCTGTTCAATGCCCTGCTGGGCTTCTCAATCCCTTGCCTTGCTGAACTCCAGTGACCTCCACCTTTAGCCCCTCCCACTCTAGACCTCACCATCATACATAACTAGCCCACCTTGGAAATCTTACATCCAATCTTCCCACCCCTGACCACAAGCCCCCATTCACCCAAATCTCTCATTCCTTTCCTCTCACCCAAATTCTTCACCTTCCTAATGCATGTGCATTCTCTACTTTCTCAACGTCCCCAGCACCTTCTTGCTTTCAGTCCTTACGGATCCACCATGTCTCACTCCAGGCATCATCTACCAGGATCTTTAACTCTGTCATCCCACTGTCCTTCAGCTGTTTTTTCCTTTTTACCAACATATAAAATACATACAGAAAAGTACACAAACCACTGAATTTTCACAAAATAAACACACCTATCTAACCAGCACCCCCTTAATGCTCCTTTCCAACTGCTTCCCTCTCCCACCCCACATCAAATAGTGTAAAGTTAGCTTTGCCTGGTTTTATTCTCCATCTAAAAGGAATCATAATCTGCCTAGCTTTTGTTCAACATTACACCTGTGGGATTCATTGACATAGTTACGTATACTTGAAGATCATTCCTTCTTATTGCTGTATTCCAGTAGTTTACCCATTCTACTTCTGATGACACTTGGGTACCCTTCAATTTGGGGCTATTTTGAATAGTGCTGTCATAAACAGTGTAGTACATGTCTTCTGGTGAACATATGTATATATTACTGTGTACTGTATCTTGGGATGAAATTTTTGGGTCATAAGATATGCTTGGGTTCATCTTTATTAAAAACTGCCATTTAAAAAAATGATGGGATGAATTACCATCCCCATAAGTAGTAGATGAGCATTCTGATTGTTTTACATTCTTGCCAAGATCTGATAATTTTGTCTATTTCATTTTAGCCATTGATCTGTGTGTAGTGATGTCTCACTGTGCTTTTAGTTTGCTTTCTCTGATGACTAATGAAGTTGGGCACACTGTCACACTTTTAATGTCCATTTGGATATGCTCTTCTTTGAAGTGTCCAAGTGATTTTTTGCCCATTTAAAAAAATGAATTTTTTTTTTGTATTTGAAGAAGTGTGTTTTTGAAGACAAAGTTTTGCTCTTGTTGCCCAGGCTGGAGTGCAGTGGCGCGATCTTGGCTCACTGCAACCTCTGCCTCCCGGGTCAAGCGATTCTCCTGCCTCAGCCTCCCAAGTAGCTGGGATTACAGGCACCCACCACCATGCCCAGCTAATTTTTTGTATTATTATTTAGTAGAGACGGGGTTTCGTCATGTTGGCCAGGCTGGTCTCAAACTCCCGACCTCAGGTGATCCACCCGCCTTGGCCTCCCAAAGTGCTGGAATTACAGGCATGAGCCACCGCACCCAGCGAAGAAGTGTTTTTAATATCATTTGCCCTTTGTCATTTATATGTTCTGTAAACATCTTTCCCTTCTCTATTGTCTTTCATTCACTTCATGTCATCTTTTAATAAGCAGAAGTTCTTAATAATGTCCTGTTTACCTTTGATGGCTAATGCCTTTGTGTGTTAATTTTTGTTGTTGTTGTTTACACCAGGTCTTAAAGATAGTCTCTATGTGTCCTTCTAAAAGCTTTATTTCACTAACTTTCAGATTTACATTTGTAGAGTCCAACTCTAATTGATTTTTGTTATCATGTAAGATAGGGGTCAGATACATTTTTTTCCCTACATCGATATGCAATTGGCCCAGAACCATTTAGTAAAGGGCCTTCTCTCCACTTCAGTATCTTGTTCACAAATCAGGTTAATATACATTAAAATATATATTTGTAGATTTCTGGACTTTTTCTCACAAGTCAACTTGTTTTTTGCTGTACTATTGATAGGGATTATGTTGAATTTATATACAAATCTGAAGAACGGACATCTTTGCTATGTTTTTTAATCTATGGTTGTGATATATACAGCCTTTATTTAGACCTAATCTTACTGCTATCTTAATTTCTCTTAATAGTGTTTAAATTTTTACAGAGGTCTTAGATATCTTTATTTTTAGGTATAAATTTGGATGCTACTGTACATATTATTGAACTAAATTTTATTTTCTATTTGTTGATAGTATATAGAAATAAACTTTTTGTAAATTTTGCTTGTATCCAGCAATTTTTCTAAATTTATTATACTGTTTCTACAGCTTTTTTTAGACTTCCTCTGTAGACAATCGTTTCATCACTAAATAATGATGGCTTTACCTACTTCTTTCCAATTCATCTGCCTTTCCTTTTCCTTGCCCTAGTCCACTTGCTAGGACCTCCAACATTATGAAGAAATGGAGACAGTGATGCTTCCTTTTCTTGTTCCAAATCTCAGGGAAAAGTATAAGGTTTGTCATAGATTTTTTTGGTAGATAGCCTTCATTAAAAAATTTCCTTCTAATCCTAGTTTGCTAAAAATCTTTATTATAAACAAGTATTAAAGTTCTGTCAAATGCCTTTCCTGCATTTAAGATAATCATGATTTTTCCTTTTTTCTGTTAAAGAGCTACAAAGACTGCTTTTTTAAAAAAAATGTGAAACCAACCTTGCATACCATGAATAAACTTAATAAAGATAATACATTTTGTTGTAATGTATTATTTTTTTATATACAGCTAGATTCTATTTCTTAATTTATTAAGAATTTTTTACCTATTTTGGAAAGAGATTGATCTGTAATTCCCCTTTCTATAATGTGCTTGTCAGATTTTGAAATCAAGGTTATACAGGCCTTATAAAGAGGTAGGTAGAGGGATTGAGAATTCTGTAACTAAGAAGGGAGAGATGGATCTGGACTTGGGGTGCCTCTAGCAGAAACAAGGAGAGCAGTGAGATAGCATCCCTCCTGTCATGGCAGAAGCCACAAACAAGCACATCTAAGCCATCCTTCCTTTTTTTTTGAGACAGAGTCTCACTCTGTCACCCAGGCTGAGGTGCAGTGGCACAATCTCACCATCTTGGTTCACTGCAGCCTCTGATTCCTGAGTTCAAGTGATTCTCGTGCCTCAGCCTTCCGAATAGCTGGGACTACAGGCATATGCCACCAAGGATGAATATTTTTGTATTTTTAGTAGAGATGAGTTTTTACCATGTTTGCCAGGCTGGTCTTGAACTCCTAACCTCAAGTGATCCACCCACCTCAGCCTCCCAAAGTCCTGGGATTACAGGCATGAGCCACCATGCCCGGACTCAGCCATCCTTCTGAGCTTGGCATAGTATACCCTCATACACCACCCTCTACCAGCCTCAGTCTTCTTTTCCTCCATGTGCTCCCACAGCTGCCAAACTATACCTACAAGCTCCATCATGAGGCCACCTTCCCTCAGCTTGATCAGGAGTTTGCAGGTGTTATTACTTCTGGTCCACACAAAATGCCCTCCACCTTGCCAATCGATGGGCCTCTCCTCTTTAAAACAAAACACTGAGCCCCTCCCTCCAAAATTCCTTGATTCCATTTACTCTCCTAGGTAGAGCTGGAGAGGTTCTGGAGCCAGACTGCCTGGGTCTGGTCTTCAGAGTCACCACTTTTGAGCCCTGTGACCTTGGACCCCACTTTACTCATCCCTACATGGGGGACTAACAGTACCTATCCCCTAGGAGGAATGCATTAATATGTAAAAGCACTTTGTCTTTTTGATCCAACTCTTTTCCAAATGGCTGTCTCACAGACATTTAAAGACAGCTATCTGAACCTACATCCCAAGCTGTCTTCTCTTTGGGTTCAGCATCCTCAGATCCCACAATAAATCTTCATATGATGTATGTGTTGTAGCTTTGCTATCACAAGTGGCAGGGCAGAACCAAGGGCAGACAGCACAATGACCAACTTGGAGGGCCTACATCCAGGATGCCCTATGACCAGATCACTGGCCTTGCCTATAATGCAAAGGGGTGGAGAAGGAAATATCCTCTCCTAGGGCACAGGACTTTCGAGGCTTGATTTTATTTAGTTCCAGTCTATGATAAAATCAGTCAAATGAAATGATTTTTATGCTAATAATATTTAAGACTGAATAATTAATTCTGACAACTTTGCTTTTTCTCAAACTAGATTTTCTTATAAAGCGTAACTTAATTGTGTTTATATTGTGCTAAGGAATTCTGGGTGTTTGGCCTTTGGCTTTCCAATACCTCCACAGGTCTTTTGCTTGTGATTGATAAGGAGTTACTCCAGGGCCCAGGCCTGTTCCAAATCCATTAGGTATCTTCCTTTTCACTGCAAACAGTCCCAGATTTGAGGTCACCGTTTTCAAGTTGGAAAAGCAACCCAGAGGCCTGCAGCCTGACCAGTTCTTTGGGGCATAGTTTCCAACAAAGCCAATGTAATGCCTCGGATTTGGGTCTCAGGCTAATGGGTCATGTTTCTCGGGCTTCCAAACACCAAAAGGAAAATGAACGTTGCTGAGCTCTTTCAGAAACACGATACAAACATTCAAAATAATGTTAAAGTATGTTCTAAGACCAAAGCAATCAGAATGAGAAAAAGTTGAGCAATACACTGGGAGCAGACATTTGCAATATATCTAATAGACAAACTCAAATCAAGAATATATGAAAATATATTTTAAACTTCAAAAACACAACTATAAAATGAACAAAATACATGAACACAGCCAACAAACTGGTATGAAGAGATATTTTATTCTGATTATCAATCAGGGCACTATGAATTAAGGCCACAGTGAGATACCATTTTCTATCTACTTGGTAAAATTAGAAGTCTAATGATACCAAGTGATGAAAAGAATGCAAGTCAACTAACTCATATATTGTTGATACGAGGATATATAGGTTTAACTGGCAAAATAATTAACACTATCTTGTAAAATTAAACATTAATATCATGACCTAAAAGTTGTATTGCTATACCCTAGGGCAGCGATTCTGAACCAGGGTTATTCTGCCCCCACCCCCAGGGGACATTTGTCAGTATCTGGAGACAATTTTAGTTGTCACAACAGGGGTGGAGGGCAGGGAATGCTATTGGCATCTAGTGGGCTGACACAAGCATGCTGTAAAACATCCCACAATGCACAGAATAGCCCCCACGACAAAGAATTATTCAGTTCAAAACGTCAACAGTGCTGAAGTTGAGAAACCTTCCCTAGGGATACTGAAGCACCAGTGTACTAGGATGACAGTCCAATAATGTTCTCAGCAGCACTATCTGTAATTGTCAAAAGCTGGAAATGACCCAAATGCCCTCCGAAGGGAAAAAATAGATAAAGATTGTGGTAAATTCCAGGCAGTGAAAATCCATATTGCCAGCTTCACATGACAATATGGACGACCACCAGAAACATAACGCTGAGTGACCAAAACAAGTCCAAGAAGAACATACATTTTACAACAAAGTGCAGAAAATCAGAATTATATAATCTAATGTGTCATATGTGTGTAATACTTTAAAAAATACGTCCATTGAAGTACAGAAAAAAAAGTAAAAAAAAAATACTGAAAAAAAACCCCACAATAAAACCCCGTAAGACAGTGATAAACACATATTTAAGTATTGGTTACCCAGGCCTAGGGATGGGAGATTGGGAAGCACAGAGATGGAAGTTAGAAGTAACACCTTGCTTTTTAGGTTAGGTCATAGTCTCCTTGATGTTCTATTATATTCGTAAATATTATATAAAATAAACTAGAAGATAATCATGCAAAGACCAGTGATGACAATGTGTCATGAACAAAGGATTATAATTAACCCAACTCTGTACAATTAGGATTTTTTTAATTTTTTTTTTTTTTTGAGACGGAGTCTCGCTCTTTTGCCCAGGCTGGAGTGCAGCGGCGCTCTCTCGGCTCACTGTAAGCTCCGCCTCCTAGCGGGAACTACAGGCGCCCGCCACCACGCCCGGCTAATTTTTTGTATTTTTAGTAGAGACGGGGTTTCACTGTGTTAGCCAGGATGGTCTCGATCTCCTGACCTCGTGATCCACCTGCCTCAGCCTCCCAAAGTGCTGGGATTACAGGCATGAACCACCGCGCCTGGCCTACAATTAGGATTTTTAAAATATGTAACGAAACAATTTTTTTAAACTTTTATTTTAGGTTCAGGGACACATATACATGTGTGTTATATAGGTAAACAACATCACAAGGGTTTGTTGTACATATTTCTTCACCCAGGTACTAAGCCTAATATCTAATAGTTATTTTTTTCTCTTCCTCTCGTTCCTCCCATCCTTTGCCCTCAGGTAGGTCCTAGTATCTGTTGTTCCCCTCTATGTGTCCATGTGTTCTCATCATTTAGCTCCCACGTATAAGTGAGAAGATGTAGTATTTGGTTTTCTGTTCCTGCATTCGTTTACTAAAAAAAGCAGTGTAATTATGGGGCAAGGGCTTTATCTCCCTCTATTTAACAATTTTTTTTTTTTTTTGAGACCGAGTTTCGCTCTGTTGCTCAGTCTGGAGTGCAGTGGCGCAATCTTGGCTCACTGCAACCTCCAACCCCCGGGTTCAAGCGATTCTCCTGCCTCAGCCTCAGTAGCTGGGATAACAGGCATGCACCACCACACCCAGCTAATTTTTATAATTTTAGTAGAGATAGGGTTTCACCATGTTGGCCAGGCTGGTCTCGAACTCCTGACCTCAAGTGATCCACCCATCTCGGCCTCCCAAAGTGCTGGCATTATAGACATGAGCCACCGTGCCCTGCTTAACAAATTTTATCGAGCACTTATGTGCAAAGATGCTGGGGTGCAGTGGCTAAACAAAGTCCCCATCCTTGGATTACAGACCAGTGAGGGAAGAGACACTAAACAACTCACTGTAGCAGGAAGTATTCAACCCATGGGGCCCAAGCTACCCAAAAAGACTCTGCCATGCTGTTGAAGCAAAACTTGGCTGTTTAAAGCCAAAGAGGACCTGAGTAAGGGACAAGATGGAATTTTGTACATGACATTCCCTTGTGCAACATGTCTACTGACCTAGGGTCAAGTCTAGTTTGCCTAGCTGACCTCTAATCTCTTATCACCTCTCCAACTTCGTCTTCCACTTTCCCTTCTTGAACCTCCTCACCCTAGTCTTACACAGTCTACTGATATATCAAGCTTCCACCCAACATCAAGGGCATTTCATTCTTGGAGTCCTTGCAAAAGCCATTCTTCCTGACTAGAGTTACTTTTCCTGCTCTGTTTCTCCAGGAGACCCTGCCGAGAGCCCTGGCTCCAAGGGACATCCAATAAGTATTTGCTGCCTGCTGCAGTTCCATGGCCCTGAGGACCTAGCACAGCGTTCGGCACAGAGGCTCTTGCTATGCATGATCCAAGGGCAAGATTGACAATTACTTGGAGATGACCTCAGAGATCTCCCCATGTTGCAGAGAAGAAGGATGGGGTCTGGAGAGGGCAAGACCAAACAGGTTGCCAGTAAGAACTCTGATCTCCTAACATCCAGGCCAGACTCCTTTATAACATGCCAGGCTACCCCATGAAACTTAAAGCAGAATCTAAACTGTTTTCATCACTGCATGGTTCCTTTGAAGCACGGTTCCTGAACCGTGCTTGGCAATCCTTCTTTCACACAGCACAGAGAAAAATAATGCCTCGTATTGGACGAGGCTGCGTATGGCTCCCAGAAGACCAGCCCAGAGCCCAGTCACCCCAGACTTGCCTGCTGTCCTGAAAGCCTGGAGGAGCAGTGCCTTATGACCCATTTGTGGCAACTAGTCAAAAAGCTGTCTTAAGGTTTAGATAAAATGCAGACATTTAAACTGTCCCATTTAGTTCCATAAAATGCATAGGACATATAAGATATTCATAGAAATATTGTGTTACATTTATGGTAAAGAACGTGGCCCTCCAGTCTTGGTCTGCAGCCTTCTGTGTTACTGAATCCTTAAATTGCAGTTTGATCTTGGCCTCACAGTGACTCACACTTTCTGTTAACTTTAAGGCTGTTTCTAGGTCACCAAGGGCCCAAGGTAACATTTGAAAACTTCCAATTAGCAATCGTAATCAGTTAAGACAAATATCTGGCCAACTTGAATCAGTGATTTCACTTAAAAGTAGAGTTTTGTTAGCCATCAAGTTTTTTAAAGTTTCTGCAAAAGATTTTACCAGCCAAGAGAATGAAAAGACATCTAACAGAGCCCAGCTGTTGCTCTGATGTTTCCATAGTGAGAACCCAAAGTTAGACAGGAAAGTATTTATTGTCCCTGTAGCATGCAAAGTTTAGGAGGAGTATAAAGTATAGCTCATGGATCCCTAATATACCCAAGAAGCTGGACTATGGGCTAGTACCTTAATACATAAGCCATTATTTTGCTATTTTGTTTTAGAATCAAATAAATATTAAAGGGTCAAGCATATTATTTCTGCTGAAACATGGAGTAATTTAACATAATGGAATTCAAGTCTGCAGAGTACAAACATCAACAGAAAAAAAGCACAATTAGTAACTGGGGTTACAGATTTATTCAGGTGTAAAACAAATGGATCTAGTGATAACTACAGACTATGAGGCTTCTCACCAGTTTTTGTGTATACCTTGACTTTGTGTTTAAAAAAAAAAAACACTTTATTCTAAGCCACAGATATTCGTTGCTGGCACGATCTCGGCTCACTGCAAGCTCGGCCTCCCAGGTTCACACCATTCTCCTGCCTCAGCCTCCCGAGTAGCTGGGACTACAGGCGCCCACCACCACGCCCAGCTTTTTTTTTTTTTTTTTTTTTTTTTTGAGATGGAGTCTCGCTCTGTCGCCCAGGCTGGAGTGCAGTGGCGCGATCTCCACTCACTGCAAGCTCTGCCTCCCGGGTTCACGCCATTCTCCTGCCTCAGCCTCCCGAGTAGGTGGGACTACAGGCACCCGCCACCACGCCCGGCTAATTTTTTTTGTATTTTTTAGTAGAGACGGGGTTTCACCATGGTCTTGATCTCCTGACCTCGTGATCTGCCCGCCTTGGCCTCCCAAATTGCTGGGATTACAGAGGTGAGCCACCACACCCTGCCTTTTTTGTATTTTTAGCAGAGACGGGGTTTCACCTGTTAGCCAGGATGGTCTCGATCTCCTGACCTCATGATCCACCCACCTCGGCCTCCCAAAGTGCTGGGATTACAGGCGTGAGCCACCACGCCGGCCAATATTCGTTGCTTTAAATGTCCCTCAGAAGTTGACAGAGCAGAAGATGACAGAGAAACTAGGATGAAGATAGGCTGCATTTTTCTAAGAACTGTGGAAACAGCAGGAACTAAGCATAGTCCCCTCATGAGATTTCAGGAAGGCAGCCTTCAGAGGCAAAAAAACAGCCCTGCTCAGGGTCTTTCTTCAATCTGTCCCAAGACCTTGGTGGATCCAGGTCTTATTTCACCCTTAAAATGAAGGAAAATACACTGGAATGGAAGACTCCAGTTCTGGCTGTTATAACTAAAAAATCCAGTTGTGTGGACATGAGACATGTTTTGTCACTTCCAGAAGTTGTACAATGACTAATCTCATGTGTGTTTTTCACTTATGGGAAGAGACCACCCTCCTAAACCAGGACAAGCTCAAGGCTGTTGAGGGTGGTCTTGGGAGGTCCAGCAATGGGGGTGACTGACACTGTCTCTAATGCATGCCTCAACGCTTCCTGCCTCTCCACACCACTGGCAACCTCCAGCCTAGAGATTCGCATCCTTAAGGCATATTATTTTAAAAGGTGAATGCTCAGGCCCTCCTTTCAGAAACTGCATTCAATTGTTCTGGGGTAGAACCTGAACATGGGTTATTTTAGATGCTTGGCAGGGTTGAGACTACCCTGGTCTAAGTTATCAATGTTTCCCAGTAGCTCGGCATCAATAGCCACGACCTATGTCCCTGCTGCCACTCTCCCTTGCCTCCAATCCGATCCCCACCAAGCAGGCAGGCAGACAGGCAGCTTTTCAAATGTGCACAACTGAGCCTCACATGCTGACTAATAACCGGACTCTGTGCTGTGGTTTCCCAGGCCCTGCAGGACCTGGTCTGCTCACTGTGCAACCTCATCTCCACCCTGTGCCACCTGTCTCCGGCCACACGCTACAGCCTCACCTCCCAAGATGCCTATTAGATACCCAGATATACCAAGCCCTTTTCTCCCTTTGCCATTGCACATGGCATGCCCCTGGCCTGGGGAGCTCTTCTCTTACTCTTCTCATCCTTTGGGACTCAACCTAAATGCCTGAGGAGGTTTTCTGGACCAGCCCCATCACACTTTTCTCTTTTCTAAAGAGTTTTTGCTATTTTTAATGAACATTTACTTACAGGAATTCATACTCTCTTTGAGAAAGGAAGTATGCTTATACTACTACTGATAACAGTTAAGTCTCCTTTGACCAGAAATAACCACTGTTATACATTTGGTGAATAAACATCTAGATTTAAAAAAAACCATATTATTCTACAATCTTTTTACATAGCAAATGATTTGACAACTATGTTAGCACTTCTGGTATTGGTATTGTGCATTTCTTCTACCTGCTGGTGGCATCCACCACATAAATCATCCAAAAGTAGACGTTTTACTGATCTAGCTAGTCCCCAATTGTTTGCCATGCTGTACCACAAGGATGCAGTAATGCCTCTCCCTGTCCACGTCCTTGTGCACTTCTGGAGGGTCTCCTCAAGGATATATTCTCATATCCCTGTAACCCTCTATCTACCACATGGCCCTGCTGGCTCGCTTCAAAAGCCCTCTTCTAAAGCTACTCATATTTACTTGCTATAATATTTGCACTCTGTCTTATGAAACTGTATGTTTTGTAAGGTTCATGTTCACCACTGTATTCTCAGATCCAAGAACATGGGAGGCACAAGGAAATAGGAGTTGGGGCCTAGTACGGTGCCTCACACCTGTAATCCCAGCACTTTGGGAGGCTGAGGCAGGCGGGTCACGTGAGGTCAAGAGTTCAAGACCAGCCTGGCCAACTTGGTAAAATCCCATCTCTACTAAAAATACAAAAATTAGCTGGATGTGCTCACGTGAACTCAGGAGGCGGAGGTTGCAATGAGCTGAGATTGTGTCACTGCACTCCAGCCTGGGTGACAGAGCAAGACTCTGTCTCAAAAAAACCCCAAAACAAACAAAAACAAAAATGAAATAGGAGTTAGATGAACAAATGAATATGATTTTGTTCCTTTAGTCCCAGAAGACAGTATTCCTGTCTCAACAAAATCAGTAACTGTAATATCAAAGGTCATAAGATGTCACTATTGACTAAGAAGTCTTTTAATGTAAGGCTACTCTGAAACAACACACCTAGTATTGGGGGCTTCTCTTCTAGAGATCTGGTGGCTTGCTCATTTACTTATAGACATGAGCTATCATGGATGTGGACCCAAGTCCATAAATGCAAACAAAAACAAAGGTAGAGTCCAAGGTACTTCATACTTGTTTTTTCCTGATCTCATGATCAAAATTATTTGACCCTCCATTTGGAAGGCAGTTTTGCAAAGCTTGTTATGAATGAAAAAATATATGGAAAAGAAAAAAATAGCTTCTGAAGTCTGGTAATTCAGTATGTGTTTCATACCAGAAGGCCTGCCCACATGCATGCAGTCGTGACATGCCCACCCCCACCATCCCTGCTCCATCCAAGGACCCTGGGAGACAAATACCTGCACCTCACAGGCCCTGACCGGCCACCTCCTTATGAGGGCTCATCTCTAGTCAGTTTTTAATCTCATGTTTATAAAACCAGAACCACATGGCTGAAAAAAAAAAAAAACCTCAGGAATGAAATTATTTATCTAGGGCCATGTGGATATGGTAATTGATTACTTCTGAAGTGTGATATAATAGTCTCTGGATTCCTCACTGAGCTATCATGTCTTTGGGAAGTATGCTCTCTCGGGACGATCAAAGACATTTAGGCTACACAGAATCATCCCAAATGTGCCCAGGCTTTCTTTGGCCTCTTCAACCTACATCTTCAGAGTTTCATTTCCCTATTTGTTCAACCTTCATCAATGAAGAGTTACCACCAGGCTGCCTCCACAGGCTCTTATCAAGAAAAAATAATCTCATTTCTCTTTCCATGGCTGCATTTGATCAACCCAGCTTAGTACTCCTTAGATAGCCCCTGCTCCATTTCCAAAGGGATCCTGGGAGTTGCAGAGGGCTATAGAGAGAAATGCTTATTCTCTAGCTGGATGACCCACACCCATGCCTGCGTGGACTGCCAGCAAAAATCGAGCCTTAGAAAGTGCTGTGAACATTCAGAACACAGAGGAGAAGGTGCATCTTACAGGAGATGTGGGGTTTGCACAGGTCAAAGGGAAACTTGGCCCTAAAAGAAAATTCCCAAAGCAAGTAAAAGATTCAACTAGGAACTTGAACCTTTCCATCTGAGGTATGTTCACTTCCATTCCCATAGTAAACAGCTTGTTTCTTCCAGAGCCCTCATACCACCTAAGTCCACTCTAGCCTGAGAAACAGTCACACTTGATGATAACTGATGTCAAGGTTCATTGACTTGAAATGTGGGTGATGTTCTCAGTTTCTTCATTTCATGAGATGAAAGTTCTGTACATTCTCTTGCTGGTTTTCCCCAGCCAGTTCTCTGCTCATGCAGTTTATTTTTCCTGGGTTAGGGCCTCTAAACTAGAGCTTCAACCATCACCTACAGGTATTGGAGTTCCAGAAGTGCCTATCCAACTGACTATGGGAATTTCCACCTGCCTGACCCATAGATACATCCCAGAGCTTACTGACTGGCCCCAGGTTACTGATTGCCAGAGAATCACCTCAGGCCCCTTTGTCTTTGTCACCATGCAATCCAGTCATTGTCCTACAAACCACAGCCTCCTGCATTCTCAGCACCTCCCTGTACTTTCCCTTCTCTCTTCCCCTACTTCAGTCAGGCCCCCTCCACTCCTTCCTGGACCAGCAAAAGCCCTGCACCAATCTCTTTGTGCAGCCTGCTCTCCCCCAGTGAGTTCCCCACGCTGTGCCCAGAATGCTCCTGCAGAAACACTACACTGACTTTCACTTAATCATTTGAAATTCATCAGTAGCTCCACTTGGCCTTAAGGGTAAAATTTTGCCAATTTCTTCAGAACCTAGAAAGATCCTCAGATTCAATTCAGGAAAGTTCAAACCCACAAGAAATTTGCAATCTGGTCACAATGAATATTTGAGAAACCAATCCTGCCCCAGATACCAGGAGCATTGCAAAGTAACTTCTTCCTCATGTCCCAGTGCCTCTGCCTTTATTCAATACAGTTCCTCCCATTTCCAAGCCCACTCTCCCAGCCTTCCCAGACCTCTTCTCTCCAGGCCACGCTTTGCTATTCAACACTCAGCATGAATCTCTTGGACACTGCTGAATCACTGGCTGTATTCCAATCATACTTTTGTCAGGAGGTCACCACCCTTGTCAGTGAATCCCATTTATAACAAGTCACTTACCATCAGACAAATCTTCCCAAGTAGCTACTTGCCACTCATAGTACCAGTGGTTGTTAATCTGGTTGTTGTGAAATCCTCTAGCATGTTTATGCGGGTGCACAAAATATTTTCTCCAATTCACGTCCATATTCATTTAACAATTACCTTGTTTAACAGAGTAATATCCGTGAATGCTTCAGGGCATGGATTGATGATAATAACAGCACTGGGCAAAGCACATATTTGTGTTAACTCTCCCACCACTGTATTAAGGAGTACAGGTACCATCATCCTGAGTTTACACACAACCACGCCTATGCCCTCCCCCACCTCACCTGCTGCTCCTTCACTGCACACGGCCAGCCTTCCTCCAGGAGCCAGGGCTGAGCAGGTCACCTGAGTTGCAGATTTTGTAGATTAACGTCATATAACACCCCATCTCACAGTATGTCTTTTGCTTGCAAATAGATTGCTCATTGCCAACTGCTTCCAAGAAAGAGATAGGGCTGCTCTACTATTCTGCTATTCTACTGCAGACTCAGGATGAATTCTCTAATCCTGGCAATGAAGTTTTGTGGACAAGGCATGGGAAGCTGTGCTGTCCTAAAACTTAGGCATGTAAACACACCTCCTTCCTGTCAAAACATGGGAAGATGAGCTCACCCCCCAGCACAGTTCCATAATTAGGCTCCCCGATTTGCCCACTGCTTCCTGTGGCTGGTGGAAAGATGCCAAAACTCTTCTTCACTCCTGCAGGAAAATAGAAAACAACACCCCTCCAATTGCTTCCCTCCAGCTCCCACTCCAAAGGCACAGCCCCAAGGCTTGGCTACCCGCATCCTACCACCTGCTGGGCCACTAATTGGTATGCATCAGTTATGAGCCATCAAAAACTGAGGATGGCTTAGGTCTCTGCTCCTCCACAGCCTCACGATAATTGATAGTTAACTGTGGCTTCCTTTTAACTATGAGTTTCTGTTCTCTATACCTTCCCTTACTCCATCGCCAAGGTAGTGGTTACTTATGACTAACTGGAAAGCCTTGTTCCAGTGTTGCAGCTATTGCTCTGAACATTTTCAGAAGTCCCCTCTACAAAATGTCTTCAGTGCCCATTTATGAGAAAAACAAGCAAATCAGTAAGTATGATTTCAGGATCAAAATCAAACAGTGACTAAAAAAGAATACAGCTCACTAAGATTACCAAGTTCCAGTAAAACATTTGCTCTGAGTGATTTTTTGCTTTCTCAACAAATCTAATTCATCCTCAAAAGATATAACATTCTCATTACTGAACACATTCTATAGATTCAGAGAGTACTTTCAGGTATGTTAGATTCTGAGTGCAGGCTATGGACTCTGACTGCCTGGGTCCCAACCCAGCAGAGCCTCTGTAATCTGGGGACAAGCTCCTTAACCTCTCTGTGTTTCGGTTTCCTCACCTGTAAAATGGGGACGATACTCCTACCTTCTTCATGGAATTTACAATACATGTAAAATTGTTTAGTCCAATAGCCAGCACAAAGTTAATCCTCCATAAATGCTGGTGTTAGAATAGGTAGTTAGGCAGATATGACTAGGGAAGGAGAGTATCCTCCAACTCCAGGAATGTCAGGTGACCATCAAGTGATGGCCTGGCAGCTGTTAAACTGTCTTTTTAAAATAATAATTGGTCATAGCTGGTGCCAGTGAAAGGCGGTCTCCTAAGAGAGAAAAAACACATAAAGCTAGTGATCAGCAGCTTCCCAATAAGATCTCAGGAGTTGGGTGATTGGGCTCAAGCACACACACTAAGAGGCAAAATGGCAGAGTTTAACTGGTATATGACCTTCCTCTAGGAACACTGGAAGATAAGGGGAAACCGCCTCAAGTGAGCATGCACACAACTTCAGTAAACACAGTGCACACGCAGCCCCTCCCAAGTGCCAGCAGGGCACTGCGCATGCGGACAGCCCACCTAAGGGAAGAATCAGGGTAGAAGAGACACAAACCCTGGAACCACATCAATGTATAAAACCCCAAGTCAAAGGCCAAAGAGTGCATCTGGATCTCTTAAGGCGCCTGCTTGGCCCTCTTCCAAGTGTATTTTACTTTCCTTCGTTCCTGCTCTAAAATTTTTTAATAAACTCTCACTCCTGCTCAAAAACTTGTCTTAGTCTGTCTTTTGCCCCTCAGACAAATTCTTTCCTTCAAGGAGGCAAGAATTGAGTTGATGCAGACCCATATAGATTCGCCACTGCTAACACTGGCTCCATCCCTACCTCTTCCATTGCTTACCTCCTAGACATGGAAGGAAGAATAGCATAGCATTTTCCCAGGACAACGCAGAGGCTGCAGTTAAAAAGAGGACACACATTGCTGAGCAAGCATGATGCCTAAAAGCCACACGGGACGGGACTAACGAATTGGACACCATAACAAATATATTTAGTGCATGTGATGAGAGGCGTCAGAAATTCAGTTAAAAGACATTTGAAAGACAGAAAAAATGGTCAAAATATTAATATCTAAAATGTGTAAAGAATACTTATATTCTACTTTGAATCTGGAGGTTTTCATATTAAAAATAAAGACTAGTTGTAGGTCAATTAAAATAGGCAAACCATTCAGGAGACAAATGAGCAAAGAATATTTACAGGCAACACTAAGAAAAGGAAATGTTAATAGCTAATGAAGCAATTAAAGTTGTACAGCCTCAGTAGTAATAAAAAATGCAAATTACAATGCTGAGGCATTTTTCACTTTTCAATACTACAAAAATTATGAAAATCTCCTAACATTCACTGATGATGTGGGAAAATGGTGAGTCATATGCTGATGGATAGTAAAACCATACAGCCTTTGTGGAGAGCAATATGGCAATATCAATATTTAAAATGTAAATGTCCATTGTCTCGAATTCTACTTCTAAGAATCTAAGAGTGCTAATGCTCACAAACGTGTATGTGCACCAGTGTGTATGTTCATTACAGCAAGTTTGGTATGAGAAAAAAACTGGAACAAAGCCATAGCAAAATGTATGACAGCATCATGGTATTATGGTATATCTATATATTGGAACATTAGCAATAATTTTTTAATGTACCATTAAGCAATAATTTTTAATGTACTGATATGAAAAATATAGATCCAATAATAAATACAGCAGTGTGCATTTATTAATGGCTTACTAATTGCCAAGTACTCAGCATGTATTTATTTCCACAGAATAACAGAAATAAGGGTTATTTAGGAGAATGGTGAGGACATGGACTCTGGAGCTAGACCACCTAAACTGTAGAACCAGCTCCACCATATATTAGCTGTGGGACCCTCCTGTCACACAGCATTAATAACAGTACCTATATCGTGACATAATAGCAAAAATGGAGTTTGTACACTTGCAGTGCTTAGCGTACTGCCTGGCAGATGATTAAGTGTTCCGTAAAGGCTAGCTGCTGTTGTGGCTGTTACTGTTATATTCATCTTTGCACTATATGGTACAACTCTCTTCATTTTACATCACATAGTTGGCACCACATATTTAAATCCTATCATTTTTATTTAAAAACATAAAGAGTTGCTATTTATTCAGTGCCTACTATGAGCCAATGGCCATATATAAATTGGCACATAGCTATTTTGGGAGAGCTGGGTTCTGAACTTGCCCTCCCATGCTTCAATACCTCCACATCCTATGCCCAAGACCACAGTGATTCTAAACACCCCTCTGGTGAGGATTTGTGGAGACTGAGTGCTTCCCACTCCTTAGGAGCGGTAGTCTGTTCTCTGCCAGGTGCAGGCTGAGCTTCCAGTGCTGGTCTCTGCACCCTGCCCCACAACAAACCCCTGCCAGACTTCTCCCTGCAGCTCAGGTGGGCTCTCCACTGCCGCATCAGTACTCCTGGCCTGCAGCCCACCTAAGCATGGTCTCTCTTGCTCCTGGAACCAGCTGAGGCTAGGCCACATCTTCTCTCTGCTGCTCGAGGGTCAAGTATGTCTGTAGGTCAGACTACTGTTCTCCTGACTACAAGCTCAAGGCTTGGCTACAACTCCTGACTCCCACAAGACCCATTTATATATCCTTATCACTTTGCATTTATTAGAATGAGGACTTCTGTGAAACATACATTAGTCAATTTTTCTGTAACCCTAGTGTAACTTACATGGAAAAAAATTAGCAATTCTTATATGTAACTTTTTTCCTTCTTGACCATCAGTTGAAAGTATCGGCAGCCAAGAGGAGAGTTGCCCACTGCTGCTTCTCAATGCAGATTCCTCAGCTCCACTTGAACATTTCTGGTGAGACTGTGCCAGGTTCCTCTTCCTCTGAACAGGTTCGTGAAGCCTGGATGTAGACTGTCACACCTCTCTTATATAATCATTGTTCTCTCTTGCCAACTTGTTTTATGCTGGTGTCACATTCCATTATGTCAATTTTTTGGAGTGATGGATGTGTATGAAGCTGATTAGAATTGGATTTGTTGGCATTTCAGTTACTGAGAGTAGCATGAGATTCAGTCAAGGCTTGGTCCCCTAAAAGTGTTCAAGCATATTTCCTGAGAATTTGAAGCGTGAAACTTTGCTAAACGGACTTAAAATCAAAAAAAGACTCTACTGTAAACCATGTAGTAGCCCAGAGTAACCAGTCAGCTGTGAAAGACAATTCATATCTCATTTAAGAAATCTGTTTCCATGACATTTGTTTGTAAAATGCCAATGGATTTTTTAAACTAGAAATATATTCTATAGATCTGTGTTTTAGCTGATTATATTCTCTGAAAAAGAGTCAATTTTGACCCATGCACATGAATATTTAAGGTAGGTGCACAGAGTTCCAAATGCTTCTAAGAAAACTACCCTTTCCAATAGCCAAAACACTCTCTATCTCAGCATCATGTGGATTATATAACCAACGATCTGCCTTCCCCTAAGGCAGAATTTCTCAGATTCAACACTACTGACATTTTAAAACAGATAATTATTTGTTTGGCAGGGGGCTATCCTGCACTAAGTAGAACAGCATTCCTGGACTCCACCCACTAGATGCCAGCAGCACCACCCTCTCCCAGTTATAACAACCAAAAATGTGTCCAGATGTCTCCTAGGTGGCAAAATCACCCCGGTCAAGAACCACTGCCCGAAGAGACCACTGGGACGAATCCCGGCCTGCACAGTCCAATCTTCCCTGGACTCATCACATAGTCCCCTCCCTCTCCATGTGTCCCTCAATCTGGCTTATCTCTTGCCCTTCTCCGACCCCTCAATCTTCCTCTGTGCCCTGGGAACTCATGATCAGCCATCAGCAAAGTCCGCTATAGTCTCAATCTCTTCATGGAATATTCCTTTGACTTCCTTGCTCTAACACCAAATCTAAGAATACTGTTCCCCATAGCCCTCACACATAACACAGTGGATTTTTCTCTCATATGCCACATACTCTCCTTTGCCAATTTCCCCCAACCTCCCTCAAGAAACCCAGACCCTTGGGACAGGGGTTGGCAAACTACAGCCTGTGGGCTACATCTGGCCTACCACCTGTTTTTATACAGCCTGTGAGCTAAGAGTGGTTTTCACATTTTTAATGGTTGAAAAAAAATCAAAAGAATAATATTTCATGACATGTAAAATTCAAATCTCAGTGTCTATAAATAAAATGTCACTGGAATGCAGCCATGCTCATGCCAGTACCAGTGGCTGATGGCTGTTGACGTGCTACAAAGGCAGAATTCAGTTGAGTAGTTGCAATAGAGACCGTCTGGTACTCCAAGCTTAACATGTTACTTGGCCCTTGACAGAGAAAGTTTGCAGACCCTGCTGCTGAGGCACGTGGCACTAGTCTGGACCCTCCACTCCCTAACCAGTTGTCAACATCCACTATCTGCCAGGTCACTCTTCCATGTATATTAAAATATACACATGACTGAAAGCTGCATGGCACAACTGTTAACATTAGTGACTAAATGAAGTTCAAAATTACTTCTACAGTTTGGAATGTTGTGTGGAAATCAGCAGGATGAAACTGAAAGTTCACGTGTTAAGTCCCATGCAGTGTTTGGTATCAGAAGGACTGACACACAGAGCAGGAAGCAGCCCTGTTTTTGTCAACAGAGGAAGAACCAGGATAAACAGAATAGTTCAAGGGCAGATGGGGTACCTCAGGAGAAAGAGCACCCATGCCTGGAAGTGTACCCCATCTCTTGGGAACTTGACAGAAAGGGCTCCTGCTTTGGGCTAAATTTTAAGAACTTTCTAGCACTAAGATTTTTTCCCCTTCCAATGAAATTTGTAAACTTTAAGTGCAAAGATGAAACTCATTATGACACACACGGTCCCATAAAGATGCTTTTAGTTGACCAATGACCAATACACTTGTACCTTACTGGGCAAATGCTCAGTGTAGAGTTGTATTTCCTAAGAAACCAAAGCAAACAAATCTGAGTTCAAGCTCTTATTAGTCTTTATTAGAATTAAAGCACATAGCTGGCTTAAGTCTACAGGGAGACTAAGCATTTCTCTCCAAGTCTTTGAATTTTTGTATTTACCTCAAACAAAAAAATACCTACAAGGAATGTAAATCAAATTGTCTCTCTAATCATCTCGCTTGAAGAATATGTTTAGGAGTGGTTGGCTGGGATGTGGTTGACTGGGAAGGAGTCTGTATACTTTGGATATTAAGAGCCAAGGGCTCAGCCCTTGGTCATAGCCCTTAGTCCTGTGATTTGGAATAGGCACTTAGCCCCATCTGTTTTCTCACTTGTACAATGAGGTTAATAAAACCTGTCCTGTCTGAATCTTACAGAGGATGATCGTGAGAGTTAAATTCAAATGATGCAAAAGGACCATCTGAGTGGAGACTGCCCTATATTTTTTAGAACAATATAAACCCCTTTCTAAAACATATTTCTCCCTTCTTTACAAAAGTTGGCATCGCTTGGGTGACTGAGTTATAAAATCTAGCCCCAAATCCTTCATATGTGGCATCTGCAGGCACGTTGCTATAAGCTAGCGTTAGGTGCGGCCAGGGCGTTTGCAGAGATGAAGAGCAATGTGCATATATGTACATGAGGCAGCTTCTGTGTCTTTCAAGGTCTGCAGGGGACAGAACACAATGAGCCACTTGACTCTGAGGTACTGTTTGAGGCACAGATGTTGAGCAGGTGACTAAGCTATGCAGGAAGAAATCATTTCCCATTCTGCATTTCACCACCACTTCCCACTATCGCACTCCCACCTCATCAAAATCATGCCGTCACTTTGGGGCCACAGGCAAAATCCCTCCAACAGGCTTCGTAAATGAAGTCACTTCATAATCATCAATCTAGATAGATAAAACATCACCTATCTTTACAAGCTGCAAATTATATTTTGCTCAAATGCTACTAAATTAATGTTGAAGTAATAATTCCAGTAAAGTGAAATTCCAAAAAGAATGAAGCAAACAGCATTCAGAGTGGCATCTCTGGCCTCCTGTTTCAGATCCTACCGAGCCCAGCACTTCAAGACTGTGAACTGTGCCCAGGATGGTCCACTTCCTTATCATCATCCTTACCAGCCTATTGCAAAGCATTGTCACCTGAACTCACAACACAGGAATCCTCGAAAAGTGTAACAGCAAGAAACAGACAAGGAACAAACATGATGGAGCAGGAGAACACCAAGTACTACTGACAAGGTCCACCTAACTCCTACCCTCAGCATCTTCAGTGGCTTTATATACAGGCCTTTTTCAGAGGATTGTGTACAATTTCCTCAATTCTCTTCATGTTAACTTCTCAAGCCAGCTGGAAGAGAGCTTCGAGGGCTTTTTCTTTGAGAACTGGCTGAGTTTCTTTAAGATTCTAGATCACAAAATGCAATGCTCATGGTAAAGGTTCTCTTTCCTTAATATGTTTAGAAGTTTAGGTCTTCTTTTCACTAAAATAGAGCTGTACACAGACTCTCAGAAACATAAAAGCCTGTAGAGGGCATCTGGGGTTATGAGGTAGAAGAGGGGTGCCAACATAGACCATGGTTGCACATCTATCTCAGACCAGTCCCTCCTCCTCCTGGGATAACAGGCATCTGAAGGCATGGCCTGGGTCCTGCTCAAATGATTCCATGGGTATCAGATTGTTTGGGGTACCTCTTGGTGCTGGTGGGGTATTCCCTTAGAGATGGAGAGGAGGAATATATCTTGATCACTCTTTCTTAAGGTCATCCAACTTATTCTGAGTGATTTTCTTCCTCATAATGTAGCCTGGTGACCTAAATTTGACTCCCAGGAGGATCTCTATGATGAGGGAGGATGATCCAGCCAAGTGATATGAGCACTTCCTGCTTCCAGACTATCAACAGCAGGATGGGAATGTGTTAGTCAGCCCCTGTGGATTTGGGTGGCAGACTGGACCCTAAAGTCCCTCATCCCAGTGACCTCAGAGCATCCATCTGGGAAGATACAACTGGACCCAGACTCTGGAGCAGGCATGGCCAGCCTTTTGTTGTACCTCTATACTATAGAACCACTCTGGGTTTGGCAGATTTTGTCAAACTTTATACTTTAAATACATATAATATCTCATAGGATTGCCAATCATTCCATTTTTTTCTATCTACCATTCTCGGTCTTCCTCCCAGCCCAAACGTGAGGCTCAAAGGGACAGAGATCACACCTTTCTATTTATGTATCTTCATGGCTTCAAGTAGTCCTGGCCTCTAACAGACACTCAATAAAAATGTTTCAGACTAAATGATGGAATTAGTGTGTACTGAAATATATAGAGACAGCTATTTGGAAACTCATATGGGTTTTTTCTGTTTAACTTAAACCAACCCAGAGATATCCCTGTATTGTCAGAAGTATCGCGAGACTCTTCCAACCCCACATTCCTACAGTGGTTATTTCTAGGCCAAAGTTTTGTGTTTTGAAGTCTTTTCCATTTGATAAAACACAGCTTTTCTGAACAGATATTAACTGAGATAGTAAATAATATTTTTTAAAAACAGGTAGCTGAAAAACAGTTCCTGGGATTAGTAAGATCAAGTCTGTAAAAGTCGCCAGGGGCCACCCTGTGTGGGAAATCCACCGAGATGTTTGGCTGGTGGTTTAATGGTCAAGAAGAGGTAGGGAGCAATGCTGGGTGGGGGACAAACTGGCCAGCAGGGAGGGGAGAGTGGCAGGCACCTGTGGGCTCTCTTTTGGATGGCATCCTTGCACCCCTCTCCACTGCCAAGTTAATGCTTACTTTTCACGCAGATCTCGCACTTGGTTGGGCTTGAAGCTGGGAGCTGACTGGGAGCAGGGACTGGTGGGGGCCGACAGGGTGCTCTTGATGCTCTGCACCGAGTGCCTGCGGCTCCTTCTGCGGTCCAGGCCCCGGTGCTCGCCCCCTCCACTGGAACACACGCTGGCCCTCCTCCGGTCCCGGCACCCACTGGGGGGTGGCTCCGTGGTCTCATCGCCATCCTCGTGCCTGAGCGCCACCTGGAAAAGCAGAGCACGCCCAGTGCAAGGTCAGGCTTGGCATCCTTTCACAGACCTCGGGTGTGACTGCATTTCAGGATTGCCCTAATAGGGATTTTTAACTCTGTCTTCGCAAACTGCACGCCTCAGCTTCCCTGCCAGGTCTTCACAACCACATGTGTCCAAGCCAAACACAGCCTGGGCACTGGAAGATGCCTGCCACTGTGGGTTCTTCCCATCAAACAGACACAAAGCGGGCAGCCAATATGACCAGTGAGTCTGAGAAATATTTTTGTAATCGGATAGGACCTAACTAACTCTGTACCCAGCATTTCCATTTCCTGGGCCTTCACCTCTCCTTGCCCACTCGTGTCTCTTTTCTGCTCCATGAGCCTGAATCCCTCCTGAAGCCTAGTGGTGGCCGGTTCCCAATCAGTCTTGAGCTTGCTTTCCCAAAGAGGGTGCTCAGAAGTGGCCAGAGCCACAAGATCCAGGTGAATGGGAACTGGCCTCACCCATAAATCTTTCTAAGAGGACTAGTGCCACAGCAGGTACTGTTTAATTTCAAAATCTTGGCTGACAGCTGCTGCACTATCAGGCTATCACAGCAGCCTGGTTCAGGATTTGGAGTGGAGCCTGTAGTTTTACCAGAAGCTTGCAAACACAAGTCACAAAGATACACAACACAAAAAGACGACTCCTAGAATAAAGATTTGTTTTAAGGTTTCCTAAGAGTGACGCATATTTGTGCAGAAAAATAACTGGCTTGCACTTTGCCACTCCGGCTTACATGGGGAAATGTGAGCCAACTGGTCCCATACTCTTTCTTACCCTTTGCCTTTCTCCAAGGGATATTTTTAGCCCTGTGTCTAGGTGGCGCCCTCTGCAGAAGACCAGCTTTTCCATCTCTTAATCTCACTCTGTCCTCGATCTTACTTCATGGCTTTCTCACCTCCCATTAAAACTAACTGTCCTTCTGAATAACTCTCCTCCACCTCTCTTCTAGCACCCAGCTCTGCTCCTTATCCATGATGACTCTTCGTAGCCAGGGACTCTATCTCTGGCCTCTAATTGTTATGCCTATGCCTACATTCTCTAAAACTGGACAGTAGAAAGAATACAAGTTTTGGTGTCAACTAGACCTTGGTGTGCATGCTGGCTGTGCCACTAATGAACCAGGTGTGCCCTGTCATAAATTACTTGTACCCTCTCTGGCTCACCAAATGAAGGTAATAGAATTGCCCTTGCAGGTTTGTGATGAGAATCACTTATGTAAAGGTAACTTGTGTAAAGCATCTAGGGTAGGGCCTTCTCTGTGGTACTCAATGAATATGACTGCCTTCCCCTATCCATTCTCTCACAGGAAGTGACCTAAGATGCCCATAAATTCCTTAATCACACAGAACTTCTGACTTCACAACCATGGAATAACACAGTTCCAAGTCCCCAAACATGCAAGTTCTCCAGCCTTGTGGGTGTTCTTAGTCACATTTCACAACACAGTCCTTCCATGTGAGAGAATGGAGAATATAAAGACTCAGATAGCTAACCACAGTATATGGCTTTAACATCACCTATGTGCAGAAAACCTGGCTATTGCAAAATCAGCTGCCCTCATGTGAGCTCGGCTGAGGCAAGGCCAGGTTAGCCACTGTCATCTCAGTTCACAGGGACATATCAGCACCTGAGATACACAAACTGTTTACCAGGAGTGTATCCACCCTTATCTGCCCTACCCTGTTTCCACCAGCTCAAGCTTTCACAAAATCTCTTCCATCTACATGCCAGATACATCTTATAACAAACTCCCATAGGTGACGATAATTTAACAAACTTTTGACTGTTTTACTCCCCTAGAATTCACCAAACATAATTTTGGGAGGTTTGAGGCAAGAATTGATAAAAGCTCTATCTTTACAAAATCTCATTGGGAATTCTATTTCCTAGGAGTATCCTTCTGCATCGTAACTGCAAGAACTAAAAAGAAATTAAGCATTTAGTTAAGCACATATGTCATCTCAACTTTAAAACTTTAAATGACATTCTGTGGGGAAAAGTTTGAGAACAACCACATACCTAACAAAGGACAGCATTTTTAAGTGTTTCTAGCCAATGTTTTTTTCATTTCTATAAATAAAAATTCTAGACCATTTGAACTTATTCTGACCTGATGTGTTGATTCTGCTTCTTATTAAGCACACATTTGGAATGATAAGATTAGGGGCTAAAGTAGAGTTAAGATATTTCTAATTCCTTGTCTAACCTCAGAGATCCAAGGATCAAGTAACGTTCTACTCACAAGTCCTTTCAGAGAGGCACACAGTGTGCATGAAGTGAAGTCCACTTTAACTGCCCTTTGTCAAGGAAGGTAGAGATAACCAGAAAGTTTGAAGGACAAGAAAAATCTGGAAAAATTATCAAGGCAACACCATAACATGGCATGCAGTTAGGGCTTTCTGAAGTTCAGATAATTAACAAAACATCAAGCTACTTAAAACAAGAAGAGTGCATGGAGGGAGCAAATGGGCCACAGAATCTTGGTAGACCCAAGGGTAGCCTCATGCTTGGCAGTCAGGGACAACATAACAAGAAATTGGAGGCTGCTGTTCACTCATGGTTTTGTTTTTATAATAAGAATTCTAGAGTCATCAGTGCCCAGTGATGACAGGAAGAGAGGCTTTGTTTGCACATGCAAGGCTATGGTGGCATTTCCAAATGCTTTCGGCTCTAGTGAGCACTACAGCTTAGACTCAGGAACACTGGGAGCTAGAAAACACCTGGAGAGTACGGCTTTTCACCCAAGGCTTATTTAGGACATGTGGTAAGAGTCAGACCTAATCAAATACAGCGCAATGAGTATCCTCCGTGGGAGCACTAAGTGAGATAGAGCCAGTCCTGCAAGACCTCTAACACTGTCCCAAGTAATGGAGTGACTCATTTGCTGGACCTCTCATCAAATACCTTCTAACTCTTTTAATTAAATGTAGAACGCTATTTGTAAACTAAAAACTTGGGCAAGGAGCAAGTAGGGTCCAGAATCCAGCCCTGACGGCTTACACATCCCCATGTAACCAAGAAAGCAGTTAGGGGCAACTTAAGGTGACATCTGTAACCACTTCTACCAGTCTTTGAGGCCACTGAATGATCTGAACATTCTTAAGAATTTTTTTCATTTATTGTAGTAAAAATATTCAACATGAGATCTATTCTTTTATCAGATTCTAAGTGTACGATACATTATTGTTAACTAGAGGGACGATGTGGTATAGCACATATCTATAACTTATTCATCTTGCATTACTAAAATTTTATGCTTGCTGATAGGCAACTCTCCTTCACCCCCTCTCCTTAGCCCCTGGTAATGGCCATCCTACTCTCTGCTTCTGTGAGTCTATTTTAGATACCTCATATAAGTGAAAATACGCAGTATTTGTCCTTCTGTGACTGGCCCATTTCACTTAGCAAAATGTCCTACAAGTTCATCCAAGTTGTAGGAAATGTCAAGATTTCCGTCTTAAGACTGAAAATATTCCATTGCCTGTATATACCATATGTTCTTTATTGATTCGTCCATCATTGGACATTTTGGTTGGTTCCACACCTTGGCTATTGTGACTAGTGCTGCAACAAACATGGGAGTACCAATATTTCTCCAAAATCCTGATTTCAATTCTTTTTGATGAATATCCAGAAGTGGCACTGCTGGATCATATGGTGGTTTCATTTTTAATGCTTGAACAGTTTTTTTCTTTAACTTTGTACTGTGGAAATTCTCAAACACACACAAAATAGAGAGAAGAATATAGACTGTGATGTGCTCATCACCCATGAAAGCTCAACAGTGTGGCTTGCTTTGGCCAGTGGAACATCAACAAACATGATGCACACAGAAGCCTGAAAAGTGTTTACACACTGGGACTTGCCTTTTTGAAACACTGCTATCATGGGAAGAAATGTGGACTAGGCTGTTGAAGACACATGGCCCAGCCAACAGCCAGTACCAAATGCCAGGCCAAGTAGATAAACTAAGGCCGTCTTAGACCACTCAGCTCACTCAAACCACTAGATAACTGCAGCTGAGTGAAAACTTCCTAGCTGAATAAGGCTCAAATTCCTAACCCAAAAAATCATGAACAGGGATTGTTGTTTTACACCACTAAGTTCTGGGGTGTTTTGTTATGCAGAAAAAGATAACTGATACATACTTCCTATCACCTATGACAAGGAAGAATCTTCAGAGATTGGACCTATTAATTACTCTGAACAGTAATAGTTATTTCTCATCCTCTACAGTCTTCAGCCTTAAGATGCCTGACCCCTTACAAGGACACATTTTCAGAATCTAAAGTTAGAACACGTAATCTGACAAAATATTTTCTTTTCTGTCAATTTATGTATGTGAAAAAAATCATATGAAGCCATAAAAATTCCAATGAATTTAATTAAACATGGATCAAATCGCCTTTCTGAAATGGAGTTAAGTTACATGAAATTGGGCCTGTTTCCAGCAAATCCAAGACATAATGGCCACCAGATGTCCTTCTCTATTAGGAAGAATTCTAGAAGCCTAACCAAGCTCTCTGCAATTGCTTGAGAACATTGTCTTTTGTGAAAAAAAAAATTGGTTCTGCTTGTAGGCTTTGTTGCTGCCCTTGCATATATTGAAGTTGGTTGTCTTTTGGCAATGAATATATTTTTTAGATGCATTAACTTTCAGAAAGAAAGAAAAATCCCAACTCTGCCAGCTATCTAAAGGATTCAGTTGTCACAGCTTGAGTTATTACACAGGGCATCTGCCCCTTAAGGTGACTGCTTTCCAACTGAATAGCATCCTTCCTTCATTCAACTCAGCACCTGGTAGACACTATCATGAAATGTGTGGTATTTGAAGGAGACCTTCATTCAAGCACCTACTGAACTTCTACTGTGGGCAGCTGTGCTGCTGGCCCTTGGGGCTAGACAGAGGCATGAGACATATGGCTTAGAGTAGCTCAAAGGGAAACAGATCGCACATTCTGAGGAGTATTAAATCAGAGGTGTGGACACAAGGCAGCACCCTCTCATCAGCTATGAATGGCAGTAGGGGGACAAGCAGAAGGAGCCCCTTCCATCTTGCCAAGGAGCCTTAGGGAAAGAGATGACATCTGAAGTGACTGCAGCAGGAGGAGTAGGAGTTTGATAACTTGAGAATAGGAAGAAAAAACACTCCAGGCAAAGAAAATAGAATGGATAAAGGAAAGTTCCCCAAAGAACCTGCCTTTCATGTTCAAAAACAGGAGAAGTTGAGTGTGGTTGAAACTTCAGACACATCTTGGGAATGGTGGAGATGAGGCCACAGAGGCATGAAGGCCTCGGAGTATGGAGGGCCCTTGTACCAATGGAAGGAATTTTGGTTTCATCTTACTGGTCATGAAAAGCTCATTCATTCATTTTCTTAAACAGGAGAACAGCATAATGAGATTTGAGTTTCAGGAGGATCACCTTGCTTTCAGCCCAGTGGGAGTTTGGAATGGGGAGAAGGCCCTCATGGGATCTCAATGTCCCCCAGGCTCTGAACATGCTGCTCTCCAGGCCCTACCCCTGTAGCCACCCAGCCTCCTTTCACCCCCTGACACCTGCCATGCCTGACCTCCTCCAATGCTCTCCCTCATTCACTGTCTTTCATCAGGCCTTCCTTCCTTGCTGCTGCCTCTCTTTCTGGCCCCCACCTCATACCGTCTCTTTTCTTCATAGACATGTTTGCGATCTCAGATCCTCTGCTTACGCACGTTCTTGATCGCTGTCTCCACCTCATTAGAGTATGTGCCCCCTCAGGGCAGTGGTCTTGTCTGATGTGCTGGGTCACCAGGGCTAGAATAGTGCCTGGCACATAGCAGGTGCTCAATGAAGTTTTGTGGAATGAACAAAGTAATAGACAAGCAAATGAATAGGAAGATAGTGCAATACTTCAGGCAAGAAACGATGAGGGCCAGAGCTAAGGAAATGATCACAGGAATGGAGAAGAAGTGCTGTTTTCAGCAATCAAATTCCTAAATAAGGGGACACAGGAAAGAGAAAGGAGTCCAGTATAGCTCTAGGCTTGTAACTTGGGAGACTCCACTGTTTGCAGAGGTGGAGACATGAAGAGTCCGTTCAGAATTTTTGTTTTTGTTGTGGAAGAAAAATAAAGGGTTCATTTGGGGGCTGGTTGCATTTCATGTGTGGCTTTCAGGTGGTCATGTCGGATACAGTCAGAGCTTCCTTGGCATGTCCTAAGTCCTCTGCACCATCCTCTGCTAGGGGAATCAGCTACCTGCTTGCCTTAGACTAAAGAATGGAGGTTCTTTGGGGGCAGGTACAGATATTTTATCTCTGTATTTACAGCCCTAGCAGAATATGTCACATATAGTGGTCTCCAAGTACATGAATGAAATACAAGATGGCAAGCAGGCAGAGGAAAAGGAAGGTAGAGAGGCAAGCAGCCTTGGGTCCCAGAAGAAAGCATGGAGTCAAGATAGTGATGAGCCCCCAAGGCTGCTGACTTCACTAGGGTGAATATAGACAGACAACACAGACAGATAGGAGGTCTGATAAGGACACCACTGAAAGGGAGGGGTCAGAAACAGAGGATCCAGGGAGGACACTAAGGGGGAACAATCAGAGAGATACCCCAGAGACATCTGGACACACAGCAACAAGGCGCAATGTGCAGGAGTGGTCAGGAATTCTTTTATGATGCTACTATAACAGTGATGCTCCAACTGACAAACACAGCTTACAACAAAGGAAGAGGAAGGGGAGGTGGCAGGGATGGGGTGGGGAGGAGCTAGCTGCTACACACCAATTGTACTTATGAATACTAATGCAAACATTTTCAATAAATTAGTACCAACCAGAATTCCAACAGCACCTTTTTAAAAAGAACACATCATTGGCCAGGTGCGGTGGCTCACGCCTGTAATCCTAGTACTTTGGGAGGCCGAGGAGGGTGGATCACCTGAGGTTGGGAGTTCCAGACCAGCCCAACCAACATGGAGAAACCCTGTCTCTACTAAAAATACAAAATTAGCCAGGCATCGTGGCGCACACCTGTAATCCCAGCTAGTCGGGAGGCTGAGGCAGGAGAATCACTTGAACCCGGGAGGCGGAGGTTGTGGTGAGCCAAGATCGCACCTTGCACTCCAGCCTGGGCAAGAGTGAAACTCCATCTCAAAAAAAAAAAAAAAACACCAAAAAACATCATTACCAAATGGATTGTATTACAAGAATGCAATGATGGTTAAAAGATGAAAAGAAATCAATTACTCAACTCAAAAATCCAGAAAAATAACAAGGTAAACTGAAAGAAAGTAAAAGGAATTTATAAAGATAATAGCAAAACATTGAGTTACAAAACAGAAAAGCAGTGCAATTCATATAAAAGTCAGAATTATTGCTTGAAAGAAAATCAACAAAATAGACAAACCATTAGTTAATCTGGAGGGAAAAGGAGAAGTCACAAACACAAAGTAAGAAATAACAAAAGGAAGATTACTAAAAGAGAAGAAATGTAAAATATTCATAACAGACTAATAAAAATTCCTTTGCTAAGGAATTTTAAAATACAGATGAAATGGATAATTTCCTAGGAAATGTAATTTAGCAAAATTGATCCTGTAACAATAGGAAGTTTAAACAGACCAGTTTCCATAGAAAAAAATATAGTTACCAAAAATCTTCCCTCACTGTCCTCACCCCACACACATATATATTTAACATCACAGGCCCACGTAATTTCCCAACAGAATTCTAATAAGCCATCAAAGACCAGAATATGAAATGTCACTTAAACATTTCCAGGGCTTAGAGAAGGAAGAAAAACTTCTAAATATTTTGATGCAGCATGAATAAAACTGATACCTAAACATCTTAACTATTGCACACACACACACACACACACACACACACACACACACAGGGAAGTGCAAGAACTCTCGTAGTAGCATTGTTTGTCAAGGCAACAAAAATTTAAACCACCTAACATCTGTTCAGAGCAGAGCAGATAAATAAATTGTGATACATTCGTCAGCAGTGAAAATGAACAAGCTGTTATCCATATATCAACATGGAACAGGTCTCAAAACTGCTGAGCAAAAGGGCATATTCTAGAAAGAGTCAAAAGATACGATTCCATTTATAAAAAGCTTGAAAACAGACAAAATTCAATAATACATTGTTTAGGGGCAGACTGAGAAGAAGGAGCTAAAGCATCTGGCTGATGATCCTTTCACTCATCTTACAAGAAAGATGTTTCTGGGGAAAGGACACAAGCATGTGAGGACCTGCCTCACCTACCATAAATATGCGAATTAACTAGACTATCTAACAAATAAATTAAAGATATTTGCTGAGAGTTCTTATTTCTGGAATACCCTTAGCAGGATGTCCCTGGCTATGGACTACTTATAGTAAATAAACTCAGAATTATGGATTTGTGAGCCATGACTCTCTGGGGCATGAAGTAGAGATGTTTCCTAACTAAATGCTCCTTGCTGGGTGAGATGACCTTGTGAACCTCACTTACAGACTTTGTCTGTTGTTCCGGGTCAGAAAGCACACATCTGAATCATGAAAAAAGGACCTGGGGAGTCACAAGGGATGTCCCAGACCTCTCTCTGATCCATCTGCACCTCGATAGGCTATATTCTTGAAATTATTAGTACAGCCAGATAACTGGGAAAGATCTCTGATTAGCCAATTCTGATTTAGTAATATGATTATGTTAGCTCACAGAATAAGTGGTTTTCAGGTTAAATTATTTTTAAAGAAAGCAAGAGAATACTGGGGATAGGAGTAGTAGGATGACAATGAAGGGGCTGTCAGGACACTTCTGAGTTGTAATGTTTTAGTTCTTAAAGCTGGTACATGGTATTTGTTTTATTGCTCTTTAAATGACACAAATATGCTTCATTTGTGAATGATATACACTTGATGCTCAAATATTAGGCACATGTAATTCGACAAAAGAAAGATGGTGAACACAGTATAATTTCTTCAAAGTCTGGCATGAAGGGAAAGAAGTTGAGGAGGTGGCTTAAGAGGCAGGTAGGCTGGAGAGAAAATGTGCCCTGAAGCAGAGGATAGTTTTTAGATTCCTGGAGTTGGTCTCAAGGCTATTCTTCACTACTCTCTCCCAGTTTGTTCACTGATGGGCAATTCATCCGCATCATGCTGGCCTCTGAATATACAGTGACCCTATGGAATCCAAATCTGTGGTCATCTGAGCCCCTGGCTGAACAGAATCTAAGAGATGGAAGGAGTTCCGATCGTGGTGGTGAGGGGGCTAAGAGAAGGAAATATCTGTGCTGGAAAAAGTCCATCTTCTACCTTTATTTAAACCAACTCTCTTGAGCTCTCTTCCTCTTCCATCTTTAGTATGCTTACTTTATTCTCCATCTTGTATCTTAGGAGCCATGAGAACATACTCCTTTGTCACCTACTGGCCTCCCAGGGCCACAGGTCAGTAACAATAAAAAACTGAGGGAGTGAGGCAGGGCTGGAAGAGAAGATGCCCAGAGCAGGGCACAAAGAGCTGGCCAGCTGGTGGCTGTTGGCAGCTTCAAGTGCTGCCAGCAAATATGTTGGGCCCAGTTTCTTCTCTCCCAAGATCATATAAAGATAATTCTGTTCTATTCCTCAACTCGTCACTTATTATGACAGTAACTTATAGAAAATAGTGAGTTATACATCACTCTCTCCATTTCTATCCAGTGAAGACCATAAGGAAATGGAAAATATCTTCCCTAGAGATCTAGCGGTGCAGAAAAATTTATGAATGAATATCTTCCTCATAACAGCATTTGTAATTGTGAAAACTTTGAAAATAATCTAAATCTGAAAAAATAGGGACTAGTTATATATATTATGGTATACACACAGATAGAATATTGTACTAAAACATTAAATTCTTAAACATGTAATGACAAGGGAAAATGTTTCCAACATGTTTGCTAATAAGATTCAACATGCAACACTATATGTAGACTACTATGTCCCTCATCATGAACACACACCCACATATACAAAAAAGACCAGAAAAATAGACCAAAATGTTAAAAATGGTTAGTAATAAAATCATGGGTGATGTTTTTTTTTCTCTTATGCTTTTTCATATACCAAAAATGCTTTTTGTTATTTTCCAAATTTTCATCAATGAGTATATATTATCTTTATAAGTGGAAAAAGGAAATATTTTTTAAATGTATTACTATTAATAAGACTGATCAGTTATATCAGAAGTGGAAAAATACAACCCATAGAATGACAGAAAATATTTTCAAATTATATATCTGATAAGGGTCTAGTATCCAGAATATAGAAATAATTCCTAAAACTCAACAATAAAAAAATCAAGGCTGGGCGCGGTGGCTCATGCCCTTAATCCCAACACTTTGGGAGGCCAAGGCAGGTGGATCACCTGAGGTCGGGAGTTTGAGACCAGCCTGACCAACATGGAGAAACCCCATCTCTACCAAAAACACAAAATTAGCTGGGCGTGGTGGCACATGCCTGTAATCCCAGCTACTCAGGGGGCTGAGGCAGGGGAATCACTTGAACCTGGGAGGTGGAGGTTGCGGTGAGCCGAGATTGCATCATTGCACTCCAGTCTGGGCAACAAGAGAAAAAGCTCCATCTCAAAAAAAAAAAAAAAAAAAATCAATTAAAAAATGAGCAAAGGATCGGAATAAATATTTCTCCACAGAAACTATACAGACAGCCAATATGCACTTAGAAAGAGGCTAAACATCATTAGTCAACAGGGAAATGCAAGTCAAAACCACAGTAAGATACCACTTCACACCTACTAGCTGGCTATAATAAAAATGGTGGACAATAATAAGCGTTGACAAAGGTGTGGAGTAACTGGAATCCTTATACAGTGCTGGTAGGAATATAAAATGGGACAGCCATTTTAGAAACCAATCCAGCAATTCCTCAATCAGTTAAAGATAGTTACCATATGACCAGCAATTTCACTTCTAGGTATAAACCCAAGAGAACTGAAAACGTATGTACACAAACTTCGATTCAACACAAATGTTCACAACAGCATTATTCATAATAGCCAAAAGGTAGAAATAACTCAAGTATTCACTAACTGATAAATGGATAAACAAAATATGGTGTATCCATATAATAGAATACTGTCAGCACAACTATGAACAAAGTAGTGATTCTGCAAACGTAGGTGAACCTTGAAAACACGCTAAGTGAAAGCTAGCCACAAAGACCACATTTTGTATGGATCCATTTGTCTGAAATGTCCAAAACAGGTAAATCCATAGAGAGAGAAAGTAGATTACCGGTTTGGGGCCATGGGGGACAGGGAAGAATGTAGAGTGTCTGCTAATGGGTGTGGGGGTTTCTTTTGGGAGTGACAAAAGCAATCTGAAATATGATAGTGGTGATGATTGTACAACCTTGTGAATATGCTAAAAACCATTAAATTGTACACTTTAAAATGGTGAATTTTGTGGAATGTGAAGGATGGGTGGAGGGCAAAACAAAACGAAAAAACAACCAGGGTCAGGCACAGTGGCTCACACTTGTAATCCCAGCACTTTGGGAGGCTGAGGCAAGTGGATTGCTTGAGGTCAGTAGTTCAAGACTAATCGGGCCCATATGGTGAAACCCTGTTTCTAATAAAATATAAAAATTAGCTGGTCATGATGGTGGACACTTGTAATCCCAGCTACTGGGAAAGCTGAGGCTGGAGAATCATTTGAACCCAGGAGGCAGAGGTTGCAGTGAGCCGAGATCGCGCCACCACACTCTAGCCTGGGCAACAGAGAGAGACTCTGTCTCAAAAAACAACCAACAACCAACCAACCAGAGGTGGAAGGTTATACAGGCCCCAAAGGCTCTTGCAATGACAGACACACAGAATGCCACTGGTGGAATGTCCTCAGGGATTGCCTGGGTCATTGTATTCTTTAAGTTTGGGCCTAGAGGAATTCACTTTCCTGGTTGAGGTCATACCACCCAAGAGAAAACATATCTTCCGATCTGCCCCTAACTGGCCATGGCAGGACACTGGGATGATGAGGATCAGCAAGAAAGAGTGTCATTTCAACACTCTCATAGTTAAGTACTTTCAATACCGTGAGGACATTTGACCTAAAATTAACCCACAGGGAACAGTCTGAACTCAAGTCAACAGGGTCCGAAGCCCTGATATGTAGCCCAAAGCAGAACCGGCGTCACGGGTGAGTGACCTGTGCTGTTGCACCAGCAGAGGAGAGAGGTACAACATGCATGTCTGCCATTCCTTGCTGCTCATGTGCACAGATTCTGGTAGACTGGTGATAGGCAGGAGTTCTGCGGGACTGGAAGTGAGTACAAGGTAAGTATGTTACACCTACAACTGGGCAGGCAGGGGCACTGACAGCCCTGGGGGCCATGTTTCCCTTCAAGATGGATTTGAGTGCAGACAGAAGACAACCCATGGAGCCTCTCATATCCTTTCTTACCCTGTTACCTTCCCATGTTAGACAACAACTTATGCTGAAATGACAACATAAAGAAAGGAAAAGATAGGGCAGCTCCTAGATCCTTTTTCTTTCAGCCCTTTCTTACTCTTTAGTAAGTTAAAGGCAGAGTGTTGGTAGAATGCACACACCCCAAGAAGTGATGTAAAAACAGTGCAGTCAGTTTCGTACTGTTTCTGCTGTTTTGGTAAGAACAAAATACACGTGCATATGGGAGCTACAAAATATGATTTAGGTAATTTGGCTGATTCTGCCTACCAGTTAAAGGCTCTTATATTTGCATTCTAAACTGACACTTCATAATATAAAGATGAACGGTAAAATTCATGGTAATAATTTTAAATTTTAATTTTTAATTTTTCTTTCCTTACGACAATTACATACCGAATTAGAAAATCACCATAACAAGGTGGGAGAAACCACAGAAGAAAGTGAAGAGTTGTTTCAGTATCTTTAACAGCACTTTTGCTCGAGTGTTCCATAAATGGTCCTTCATTTTCATTTTGCATTGGTTGCTACAAATCATGTATCTGGCCCTGCCTGAAGTTCCACCCCACTCAGGTATAAGAAATGTGATTTCTGTCTCTATCTCTTTCTCTCCCCGTCTCCTTGAGTGAAGGTGCCGCTGACAAACGGCATGTTCTTTAAAGGAAAATAGCTAACCAATTTCCCCTATATCAAGGGTTCTTGAGCTTGAATATGCATCGGACTCTCCTAGAAGGCTTGTCATAACACGGTCTGCTGGGCCCTCAGAGTTTCTGATTCAGTAGGTCTGGGGTGAAGCCTACGATGCTGAGTTTCTAATAAGCTGGTGGTGCTCATACGCTTTACGCGTGGTCTAAAGTAGGCGCCATCTCAGCCTTTGACAATTGCCAAAGCTGTACGATACCTTACAAAAGGCATGGTCTGGTACCTCATAAATGTTGAGTTGCTCCACTAAGTCCAGGTCAGTCCCTTTCTTGTTCAAGTGCCTCTGGGACACAGCAGCGATGCCCAGCTCCTCCAGGCAGTCCACGACGTCGTAGAAGGTGTCTTGGTCTGGTAGTCCTGATAACGTCTGGAAGAAGAGAAGAACCAGCTACAGAGACACCATAGAAGACTGCCTTGAGGCTCTCAGGGCATTTTCCAATGCCTAATCCAGGCATATTGTTATAATCATGGCCACTAATCAATCCAGACAGATGACAAATTTATTTGAGCAAAAGCCTCTTCAGTGTGGCAGGCAGAATGAACCCCAATATTCTCCCCTCTGGTGTACAAGTGCTACATAATCTCCTTGGCTTGAGTGTGGGCTGGGCACTCCCATGAGAGGGGGGCACTCCCATGATTAGGTTACATTAGGTGGCAAAGGTGAGGGGATTTTGCAGATGTAATGAAGGTCCAAAAGCAGTTGATTTTGAGTTAATCGAAGGGGTGACTCTCCTAGGTGATAATCAGGTAGGCCCTTTAAAAGAAGGCTTAGCTCTTCTCTGAGCTGGACTGGAAAGAGATTATCCCACTGGCCTCGAGGCAGGAGCAACCACAACTTTCACAGAAGCAAGGAAATGAATTCTGCCAACTACATAGGCCTGGAAAAGGACCCCAAGTCTCAGATGAGACTTCAGTCCTGGGCGACACCTCGGCTGCGGCCTTGTGAGACCCTGGGCAGAGGACCTACTAAGGCCATGCCTGGACTCCCTGCCCCACGGAAGCTGTGAGATGATACATGGATGTTGTCTGAAGCTGCTAAGTTTGCAGTAATTTGTTACGTGGCAATAGAAAACTAACCTACTTTGTAATTAGAAACTCCTGTTAAGATCCATACACCAACAACTGGAGTTGTAACAATTTAATTTTATTAAACTGTATTTAAATTCAATAGGGCCTCCCCGTGGTCTATGAAATTTAGAAAAACATGAGAAATTTCAAGGCAGCAATTAAGAGACAAAAAGAGAACCAAGAAAGAAAAAGCTGACTTCTCTTTGAATTCTACCTCTCTTAAGAGAAGGAGGGTATCTGAGACAAGGCCCTGGCTCACAGATGGAAGGAGCCTGAGATTTACTGCAAGCCCTTTATCTTATACAGGAGGGAGAGAAGGATAAACGCCTGAGGCAACAGGAAGTGACTGAAGACACTGGGATAAAAGCCTGGGCTCAGAGCTGCCATTCCAGTCTCAGCCTTTAGTCCCTACTTACTTCACTATCTTTGCATTTCTAAGAACAAGACACACATTCCAAAATTATTCTAAACATGATAACTTGCCTAGGAAGGAATAAGACCAACACTTCTGTAAAGATCATTTCATAGCACCAGCTTCTCTAACACTTCTATCTTGGGGCTATCAATGTTGGAAAGAAGGCCTCTATTCATAACTCGAATAATGGCGTTTTCCTTTTTAAGCTGAGCAAAGAGGACACCAGTCACTGCTATTGAGATCAGAAACTAATGAAAACTAATTGTGATGTGATAGCCTAATTATTCAAGGCCCCAATAAGGACACAAGGCAGGAAGCTGTGAATCTGAAGCCATCATAAATAGGTGTTCACACTTGGGCCGCCACGCCACGTATGACAGCACACACCAGTGTCTACAGGAACCAGGCTAACCACATCGCACTGACAGGCAATAACGGTCATCAGGGCTGCCTTCTGCTTCCAACATTGATTGAAAAATTGCACATCATTCAAAGAATCCTATCATCCTTTGCTTTTAGTGAAAACTCTAGAACTTATTAAAAGATGAGAGGGAAATGACAATACCAGGCCCAGGCAGGGTGAACAATTAGAGATGCCCTAACTGCCAGCTGACTCTGCAAAATGCACAGCCTGAGGAATGCAGGTGAAGGGACATCTAGCATCAGAATTAAAACTTCCTACACAGCAGCGTGGGGGCCAGCCCCAGGCACAGAGAGAGGCCGCTGGTAGTCTCTTCACCTCGTTCCCCCACCTTCTTCTTCCCCTTTCACCTTTCTGGGAGTCAACTGAGGTTCTTTCACTCAGAAGTTTCCAGGAGGTTAAACTGCTAAACCTAATCCCCATTGCTTTAGCAAGTCCAACCATAAAGGGTGAGGGAATCACTAGTAAATAATTTAAAAATTAGAACTATAGAAGTAAGCAGGGGCCAGGCACAGTGGCTCATACCTGTAACTCCAGCACTTTTGGGGGGTTGAGGCAGGTGGATCACTTGAGGCTAGGAGCTGAAGACCAGCCTGGCCAACATGGCGAAACCCAGTCTCTACTAAAAATACAACAATTTAGCAGGATGTGGTGGCACATGCTTGTAATCCCAGCTACTTGGGAGGCTGAGGCACAAGAATCACTTGAACCCGGGAGACGGAGATTGCAGTGAGCCAAGATCATGTCACTGCACTCCAGCCTGGGGGACAGAGCAAGACTCTGTCTCAAAAAAAAAAAAAAAAAAGAACTAAAAAGACTCAGGAAACTCTTGCCCCTTGCTCAGTAATAGGCCCTGAACTGAGGGTATCAGCAGGTCATTTGTCATTTCCGCAGTGAAAATATGGGCTTGAGCCAAGACTGCGTACTATCACCTTTTATGCAGGCTGCGGGGGAAATGATGGCCTTCTGCCACTCACAAATGCAGCTTCTTTTTCCAGCTGTGCAAGAGGGTGCTATACATCTTTTTAAAAATTCATCTTTTTTTCTTTTTTGGCTGATTCTCTAATAGGCTCATCAAATTCTACCACACTTCCACCTGTCCCTGGGCCTCCCCTCCCATTTCCACCCTGCAGCCTCTGCTGTTAAGTTGTCCACCTCTGACAAAAATGGCAGCTTCCCCAGAAAAGTCTGCAAGGTAAATGTTTCCTGATGCCTTCACCCTCAGACACTAAAGGTGCCGAGCATAGCTGCCTGACACTTGGTATCCCTCCTCCTGTTTTTTTCTTAGACTTTGTCTTGACAAGGCCTGTGACAAGTAAATCTTTACAAATCTCTCTCAGAGGGGTAAATTCTGTCCTAAAGGACATTCTTCCCCCTCCCCGGGTTTTCACTGAATGCACCAAGTCTTTCTTGTAGGATAAAACCATTGTGGCAAAGCCAGTACATGAATGTTCATAGCAGCTCTATCTGTGGAAGCCAAAAGCTATAAACACACAAATCTCCTTCAACAGGTGAATGGGTAAGCACATATGCATCTCTACAAGGAATACTACACAGCAGTGGAAAGGCGTTAATTAATACATTGCATATATTAATATATGCAATAAAAGATTAATCTCAAAAGGCATTATACTGACAGAAGCCAGCCTCAAAGGGTTACTTACTTTATGATTCCATCTGACATTCTTGAAAAGACAAAATTACAGTGATCAGAGAATAAATCAGTGGTTTCTCAGGATTATATATAGGAGCTCAGAGTGTCAGTATAAAAGGATAACATGGGGGAATACTATGTTATTATTAGTCTGTATTCTAATTGTGAAGGTGATCCATCTCCATGTACGTGTTAAAACTCATATAGCTATATTCTAGAAGGTGCATTGTTATGGTTTGAATGTGCCCCCCACCCCAAGTTCATGTGTTGGAAACTTAAACCCCAATGCAGCAGTGTCAGAAGGGAGAACCTTTAAGCAGTGATTAGGTAATGAATGGATTAGTTCTGTTATCTCAGGACTGGGTTAATTATTGTAGGAGTAGTTTCCTGGTAAATGGATGAGTTCAACCATCTTATCTTCCCTACAACCTCCCTCACCCTCTGTATCCCACTACGGGATAGCACAGAAAAGAAGGGCCTGGCCAGATGCCAGCATCTTGATATTGGACTCCCAGCCTCAAGAACTGTGAGTAATAAATTTATTTCCTTTATAAATTACCCAGCCTGTGGTATTCTGTTATAGCAACACAAAACAAAGACATAAAATTGATACAGAGAAGTGGGCTGTTGCTATAACAAATAACTGAAAACGTGAAAGCAGCTTTGGAATTGGGTAACAGGTAGAGGCTGGAAAAATTTGGAGAAGCAAGCTAGAAAAAGCCTAGATTGACTAGAGCATTATCTGGTTGACTCTGGTGGGAGCTCAGAAGAAGAGAATAGTTGTAGGAAAAGTCAGAGCCTTCTTAGAGATTGCTGAAGTGGTTGGTAGAAATACAAATGGTAAAGCCAATTCTGAAGAGGTCTCAGATGGAAACGAGAATCAAGGTATTAGAAACCAGAATAAAAACCATCTTTGTTTTAAAGTGGCAAGAACTTGGCTGAAATATGTGAATGTCCTAGGGCTCTAATGAAAGTCAGAATTTAAGAGCAATGAACTAGGATATCAGGTGAAAAAAAATTCTAAGCAAAATATTGAAGGAGTTGTATGGTTACTCTTAACTGCTTATAGGAAGATGCAAGAGGATAGAAGTGATATAAAGATGGAGTTTATTAAAAGGAAAGTAGAGTAGAAAAATTTGAAAAAGTCACAGCTTGGCCATGTAAAGAGTAAAAAAGCATCTTTTGGAAAGCAAACCAAAGGCATGACCAAGTGACTATTTGCTAAAAGGATTATAGTATGGATAGAAGGGAGCCAGCGTTATTCACCAAGACGATAGGAGAAAAACTCCAAAGGCATTTCAAAGACCTTCTAAGCAAGCTAGGACCTTGAGGGCAAGGTTTCTGGACAGGCACCAGCGGTACCTCAGCATTCACTGCTCAGGGCCACTCAGGATCCTGCTCCCAGAATTCTGGTGCAGGATTTTTTGGCCACCCCAGCTGTGACTCAAGCAGGCCTTGCTGCTCTGGAAGGTACAAGCCATAAAATACATGGTACTAATTCTGCAGGTGTGGAAAATACAAGAGCCGTGGAGCCATGGTGACCTCAACCTAGATCTAAAAGAAGGTTATGGACAGCCTAGGGTCCCAGGAAGAGATTTGTCACAGGGTGAAGCCACTGTAGAGAGTCCCTACTAGGGCAATGCCTAGTGGAGCCACGGGAGCGAGGCAGCCCCCAAGACCCCAGAACTGTAGAGCTACCAGTGTGCAATCCAGCCCGGGAAAGCTGTAGGCATAAGCTCCAACCCAGGAGAGCTGAAGCGTGGGCTGAGCCCAGCAAAGCCATAGGGATGGGGTTGCCTGAGGCCTTGTGGGCCCAACCCCAACCCCAGTGTGCCCAGGATGTGGGACATGGAGTCAAAATAGATTATTCTGGTGTCTTAAGATTTAATATTGTTTTTTCCTCTCTTGGGCTTTGGACTTGGAACTAGTTATCCCTTCCTTCTTGCCTATTTCTGCCTTTTGGAATGTGAACATCTATGCCAGTTCCAACGTATTTTGGAAGTAGGTAACTTGTTTGATTTCAGACTCACAGCTAAAGGGAAATTTGCCTCAGGATGAATCGTGCCTTGAGTCTTACCTATACCTGATTCAGATGAGACTCTGGATTTGGGACTTTGAGTCTGTACTGGAATTCATTAAGACTTTGGGGCTAATGGGATGGAATGGATATATCTTGCACATGAGGAGGACATGAATTTTGGGGACAGGGGGCAGAATGCTATGGTTTTAATATGCCCCCCAAAGTTCATGCGTTAGAAACATAATCCCCAAAGCAACAGTGTTGAAAGGAGGTAAATCGGATGAATGCCATTATCTCAGGAGTGGGTTACTTACTGAAGGAATAGGTTCCCAACAGAGCGTAAGTTTCACCCCCTTCTCCTCTCTTCCCCTACAACCCCCTTGCCCTCTACCATGGATGGCATGGCAAAAAGGTCCTCACAAGATGCCAGTACCTTGATACTTTGATATTGAACCTCCCAGCCTCCAAAACTGTGAGAAATCGATTTCTTTATAAATTACCCAGTCTGTGGTATTCAGTTACAGCAACACAAAATGGACTAAGACAATAATTTTAAAACAATAAAAGTAAATGTAAAAACAAAGGCAACTACTCAGCATGTACCATCCAGGTTAGTTATCCCCTAGCCCCACTGAACAACTCCTCTCCCCATGGCTTCCTGCTTTCCCTGAACACCCTAAGCCAGCCTCACGGTAACCCCTCTTGTTACTCATTGTACCTCCCACCCCAGTGTGCTTCCTCCTATTTTACAAGGCAATCAGTTTTAGAACAGTTACCAGGATAGGACTTAGTGTCATTGTTTTGTTTGCCATGGAAATGTCCATTTTTAAAAATTCCATGTTATTAGGGGCCTTTATTTTGTTGATATCAATACTTAGAAACCACCCAACTTGCAATATAATTTCCCAGATTTCACAGTCTGAATGTTTTCCAGACCCAGATTAACATTTTAATTTGTTATTTTGTTTGGTATCTCAGAGGAGTTTACTCATTGGGCAACATGCATTACTACAATACAACAAAACAAAACAAACCTGGCATGACTTGTTTAACGCATTTATGCCGGAGGTTGCAAATTTTTTGTGTGTGTGTGTGAAAAATTATACCTTGGTGATGACCTTGAGAAGCAGGATATAAATAACTCACACAAGCTTAGCGTTCCAATAACGGAACACTAGGCATAAATGAGTTAAGGAAAGGATTACATTTGAATGAATGACCTCAAGGATCTTTCTGGATGTCTCCTTGGCCAGAACTAACAAAGGATGAGAAAGAACTGCCAGAAGAGAAAGAGTAAGTGAGGGATTCCTGGACATCAAATGCCACAGAATGCCAAACAGAGGGTGACAGGCACTGGGTCTCTGCCAGTGATTAGCAACAAAGTACCACATTGTGTGGGTACTGCTATGATCATAAGAATAGCTGGGAATGGCCTTATCAATAAAATAGGTAATGTTACAATGGGGAACACTGTGGCAGTGTGAAAATTCCATTTTTGCTGAATTCGGTGTTTTCCAAAACAATGGCAGTGACTAAAAAAGACAGGAAATAGATGACTTTAATCCTTAGAAACCAACAGAAAATTGCTTCAAATCAAATGGTAAAATGAGCTCACAAAAAAGATTTGAAAATAAAAGCAGAATTCTTAGGATTATGCTTCAGAAAAGTTGTGCCCATTTCCCACCAGGGTTATAGGAGTTTCCTGGTGTTCATCAAGAAATGATACTTCATTAAAAGGCAATCATTGCCAATGTGACCTGGGAAACATGTCTTGTTGTTTTCATATGTATTTCTTTTGTTCTTAGTTGGTTTAATGTCTTTCATTTTTCTACTGAGTTCATAATATATTTAGGATAATATCATTTTCTACCTTTCTTTTTGTAAACAATTTCCTAGTTTGTCATTTGCATTTAGTTATAATTTGTGATTTTCATTTTGTAAATAAGATCTTTTAAAATTTTATGCAGTAAAATAGTTAAATCTCTTCCTCTGGAACCTGTTTCACTGGTTTTATTTTTAAAATAAACGTTACCAACCACAGACTAATTACTCTTCATCTCTCTCTCTTTTTTTTTTTCTTCCTACAGTTTGCTATGTTCCATTAAATGCTTTAAGCTCCTTGGGGCTTACTGTGGTGTATGGTTAAAGTATGTTTTTGTTTACTTCCATTTAACAACACCTCTCCAATCAGTACCTAACCCGTCCCCACCAATGTTAACTAACTGTACAGTGAGTTGTTCTATACACTGAGGTCTGTTTCAGAGCTCCTCTGCACCAATCATCTGTCTGCTGAGGAAGGGGCCACACTACATTGTTGTAATCCTCAGAGTCTGCACATTTTACTCTCTAGTAGGAGAAGGTGCTCTTCATAATTATACTGCTTTCTACAAACTTATCCCCAGTTCATCAGGGAAAATGTTTCTCCAGCTGTATTTCAGGAATGGACTCTGGATCTTTCTGAAGCCCTAACCATCACTGCAGATGGTCCTGCAGGCTCACACCCAGCATGAGCGTGTAAGGAGAGTACAAGGAAGGCCCATGGGGTGGCTGGTGAGGTGCCTGTGCTCTAAGGCATGTCGATCCAAATGGAGAAACTCCAGACCTGAGACTGAGCCTGTTCTGGGTCAGCATGGGCCCCCTTGTTTCAGAGCAGCACCTCTGAGGAAGAGCACCAAGGACCAAGACTGCCCTACAAGGTGGTGATCAGGGAGGGACGCAACAGGAGGAATGACGGCAAGAGGTGTGGTCACCATCACATGAGACAAGTGGGACCTACCCCCAGGATTCCTTATCTCAGCCCAAGAGTCCAACTTCAATATGCAGTGGAATACGTGCACCTCGTGTCTTCCTGACATGTGAACAATTTTCTTAGAGTAAAACTTCATAATTTATATTCCCTCAAGGAAAAATGATTTTAAAAAATAATTTTGGCCAGGCACAGTGGCTCACGCCTGTAATCCCAGCACTTTGGGAGGCCGAAACGGGTGGACCACATGCAGTCAAGAGTTCAAGACCAGCCTCGCCAACATGGTTAAACCCCGACTCTACTAAAAATACAAAAATTAGCCAGGCATGGTGGCACGTGCCTGTAATCCCAGCTACTAGAGGGGCTAAGGCAGGAGGATCTCTTGAACCTGGGAGGTGGAGGCTGCAGTGAGCCGAGATCGTGCCACTGCACTCCAGCCTGGGCAACAGAGTGAGACTCTGCCTCAAATAATAATAATAATATATTATTATTATTATTATTTTAAGGGGCCAACTTGATAGGAAAAGCAGTCATAAAATTCTCACTGTCACTTTCCTGGATTTACTAGAAAAGACCAAAGCATGAACACACGCAGGCACCCACAGGCCTTCACAAGCACGCACACCTGCACGCATCCACTCCACGTGTCGCATAAAGGATTTTCTCCCGTACTGCACACTGCAGCTGTGGTTCCAGCCACTGTGATGGGTGTCCACATGGTGTGGCTCTTATTCAGAGGGAAAATTTTAGATTTTCACAATGTATTAGTTCCCTATGGCTACTATAAGAAAGTACCACAAACTAGGTGGCTTAAAATAACAGAAACTTATTCTGTCTCAGTTTGAAAGACTAGAAGTCTGATATTAAGGTGTCAGCAGGGCCATGCTTTCCCTGAAGGCTCTACAGGAAGTCTGTCTTTGCCTCATCCTCAATTGGCAGCCAACAATCTGTGGCGTTCCCTGGCTTGTAGATGCATTATTCTGACCTCTGCCTGTCCTCTTGTGGCTGTCTTCTTTGCATGTTCACATCGTCTTCCCTCTGTGTCTCTTTTCCTCTTATAAGAACACAGTCATGCTGCATCAGAGCCCACCCTCACAACCAATGATTATATCTGCTATGACACTATTTCCAAATAAGCCCACAAGCACAGATACCAGGGGTCAGGGCTTTAACATATCTTTTTAGGTGACGCAATTCAACCCATAACATAGTCAACCAACCTTGTTCACCAAAGTCATTGCATAAACCAGTAGCTCCGTATCAACTCCATCTTTTTCCTCCAGGATTTCCATGATATTTGACCAAGGCTTGACCCCTATGAGTAAAGCAAAAATCATTAGAAACAGCAATTCATCAACATTCTTTATCTAACTCACATCACAGTTTATTATCCAAGGATGTATCCAGTGATGGCAGCGTCTTTCAGTCACCAAATTTCAAAGTGTGACATTATCCTTAGGATGGATTTGAGCATGCTTCTAATTGAGAATATTTCTTAGTAGGGAACCCTATCTCACATCATCTTTGTCCTTTTGGCAAGAGCATTGTGTACGCTTCAGTGTCTGGATGCTTACTTGCTTGAAAATTTCTTCATATTAAGTATGTAATTTTTAAAAATCCAATCATTGCAACTCTGTAGGCCTACAGATTAGAAAACTCTTGGTAAGTACTCTAAGAATATCCATCAGCACAGAAGAAAAGGGGATGTGGAAGATCTTAACATCCCTCTAGCAGTGACTCAAAGAAATAAGTGACGTGCCTGTCTAGCAAATATCTCAAGAACGGAAGTATATTACATCTACTCCATCAAGGCACAAATACTATTAAGTATCAGCTAGGTACAAGGTCTATTGGGCAGCTGCCCTCAATAGGTTTATAATCTAATGGAGCAGCTAGGCATAAGCCCAAGAACAGACACCAGTACAGAGCAATGGCTGAGAAGTGTCCAAGCATGCAGCTAAGCCTGTCACTGTGCAAGTGAGGTCTCTTGCAGCAGGGATGACTGCAGGGGACTTGGCACAAGAGATGACTGCTGCCTGGGCTCTGCAGGCGAAGGCTTATGGGTGGTTATTTCCAGGATCTAGGAGGGACAGGAGATACTCCGCATTCACATTCAGGACCACTAAGCCAAGGGCAAGACCAAAAAGAGGCACATAACACCTTGACATGGTTTTCTAGGCCCAAGATGAATATTTGAAGTGAAGTGAAATAAGAATTGCCTTGCCCTTGGCTTGGTGGTTTGCGACATGAAGCTCTTTCGTGCTTTCTCTATAAAGATCTCAAAGGGATATTGCTTATTTTTACTTGAGAAAAAGTAAACTTGGAAATAACCTAAATACAGTAGTTTCCAAATGCTGGTCCTTGGATGGGCTATGTCAGAGCTGATTTTGGCCTTGAGAACAAAAGTTTCCCAAGGACCATGATAGTATCTGTCTTGTTGATCTCCGTGCCCTTAGGACAGTGCCTGGCATACAGTACTTGCTCAGTAAAATGTCTGCTGAATAGTGAATGGAGATCTCTGAGAAGGCAGGAAGTGGGTTAAGCTGAAGCAATTTTAAAAGAACCAGGAAGCAGATGCACACAGTAAGAAAAGCAGAGAAGACAGGATTTAAGGGGATTTGTTTAAGAGGATTAAACAAAGAATAGGCACCTACTTACTACAAGACGTAAAAGGCACAAATGTAGCTCAATGTGGAGATCTTCTGGCTTTCCTAAGTGAATAGAAAGCCTTTTGCTTTGGCTAAGTTGCCCAGCCAGTCAGAACTGGGCAATCTTCTATGACCCTTGCTAACTGAGCACAAAGACATGTTCTTTCTCCTTTCACCTGCTGACTACTGAATTATCTCCTTGCTGATATTGATCATCAAACTACTTTGAAGTCCACACCACAGTGTAGTTATTCTTCCAACCACTGCAAAGTAACCATCTCAGCTCTCAAGACAGTCAATCAATCTGATCAGCAGGCCTTGGGTCTCACTGTCCAGTTTAAGATAGCTGGATGCCGCCATTTGTGTTTGTAACAGGGGCAGCTTCTAACATTCACATTTTGTATAAAACCTTGGCATAGAACACATGTTGTAGTGAGTTACCCATGCATGGCTCAAAGGAAGAATGTGCAGGGGAGAAAGTATCGAAACTAAGACTTTCTAGTGGTGCTAATGGACCCAGAACTACTTTTGGTTGCTTACTCTGGAGCCAAAGATGCGAAACAGGTCCTCAGGGAGCAAAGGCCAAGGAACAATGGCAGGCAGCCCAGAGAGAGAGGGAAAGGTAGCCAGACTACATCGGTACTCCCCTTAAACAGACACATGCACATGTGTGCATCTAATCCTTTATAATAAGAACACTCAAACACTGGCTTAATTTAACTGAAAAATGTGTTTTTAGCTGTGTTATCTGAGTCTCTTATTACCATCTAAGGATTTTAAGTCTGGAAATGTGCATATATTTGTACACTCTTAGGATGGATGTTCATTCTTTTTATTGTTTTGGGGCAGAAAATCGGAAATATTTACAATGAAGGTAAAAGGGAAGAAACATTTGGTTCAACAAAAATAGCCTTGGCAGGCCTCAGGCTAGGCCTGTGTTCAACACCAGCACTTGCACATTTCCTAGGAGCTCCTGTCAGAATTATGGGGTCCACTCACTCCCCTCATTGCCTTTGTTAACTCCCTACAATGTGTGTGTGTATGTGTGCATATGCATGTGTGCATGTGTGTGTGTGTGTGTGTGTGTGTGTTGCAGAGGAGAGGGTTCCTGTACTGGAATCATAAACCATATAATGCTAGCCCTTCACATAACAGAGAAAGAAACTGGATCCCAAAGGAGTGGGATGGAGGGGCTCAGGAAGCTCATCTGGAGCTCCTAAGGTCTCTGGGATGACTGTACCTACCTTATAGGATTACTGAGAATTGTCATTGAGATAAAGCACTTTGTCTTTTTTCCTTAGCGCTGCTGGAGTACATTAGAAGACAATACTTAATCATTGTCATCTGTCTCTCTCCAACTCCACTGCCCCCCACCCCCACCCCAAACACTGGAGTACAGATTCTGTGAGAGCCTTTTTTCCTGATAACTGCAAGCACATAATTGATACTCAAATATGTGCTGAATAAATGGGTCCTATGTGAAGAATGTTTACAGTTGTGTCTGTTACATGATAGATACTCAAATATCAGTAGCTGTAATTGTAATGGTGGTGGTTGGTGGAGATACTCAGTTTACCCCCAGGTGGACCATCTGCACTGACTCCCCGGCCAGTCCTCTCTTAACCCAGATAAATAAATACACACAGAATCAATTGCTCAATACTTCTCCCCTCTTACTTTCCTAAATCTCCACATTAAATCTGAAGGAAAATAAGGTATTTAGCTCAGTGCCTCAGACATGGGTTGGTCTAACACGAAAACAGAAGCTCCTCACAGCATGTTCCATGTCTTTTCATATACTACATAAACACACTCAATGTGGATGCTTCTGCTATAAATAACAGTGGAAAGAGAGTTTGAGTTCTGTCAACCTATAGCTTCCACTACACTTTACACGATCTTCACAGATAGATATACTCTTAAGCAGAAAGTAGAGATGGGATCGCTTGAAAGGATGGCTGAACTTTTTTCCTGCTAATCATGCGTGATAGCAGGAATTCTTATGTTTAAGAAAATTCTTATGTTTAAGAATTATCAAATGAAAAATTGAACTACTTCAAAAGCTCTGCTGAGCCAAATTAGTGGGACCTGAGATTTAGGACAAATTTCAACATGAGTTATCCTCTCTGGTCACTTGCCTCACCCTCTGTGGGAGAGGCAAACCTGTTCACTCAAAAGGAAGGACCCCATACCCAGACAGCAGAGGGGTGTCAATCAATTTCCTGTCAACCACCACAGGGAAGACCTTAAGGAAAGGGAGTCTTCAATATGGCAAAATGACAAAGCAAGGCTCTCTAAGGGCTCCCATGAGCCTTTCTCTCTTCCTGCCAGGCCCTGGCCACCAGAAAGAGAAAGTGACTTCAAGGTGCAAGCAAAGAGAAGATGATCCAGTGGTCTGATATTAATACCATACCATGCCCCACAGATGAACTTGAATCCACCTTTTTATCTCAGGCCCTGAGCAAAAGTGCAACAGCCTGGGTCAAATGGAACATTTTACATTTTCCTTCTTCGGCCAGGCGCGGTGGCTCACGCCTGTAATCCCAGCACTTTGGGAGGCCGAGGCGGGTGGATCATGAGGTCAGGAGATGGAGACCATCCTGGCTAACACGGTGAAACCCAGTCTCTACTAAAAATACAAAAAATTAGCCAGGTGAGGTGGCGGGTGCCTGTAGTGCAACTACTCGGGAGGCTGAGGCAGAAGAATGGCATAACCCGGGAGGTGGAGCTTGCAGTGAGCCAAGATTGCACCACTGCACTCCAGCCTGGGCGACACAGCAAGACTCCGTCTAAAAAAAAAAAAAATTTAAAAACAAATTTCCTTCTTCATAAACACTGATCACTCCTTACGCTGGACTTTAACCCCTTTGGCTTTTATCCCTGCTAACTGGCCCACTCTTGGCCCCAGACCAAATTGCCCACACTGCAGAATGAAGCCTTCTGGTTAGCCCACGTGCAGCATGCATGATGTTTATATTTATAATGCAACCAAAGGAATTTGTTCTGGACAACTTCATTTGCTTTAGGTAGTAATGATTTTTGAGGACTGGGAGTTTATTTGTTGGTTTTATTGCTGATTCCTTAAAACTGACAGTTTTCATTATCCGAAAGAAACTATTCAAAAAGACAACTGCTTATACGTCCACTCATCCCTGCTGAGGAATGAGTCTAAAGCCACTTTGAGAAGTAAAATTTATGATTTATAAACTTGTGCACAAATGGATATGCTCAGTTTACCCTAAATCACCTCTGGCACCTGTCTGCTCTCTCACCCAGTTGAGAGGGAACTGGAGAGCTGCTCCTAAACCCACTAGATGGAAACACACCTGGAAGTAATGTTGCTCTCTGCAGAACACCATGGTATATTTATATGTTTAATTCCATCATAGGATTCAGGAACAATTTTACTAGCAGTAAAATAGGATGATGTTATATGTACGCATTATAAAATCACAGCCAAGACCACACGAGTCCATAAAGAAACATGCTATTGAGCCACACATGATAAGCTATTTCTGAGTTTTTCCATTAGTGCCATTCCTTTTTTTTTTTTCAGCTGCTAGTGCTCAGCAGCAGACAGACAACAGCAGTTGCCAAAGGTTTAAGAAATTGTATAGACAAAAACCATAAAGCTGTCCAGGCACAGTGGCTCACGCCTGTAATCCCAGCACTTTGGGAGGCTGAGGCGGGTGGATCACGAGATCAGGAGATTGAGACTATTCCTGGCTAAAACGGTGAAAGCCCATCTCTACTAAAAATACAAAAAAATTAGCCAGGCATGGTGGTGGGCACCTGTAGTCCCAACTACTCGGGAGGCTGAGGCAGGAGAATGGCGTGAACCCGAGAGGCAGAGCTTGCAGTGAGCTGAGATCGTGACACTGCACTCCAGCCTGGGCAACAGAGTGAGACTCCATCTCAAAAACAAAACAAAACAAAGCAAAAACAAAAACAAAAACCATAAAGCTAAGAAGACAATTCATTAGCTGTTTTTATTATTATTATTATTATTTTTACTAATCAGGAAAAGGTGGCCATTGTTTTATCTTGATGGAGAGACTTGGTCTGACAGACGAGAATCTCTGGCTGGGGCTATGGATGGAGTCTTGGATATGGTATACAAAGGCCTGGGTTCATTTCAGGATCATGCCCTCATCCATCACAACATTCCCTTTATGGGATATGAAGTTCAAGGAAGGGAACTCCGAGCTGGAAGCTCAGCAAAGCCAAAGGAGAACCCAGGTCATGAGACGTTGGCCCCTATAACCCACACCCATAGCAAGGGCCCTGGGGTTACCTGAAGCTTAGGACAGCAAGATGAAGAGTTTGTTAGTTGTCCTCAAGCAACCGCCAGAGTTAGGAGATGAAACACAAATCCTCCAAGGATGAAGGAGAGAAGCTGCTGCCTACCAGCTGCCAAAACACACACTGCTGACCTTATACCTAATTGACTGGCCTTGGAAAAGCTAGACCTGGTTTCTGTGAAATCGGCATTCCTTATCAAGGATTCTGGGCCGGCCCCATGATCTACTCTTGACCATAAGGGTCTTTCTACCTAGCAGCAGAGGGCAACATTTTGTGGCAGAAGAAACTTGCCTCAGCCTGGGAAACACCTTCCAGACTCACAGCCCCCGTCCATGTACTAGAGTTTGCCTCCCTAACACACCCCCAACAAAGAGACCTCGAGTTGCCTCCTTGCCTGCCATCAGCCATGCCTAGTGCCGACATCTATCTGCATGTTCAAGGGTATAGGAGCCCCAGTTAAAGGTCCTGGATGCTTTTCATTAACTTTCATTTAAACTTCTAAAATAACTCAAGCTACTTTCTTTCACATTTGGATTCAGCATTCAAAGGTGGGTCTGAGTAATGCTAAATCACAGACACAACTGGCCAGGCGCGCTGGCTCACGCCTGTAATCCCAGCACTTTGGGAGGCCGAGGCAGGTGGATCACAAGGTCAGGAGATTGAGACCATACTGGCTAACACGGTGATACCCTGTCTCTACTAAAAATACTAAAAAAAAAAAAAAAAAAAAATTAGCTGGGCATGGTGGTGGGCACCTGTAGTCCCAGCCACTCGGGAGGCTGAGGCAGGAGAATGGCGTGAACCCACGAGGTGGAGCTTGCAGTGAGCCGAGATCGCGCCACTGCACTCCAGCCTGGGCGACGGAGCAAGACTCCGTCTCAAAAACAAAAGACAAAAAACAAAAACAAAAAAAAATCACAGACACAAATGGTTTGAATCAAAAGTGCAATTTAGGCCCCTCGTTTCTTCCCGACACATCCTGGCTGGTTTATGCATAGTGTGCACGCACACACACACACAACTATAAGGAAATATACCAACAGGTTAACAGTGATTATCTTTGTTGAAACTAGAGGTGAATTTTTATTGTCTTCTTTAAACTTTTCCCAAGTTTTTATGATTGTAACAGTAGTATTACAGTTATAATCATAAAAAGAAAAAGTATTGTCAAGTTTTTGTTCTTGAGTCTTTGTGGGGATGATGATAATAATACCTGAGTCCTACTGGGGAAGAAAACAAACAACAAAAGACAAAAGGAGAAAAATCATTTTAATTGGGAAGCATTTTAATTCCAGGCTTCCCAATATCACGGGGTCCACAGCACGTTACACAGTAAACCAGAGCAGAAGCTCGTTCTTCGCCACGTGTTTGCAGCATGCCTGCTGGCTCTGGGCCAGCTGGAGTGCTGGGACACCACTCTGGGAGACAGAGACCCCATCCTTGAGCAGGCAACCCCGACTTGGAGAGACAGGGATGGGCAACACCACCACAGCAGAGAAGAGGTGCATACATGGGCTTTAAAAGCACATGCCCAAGGTAAGGGGGTGGGGGTACAGCTGAGGTGGGAGAAGGGGGTGGCAGCTGGGCAGGAGTTGAAGGGTGAAGGGTCCCCTTAGCCAGGGGACTGACTTTATGCTATAAGCACTGGGAAGCCACTGGCAGGTTTTGCATGTGACCGAACTGTTTGGGAGGGTGGCCAGGAGCATAGGTTAAACCTAGTGAGGGCCTGAGTAAGGCAGAGCAGGGGATGGAGGAGAGGAAGGGAGAAGGTTCTAGAAACATCTGGGGGTCATAAGCAATGAAGCGTAGAGGGGAGGGGAGGAAGGAGCCAGGGCAACCCTGAACAAGACAGGAAGAACAGGAGGAGGAGCTAGACTTCTGTGTTTCGGTGGCAGGAGCTGGGTAGAGGCAAAGACAAGCTCAGGATCTGACCTCTCCCAGGTAAGCTCATGAGCACTTTTCTTTCATTATCAAACCCCATTCCGGCCCTAAGCTTTGTGTGCTTACTATCCTAAAAAATGTTTCTTGCAGTGGGAAGTCCACATCTCGGGAATTCTGTTAATTCTTATATCTGTCTCAAGCATGTACAACACAGAAGCCTCCCTACATTAGACACCTTCACCTTCACGACATAAGGGGGCAGGGACTACTCACCTCTTTTCGTGTCAACAGCAGTGACAGCCTGAATTAGGAGAGGTGCGTTGGACTCCGAGTACTCTACAAAGACGAGCAGCAGCTTCAGGGCTGTCTTCACCACCAGGCGGAACTGGTAGAAGAGATAAAACCATCACATCACTGCCAACAAGGCCCTGTGCACCTGAGAGCATCTTCCTAACCGCAGCGGGCACCCAGCGCTTCCTAGATGAGACGCTCTCAGCAATTACACAGATTCCTTCACAGATCCTCACAATCGCTCATTAGACACCTCAGAAGGCAGGTGTTAGTACCATCCCCACTGTGCAGATGAGGAAACTGAGGTACAAAGTTCCCTGCCTGCAGTCACGCAGTAAAAAACAGCACCAGGACATGAACCCAGGACATATGGCTCCAGAACTCACACCTGGCAACTCTCAAACACGAGCATTTGCTGAATCGATTACGTCTTCGTTTTACCCCAACTATAACATTGTGAGGTAGACATAAGCACCATTCTTATTTTTCTGGTGAAGAAGCAGAAACAGCAGGTTAAACAAGTCATCCAAAGTCATAACAGCCAGCTTAGGTGGAAGGGAACCGGAACCATGTACCCCATTCTTAAAGCCAAGCAGAGAAGGCCGCCTGGAGCCATAGAACCCCTACTCCCTGGATCCAGGGCTCAGCATTTGCCAGGAGCCGCATGAAGCCCAGAGGCCTTCCCTCACACAGGCAGAAGCCCTCCCTCAGTATGCACCCTCGGGGAGGTCACAGGTTATTCACCTACAGAAAACCCCAAACCTCCCAACTGAAGCTGCCACAGATTCCTAACCCCAGCTTTACCAGCCCTGGGGCTGCGGCAGCCTTGGGGTCTCCGGGTCAGCCTCCGGGGCCCCTTAGGTGCTGCTGCAGGGACTTGCCCACAATTTTGCCCTTGACTCCACTTCCTTCCAAAAGCCTCCTCCTAAAGGAACTCATACACCTCCTGCAAATGGATTCAAACTGTGCAGCCGAGAAACAGCAAGGTTGCCTCGGGCTGTACATTCCACCCCAAGCTGCTGGCTTGTCAGTGGCCCCATCCCGCTATGGGCAAAATGCGCTTTGAGGGGGCTTATTTGCACTGTGGCTGCAGGGCCTGGAATGGCACTTGGCACAGAGGGAGCTGGAAGGTGTTTGTTGACTGAATAAATCAGTCAGTGACCAGGTCAATCAATCCATGACCTCTCGCCCACTCCTTGAGACTGTATCACTGGTTGTGGCAAATCAGCTCCAGCTACTTCCTGTGTTCTGCAGCCCAGGGAAGATTCTGTCCCTCTCAGACACATCTGCCCACATCACAGTGTTAGGGGACATGGGTAGAATTTATAGGTAAATTTGGGGGATCCCAAAGAGGGGACTGTGTTGTGCAGTCCACAGGGAATAGCTTAAAAACACCACTCACCCCAAGTCATTCATCCACATTCATGCAACCCCTTTACCCCCTTGCTTCCCTCTCCTCTGCTGTCATACCTACCAAGCACACCATTTGTCTTTTCCTCAATTCCACATCTCTCTCCAGCCAGTGCCCAGGTGCTCAGCTCCCCTATATGAGGAAACTTCTTCAAAGAGGTGCTACAGCCCCTGGCTCCACCTCCTAACTTCCCACTGACTCATCACCCCAATTTGATAGGACTTCCATCACCACCACTCGGATTACTTGTCCAGGTCACCAGTGGCCTCCATGGTATCAAATCCAGTGGTTACTTCTCTGCCCATTTTTGCTCAACTCTCAGCACCATGTGACAACTAACTGCTCTCTCCAAAAACAACTTCCTCTGCCTCTGGGCAACCAAAGTCTCCTGAGTGGCTCCTTTTTTTTCATTGGTTCTTTTTGGGTGCTCAGTCTCTCAGTGTGGGAAGACCTCTGAGTTCACTCCTCTTTACTCTCCTTCTCTCTCTTTCCACACTCTCTCTAGGTGAGTTAATCCAGTGCCCTGGTTTGAAAGTCCATCTAAGATCAGATGCTAAATATTGCACTCCAGGCCTGACCAAACTCCTGAGCAGGCATCATATAATCTCCTGACATCTCCACTCAGATGCTAACAGATTCACTGTGGCCAAAACAGAACTCTCAATTTTCATTCATGCTTACCCCCTTCCACCTACCACTCCTAGCCTGCTCCCTCCAAAGCCCCCACCTCAGGACAAAGCCCCACCACCCTAAACACTGGGAAGGGTTTGCCTGCACTTCCCTCACCCCATCTGCACAGCAAATCCACCCATCCGTGCTGGAAGCGCCTAAGTGCTCTGGCCTGGTCCTTCTGAAGTCCATTCTCCAAACCGCAGCCAGAGTGAACACTGCACCCTCCTTCTCTCAAGCCTCAATCACTCCCCATCATGCCCAGGGTGCTGCCTGTCCCAGCAGGCTTTCTGTGCTGGCCTCCGCCAAGCCCTCTGATCTCCTTTCTTGACACCCCCTCTCCGGCCCAGTGCGCTTCACATGCTAAGCTCTACAGTTGTGTGAGCGTTTTTCACACAGCAGAGTTCATCCATGATTCAGGGTCTTCTCACTGGTTATTCCTTCTGCCTGAAAGCCACCTGGAACCAGTCATCACAGGACTGACCTCATCCTTCAGATCACGGAAATTCTCATTATAGAAAATGCCTTCCTGACTCTTTTACCTAAAGGAGCCCCTTGGTCACTATCACATCACCCTGATTTATTTATTTATTTTTTGAGATGGAGTCTTGTTCTCTTGCCCAGGCTGGAGTCAAGTGGTGCAATCTCAGCTCACTGCAATCTCCACCTCCCAGGTTCAAGTGATTCTCCTGCCTCAGCCTCCTGAATAGCTGGGACTACAGGTGCGCACCACCACGCCTGGCTGATTTTTGTATTTTGGGTGTTTCGCCATTTTGGCCAGGCTGGTCCTGAACTCCTGACTTCAGGTGATCTGCCGGCCTCGGCCTCTCAAAGTGCTGGGATTACAGGCATGAGCCATCGTGCCCAGCCACCTTGTTTCATTTGAGACAGGGTCTCATTCTGTCACCCAGGCTGGAGTGTGGTGGTGTAAGCACAGTGCACTGCAGCCTCAAACTCCTGGGCTGAAGTCATCCTCCCACCTCAGCCTCTCGAGTAACTGGACTATAGGTACGTGCCACCACATCTGGTTAATTTTCTTTAAATTTTTTTTGTAGAGATAGTGTCTCTCTGTGTTGCCCAGACTGGTCTTAAACTCCTGGGATCCAGCAAACCTCTCACCTCAGCCTCCCAAAGTGCTAGGATTTCAGGCATGAGCCACTACACTCGGCTTTTCTATCCACGTCCTTTATCATGACCTGAAATTGCTACAGACACTTGTTCACCTACTATATGCCTCTGTTGCCTCTAAGAACGTAAGCTTCACAGCAGCGAAGAGGCTTTATCTGACCCATGAGAAGCTGTTCAGTCAGCATATGTGTGAAGGGTAGGCCAGCCCGTCCTCTGAATCCATCCCCCTATGCTGTGTGGAGTGAGCCCTCCAAGCCCCCAGCCTCCCTTTCTCACCTCGTAGTAGCCTCCAGCAAAGCCAAGCCCCCCCTCCGCCCCAACCATTGCGATGAGGGCAAGTCATGCCCTGGGCTGCCATTCTGGAGGTAACCTCCTCCCCACACAGGGAGCTGAGTACTTTAGAGTGCTGGGAACTCTTCAGAGAGTATCTGCCCTCATAACTTGAGGCCCACGATTGCTCCTCTGCTTCTATTCTGTAGGAATAGACTACATTCCAGTGTATTTTTCTCAACTACACAGTTGGAGGTTGAAGGGGAAGGTATGGCATCACGAGTTGTGCTTTGTACGTTTAGGGCTGAAGAAATTTCTTCAAGTAAATAAAAAGACCTAGCAAGTTCAGGCTTGGCAACTTCCTCAGTGGGTGGACTATTATTATGTGGTTTAAGCCTCTAAATGCCTTCCCAGGAAAGAACCTGGCTGCTGCCCAACCCACTCCCCCCATTAGCTGGTCTCAGCAGGGCCCCTTAGCCCACCTCACAGAGGCTCCCTCTGAGTATCTCTGTGGTCAAGGGGCCTTGACCGATACGGTCTCAGGCACCCAGAATCCCTAAGCCATTCTCCTACATGTGGCTCTCTAATTAAGAAACCACTGTTTTCTAGTAAAGCCTCCTTTTTCTATTGGTCTCAACATGCCTATTCCTGTCTTTCTCTCCTCTGTGATACAGGCTCTGTTTGGAGCTTTTTTAGCACCGTAATTTGTTTTTTTAAAAAAATCCCCAAACATCTTCTGATGCATAATTTTAGGTTTCTATGAATTTGGCTTCTATTGAGTTTAAGTTTATGTGGATGTACTTTTGGAAGCTTTACTATGTAAATTAATAATAAGCATATTAGTTAAATCACTTTAGGAAAAAAGAGCACTAGAACACTAATTTTGTAGAAATGCATGGTACTAATTTCAAGCACGTACTAACTCATCGTCAATATATGTCCTGCAGGATCCTCCTCAGAAGTACCTTACTAGCATTACTGCATCAACTTGAAAGTAAAAAAGGTACATTCCATCAAAAGAATTCTATGAGCCAACCTCATTAATCCAGAAATCACTTACTCTGATGCCCTCATGTATCTGGAATGCAGTCAAAACCCTTGGAAGCTTGGAACAGCCACAGTGGAGGCCACACACCCTCTCCAAGTCCAAAGACACTGCTCATCCCATAGCTCTTAAAAATCCACCCTTGGTGCCCCTTGCGCTTATGTTAGACACATTTTATAATAAAGGGAGTGGATATTAAGATTCACAGCCCACATCTGCCGAGAAGAGGCAAATCGGGGAGGATAATGACGGAGAAGGAGAGGCAGGCCCAGTGTGGCAGCAAGAGAGAGTGTCACAAACGAGGCGAGTGGAACAAGCTGCAAGGATGCCAGAGCACACACCACAGTGTGGCCCAGACATGTCAGCAAAGCATCACTCCAATCTGAACTGTCTGATTTCCAGCTCTGCCTGGCATGCCTTCACGTGGTAACGAAGGGTTTCACTACAACTTACAGGCTCAAGCACCTGCCCATTTGTCCAGCACCGAGAGAAATCAATTGGAATTGATTCTCATTCTTATGGAGCATCCAAGGCCATGGAAGACACAGCAGTCACAAAGCAGTCACACAGGAGTATAGGGCAACAAGCAGGCAGCATCAGCATCAGTGGTCTCAAGACAACCAAGCTGGTGGGGAGGGAGTAGATTCCCTGTCTCTGGAGGCTCTGCACGGCCACTTACTAAGGCCTTTGCAGAAGGAGTTCAGAGCCTGCAGAGGGTGGACTGGCTGACCCCATGTAAGGTCCCTGAGAATCCAAGATTCTCTGCTTCTACTTTCAACAGCGTCTTGAGTGCCGGGTTGCTGAGGACAGATGCAAACAGAGAGCTTTCTTAGAGGACAGCTCCGGCATTGTAGATGAGAGCAAGGCTCAGAACTGGATCCAGCCAGCCCTTTCCAGCTTCCATGGAGCAAAAGAACCATGTGATGGCTTTTGGGGTCCTGTTCACACAAACAACCTCACTTTCTTTGGGCTGGAGAAACACACTGGAGCTCTAGATCCAGCCTTTGGGCTTTCTGTTACCTACATTTTCTTTAATTACAATCTAGGAAATACTAGTATTCCATTTTTAGTTGTCTGTTATAATAAAGACTATGTTTATGTTGTTCTAAAGCATGCAGCTAAATCACAGTATATAACAGAAATCTGAAATAATCCCCTTGCATACGGGGGGTGCAAAAGCAGGAATATACAGATGGCTGTGAATTGTTGCATATTTCATAATGATTTAGCACATTTTGGGGGTTACTGAGCTAAGCTTTACTTTCTATTGCAGCTATCATTTTGCACTCTCAAAATAAAGGCTAAAAGCCTTCAGAGGACCAGAGATTCCTCTTGACCCAAGGAAGTAACATTTGTCAAGTCAAGCCTCAGTCCAGGGATTGAACCTCCATATTCCATAAATAACACAGGGCTCAATGTCAGCTCTGCGACAGGGAGGCTGGGCTGGAGGGAAGGGTAGCAGGATGGTGTCAACAAAGAGCCTTGTTCTTGCTGTTGTTTTATTTTCTAGGTCAACCCACAGGAAGAGTGTGGAGTTGCCTGTACAGAACCTGTGTATCTAGATTTCAGATAAAATGTAATCACCAAATATGTGGGAAGGTAATAAAAAGACAGTTTCTTAATACTTTTACACGTAAAAACAAACTGGAAGTCCTTTCATCTTTTATTGCACTTACAGAAATACAAGAACTATACTTAGCAGGTCAAATATGCTGCTCATTAAGCAAAAATAAAAGAATTCCAAAAAATCTTCAAATTCCTAATTTCTCTTCTAAAAATTCAACAGCCAAAAAAGAAAACAATTTCCAAACCTCAAGATTGAAATTACAAAGGGGGCTGGAAAACCATGCTTCATTTTATTTGTTTCATTTTCCACTAAAACATCATAAATATATGTTATATAAACGGATGCTGGTTATTAAAACCGAATTCGAAAGTGGTAAGGTAACTTGATCTATAAAGCTTTACCACATTGTTTACAAGCTCATCAGCACTTTAGAATATATAAGTATTACTATAAAGAAAAAAAGATCTCAAGTGACTTAGGATACAAACTCTTTATTTAAACATTGTATCTCAATGCCATATACTTAAGCTCAGAATTTCTGAGCAAGCAGCTCAGAGTGTGCCCTAAAGCCTTCGTAACTGGTTATCAAACAATCCAACAGACATCCCAGCCTCCAAATCTCTCCCTTCCCGACTTCTAACAGGTTATCTGTAACATGAGGTGTATATTACCAGAAATAAAGTATAGGCCCAAACATATTAACTAAGTACAGAACTCTGGGTCTTGTTTTGCAGGTGTCCTTCAAGGGAGAGTGTGGAGACTGGTTGGCACATCCACCAGAACAGGAAGTCATGTGCACCAAACCCATGTGGTCCAGCCTCAGGGCCTGATGGCCAACCTGCTTATGACACAATGCAATTTGCAGAAGGTATAGTAACCAAGTGTAAGGCTGGGTAGCCCTTAGGATTTTACTAGCGAGCAGGAAATCTTACAGAATGTAAAATATAGCAGACAACTCAAAATAATTAAAAATAACAACAAATAGTGCTACAAATTGGCATTTTCTTTTCTTTTTTTTTTTTTTTTCCAGCACCAGGCTGGAGTGCAATGGCGCGATCTCAGCTCACAGCAACCTCCACCTCGAGGGTTCAAGCAATTCTCCTGCCTCAGCCTCCTGAGTAGCTAGGATTACAGGCATGCACCACCAAGCCCAGCTAATTTTGTATTTTTAGTAGACATGGGGTTTCTCCATATTGGTCAGGCTGGTCTCAAACTCCTGACCTCAGATGATCCACCCTCCTCAACCTCCCAAAGTGCTAGGATTACAGGCGTGAGCCACCGTGCCTGGCTGGCATTTTCTCTATTGAGATAAAATTCTGGGGCTTAGATGAAGGTTTTGTTACCCCGGAAATCGCCTACATGACCAAGTGAATTTCTATCCTACCTTAACTCTGGTTACCTTTGGGAAATACGATGCCTGAGGTCAGAAGTTCCCCCTCCTGACTAAACTGGCTCTGACTGCTGGGATCCAGGGTGGCCGCTCACTTGGCCTCTGAAGAGTTTCTAACTTCATTATCATCTAACTCTCATGCAAAAGGACACTTCCACCAGCACCCTGACAGTTGATAATCACCATGACAACGAGAAGAAACCATAAAAGGACAAAAAGAAAAGTGGCATTCCAGTTTGAGAAGTTCCCCCCACCATCTCCAGAAAAGACATGACTATTCCTTCCCTTGCTTTTAATGCCCCAACCCCTTCATTAAAGATGCCCTGTATCTGTGACTTCCCCACTCCCTCGAACTGAGGAGCTGATTTGTGAACCACGCTTCCACTTCTCAATTCCATGGCCATCGAATAAAGCCTGTACTGCTTGGTGCTCACTTTTGGTTTTGTGTATTGGCTTCACAGCACCAATCAGGGAAAGACCCCCATTTTTGGGGACTGGCTTTGTCAGTAAGAGCTTCTTTAAAGAACCATTAATAAAAGTGGACAAGAGTCAGAAAACATCCACTTGGCTAACTTTCTCTTCAGATATTCAAGGTAATTATGAATAATTGACAAAATGTAACACGCAGCCAGGCACGGTGGCTCATGTCTGTAATCCCAGCACTTTGCGGGCCCAAGGTGGGAGGATCACGAGGTCAGGAGTTCAGCCTGACCAACATGGTGGAATCTGTCTCTACTAAAAACACAAAAATTAGCTGGGCATGGTGGTGCATGCCTGTAATCCCAGCTACTCAGGTGGCTGAGGCAGGAGAATCGCTTGAAGCCAGGAGGCGGAGGTTGCAGTGAGCCGAGATCGTGCCACTGCACTCCAGCCTGGGCGACAGAGTGAGACTCTGTCTCAAAAAAAAAAAAAGTAACATGCACATCTTTTATTGTTTACTAAGGAATACCAAAATCCCTGCACTAAGATATTGCCCGAAGGAGCATCTTGATAGTATATGCAGAATGAAATTTGTGGTTGAGGGAAATCAACAAGATTGGGTACTTTTCCAGTTGGCAGCATTCCCATTTTCAAATACAAAACTTCACATTCTAAGGAGGCTATGTAACTTGTCGCATAGCCCATTTCTGGAAGAAGTTTAAGAAAAACCCAGGTCAATCTGATTCTTTCCACTATACTATGGAGGTTCCCATCTTTCACTCTGGTGCAAAAACTTAAGCCTTGGGAAAATGTGACAAATATTATCTTCTGAGTAACAATAAAGGTGAAAGAACTCTCTTAAGTAAATAACCAGCCCTGGAAACAAGAAAATGAACAGCTAAAACCCAGGTTTCGCAAATGTGCTGTTAGAAGAGTGTGGCAGGCAGCTCACATCTCTTTGGAGTAGGGGGAGAAGGGCTGGCAGATGGGGGCTAGAGTAGAGAGTGGCAGAACCCTGCAGGCTCCCAGAAGCCTGTGCTGCTTCTGGTACCCTTGCTCATCCAACTCTCCTAGAAAAGGGTAGAACATCTCTCTGGAAGGAACAGCATGCTGCCTACTTCGGTGTTTCTGCATTTTCCTAAATGTTCTTCCAGATTAGAGCCACCCACTTCTACTCTTCCTCCAACTGCTAAAACTCAGCTGGTTGCCCTGGGCTACAGGGGCAGAAGAGTCAAAGGTGCACCCTTAGTTTCTGCTTCTTGCGTTCACAAGAATAATGTCTTTGTAAGTTAAAATTCTGGTTTATCAGCAAGCCTCTTAAGAATTGAGGAACCACAATCAGCTCCCTGAAGATGATCATCTCAGAGTGAATGGGAGAAACTGCTGTTTAGCCCTGTGTCTGGAGACCTGTCTGGACAGTGGGGCCCCCTCAGCCTGCTGCCCTCTTTGAGGCCTGGCCTGAATCACTTCTCTCTCACTCGGAGGTCTTCCTAAAACAATAACTAGTAAAACTTGCTTTTTCCCCTTTTTTCTCCTACTGAGATTATTCTCACATGGGGGACTCTAACATACCAAATCAGTGAGAATGAGTGTTCTGGGTATGCACAGCCAAGTGGCCGGTAGAAGAGCAACAGCCCTAATGAAGAAGCTGGCACTTTATACCCACAATGACTCCAACACAAATATTACATGACTATGCCATTAAAACCCATGGAATTTTAGAAATCTCATCTAATATAATGTTGATAAACATGCAAAAATTCAAACACAACCTCATTCACTAAACATATTTTTATGCCATTAGAAACAAAACTCTTTAAACACAGCACAGCATTGGAAACAATTCGATTAACAAGATGAGAAAAGTCGAATGAATAATAGTACATTCATATGACTGTATATTATGTAGGCATTAAATATTGTAGTTTAAAAATTTTGTAGTAACAAAGGAAATGCTTATAATATACTCAGAGTTAATTTTGTAAGAAAAATTTAAAAAATCAGAAGAAAAGGTACCAAAAAATGATGATCTTTATGTGGTAGTGTTTCTAGGTAATTTTTATTTTACTTTTTTTGTATTTCTAAAGTTTTATACAAAGACAGTATGTTATTTTTGTAATCACAAAAAATTCAGTAAATGTTTTAAAAAGTTATTTTTTATTATCAAGATTTCCATATTATACCAGTAAACTTTAGCTATTTTAGTTTTTTGATAAGGGGTCTATGTGTTATTCAAGCTGATCATGAACTGGGATCCAGGGATCTTCCTGTCTCAGCCTCCCGATAGCTGGGACTACAGGCCACCATGCCCAGTTGCCATATTTTTTCTTTAATCTGTTATCATTAACTGAATTATAAAAAAATTAGTCTTAATTGAATTTCTATTAGTGAAATATATTTCAATTCAATTAATGTGGGAATTATAAACACAACATCCAATATCAAGGATGGATTTCAGACAATAGTGCAATTCAAGGAACTAACTATAATGTTCTAGTAACTCCCTTTGCCTGGACCATATAGAATTTGCTGGCTGAGTACATCTTATCACTGCAATATATCACTGCAATATATTGCAGTATATTCACAGTGTTTTTATAATATTAACAATTGGACTTCTGGCTTCCAGCTGGAAAGATGTCGAGTGTCACTCCCAACCTAATAATTAGAGAGAGACAAACAATCTTTCACACCATAACTTTTCTTGAGCCCATGATATACCTGGGGTTGCAGGAAAACCAAGTAGCCTGAAATTTAGGGAGGGAGAGTGTTCTATCCACCCAGAAAGGGTGAGAGGCCAGCAATGGACTATCATCTGAGGCAGGGTAGGGGAGGAAAATGAAGCCTTTTATACAAAGCAGCAGGAAAAACTCAGGCTGGGCATGCTGGCTCACGCCTGTATTCTTAGCACTTTGGGAGGCCAAGATGGGAGAATCACTTAAGCTCAGGAGTTTCAGACCAGACTGGGCAACATGGTGAAACCCCATCTCCATTCAAAACACAGAAAATTAGCTGGGTGTGGTGGTGTGTTCCCTGTGGTCCCAGCTACTCAGGAGGCTGAGGTAGGAGGATTGCTTGAGCCTGGGCTGTTGAGGCTGCAGTGAGCCGAGACTGTGTCACTATACTCCAGCCTGGGTGACAGAGTGAGACTCCATCTCAAAATAATAATAATAGTAATAATAATAATAATTAAACAATAAAACCTCAGATAATAGTTTTAGCAAATTGTCAAATGTCAACTGTGGGCTACCATGAGAGCATAAACCCCTTGGAACTGCAGACACAAAGGGATTTGGCAGCCACCAGTAGGCTGCTCTCCACGGCACTCACAAAGAAGCTGGGGGCAGGGCTGGGACCTAAGAAACTTTCCCAATAGTGCAGGCCTGGCGGTGCACAGCCACACAGCAGGCAGAACAGCAACAACCCTAAAGGAGGAAGGGAGCAGCCAGCACTGTGAAAAGGCGGGAAACCCCAGCCAGAGGCTTCTCCTCTTTGAGACAAAAGCCTTAAGCCACAGGGAAGGTCAACAAGGTAGGGGAGGAGAAGGGAAAAGAATAAAACCCTGTACTCCTAGGGCAGGGGCAGGAAACCATACTGGGCATCTCCTCTTGCTTAGGGTTTTACGTCTTCTTCACTATTATCACTCCCATTTTGTAGATGAAAAAGCAACCCACCCCAAGGATGGTGCAGGCGTGTGTGACCCCAAAGCTCTGGCACTGACTGTCAGATGCAGCATATCTTGATTCCAGGAAGGCCTTGTGACCCCAATGAAGAAACACAGCTGGATGGTCAGAGTTCAACAGCTTCCCACTAATTGCACAATGACCCTAAAATGCCCTGACTGATCAGTGTCAACCTGCAGGCTGCACTGGTTTATGCATTCCTTGTCTCTGTCCCAGTAGACATTTTCATCAATGGCATGGAAGATCTGCTTATTCATTTTTTGTTAAATAAAATTAGCACTAACAGTTAATAAGAGAAATAAGCAAAACAGAACTCTTAATTATCTTGAGGCTGGAACTCTGGCCCACAATCAATGGGGGGGAAAATGCAAGGCCCTGAATTTAAACGTGAATCAATCAATCGCAGACACGCAGAATGGAAGAAACTGGCAGATAAAAATGTGTGACAAAAATCCGGAAGGCTTAGTGGATTACCGGTTCAAACTGAGGCAACACCCAGGGCTGCTGCTAAAAGATGTAATATATCAGAGGTGGGATTTGTGGAAGAATGATATCGTATCCCAGCTACCATATTACTATTCTTTGTACTACATGAACAGAAGAGTTGGTAACCAGTATGATGAGGAGCTGAAAATTATATCCCTGAGTACCATCTGTAGTAGCCATCAAGTTTAGCTTGGACAGGGTTCACATGGTAACTGCCTGTAAATACTCAATGAGCTTCCACAGCAAGTCAGAGTGTCTTGTTCAACAAAACAATGCACAAGCATTTGGTTAATGACAGGTAATGCATGTCCCAAAAAGGAAGGCTTTCCACCAATTCCAGCATGCAACAGTATTCCTGGGCAACCTAGGCAAATGATTTGATGATCCCTCTGCCTCTAGAAGTATGAGGAATGGGACTGATGATGTCAGGAACACCTTTAACATGACATTGCCATCTCTTCAAGGCTAGGATTCTATTATTTACATTATGTAACTTACAAAGGTCTTCAGCTCTCACCCCCATATTTGGGTCATCTGAGCAGATCACACAACAGTGACATGCCAGTGGCTCCAAGACCAGAGGGCTCACCGAATCTCCTCTCCTTGCCCATCAGCCAGTATCTCCTGGGGCACATGGAGCACCAGGCTCCATGGCACTTAGCTCTCTTTGGGAATATTTCCTTCATCTCCAAACCAGTGTGTCCAAAGTTTTCTTGCCAACAAACCCCAATGTCCAACTCTTCTACTGCCATTGGCACTGCCATATTTCTAGCTGCAGAGTCAAACTGTGACCCCCAACCTTTGATTCCTTTTATTTTCCTATATCTAGAAATCTCCTCCTAGAAGGCTAGTCCTCAAAATGTCTCTATTTTTTCATTATTCTGTTTCCACTGCTACTCTCACCTCACAGCTGTGATACTGAGCTAACCCTTCCCACCCAGCTTTCCCATCCCTGTCAATTTCCCCTCCTCCACCACTCCATTCTACACACCACGTTACTTTTTTTTCCTTCATTTTGCTGTCCTAAACAAACTTTCAGCAATGTCCCCAGTGTTGGGGGTGGGGTGGCTGGCGGGTGGGCACATAGGTTCTCTAATGTATATGACAGAGAAAGAGAGAGCACACGAGCACGAGCATGTATGTATGTGTGTGTACGTGCATGCAAGGGGGGCCTTGGCCAGGGCTCCTCCAGATAGGGCTACATAGGAGTAGGGAGGCCTGCACACCCTCACACAAGTAGAAAGGAAGTCTGGAGACCTGTGATCAGCAATATGGGGCACAGATGGAAGGATGAGATCCAATGGGGTTGATGGGAACTTAGAGCAAGGCAAGCTAACCTGGAGAGCAATGCAGACAGGGAAGCTTCCATGCCAGGGCCCTGAGGCACCCCTAAGAGGCAGCAAGGAGGTGAGAGTTTGCCAGGCTCAGGGCCCTGAGGCCTTCCCCTTGGGCCAAAAGAGGATCCATAGAGATAAAGAGACAGACTCTCTGTGCTGGGTGACAAAGGGCCATGCTGTATAGACTGAATCATCTTACTCCAATTAATTAGAATTCCAGATGTATGAAGAGAAAAAAATCCACATCCTGTGATAAGTCATGGGCCTGGCATCTGCCTCTTACCTCTGACTGGAGAGTTTAAAGATTGGCTCTTGTAAATAGAAAGAAACACTTTATTGAAAACACTTTTTTCTTTCTTTTAAAAAGTCATTATTTGGCTACGAATGCATTATTTTCTCCCCTGGCTATGAGTCTCAAATATCTGCAAATATGCATTGCATAATGAGCCTCTGGCAGGCTGCAAAATCACATCTTGTTGCCTTTCATGGAAGAAAAATGATGAATTATGAAAACACAATGACAAGATGTTTCTGCTCCAGTACTTCCTTTATCAACTCTGTGACTGTATAAGGCAAAGGCAACTGGATGTCAAGATAACCTTTCCAGGTTAAGATAAATCTGACTCTTTGTCAAAAGGAAATGCTAGGGCCCCTGGCTTTGCTGATTTCTTAATTTGAATTGGGGAAAACCCATTGCAGCTGTATTGACCAAACTGTATGTTTAAGGAGGAGACTGAGGCCTCCTTCTCTAAATCTAAGGGTCTTGGGTTGATGTATCTGTTGTTCTTTTCAATTTCTCATTATTCAGATGGGGGTGAGGGAAGAGTATCAGCAGACACTCTATTGGTTTTGTAAATAAGAGGTGATCTCATTAGAACTATGTAGACTGGAAATAAACTTGGCAGCTACTGCCTTTGTTAACTTTCAGCAACTCGCCTAGAACAGAGCACACCCTGCAGGGGGGCAGGAGACCTTCATGTGACATCACAGTTAGTGGGATGGGCTGTGGCATCACTGTTCCCCAGAATTCTCCTTTCCAACAACACAGTGAACTCCAAGGCACAGGCTGACTCTTGGCTCCACTCTCTTGTCCTCATTATGACCAGCACAGTGCAGAACACAGGAGCCAGAGACTATTCTAGACCTTCCTTTGGGAAAATAAAAGATGGAGACAGAAATCCACACCGATCCAGTGCTGATGGCCCAAATGGCTAGGGAGGAGGCGAGTGTGCCACCTTAGACAGAGGCCCTGAAGAGGCAGCCCAGAGTCCTGAACCACCACTGAGGAAGCACACACTGAGTGCACCGTGTAGGATGGGGAGGCTGGGAAAGCACAATTCCTACAAATGTATTTTTGAAACTTTTTAATTTTATAATTTTTCCATGTTATTTAGAAATGCAATAAAGATTTTCCTGTGTGTTTATTCTTTCCTGATTGTTTATTTTCCTTACAGAATGATTCCAAAGTAATATCAATATGATGCTGTTGCCACACCAGAGACTCTGAGCCATGGCATGCATTTCTGTTATTTCTGTTTTTTTTTTTTTTCTCTGCTGCTCTTCTTCTTTTCCTCCTCCGTGGTCCTTCTCCTCCCTCTTTTCTATCTCTCCCTCTTCTTTTCTTTGTGCCTTTCCTCTCTTAGTCTATTTGTGCTGCTATAAAGAGAAGTACCTGAGACTGGGTAATTTATGAAGAACAGAAATTTATTTCTCACAGTTCTGGAGGCTGGGAAGTCCCAGATCAAGGCACTGACTGTGAGGGCCCAGTCTCTCTGCATCCAAGATGGTGCCTGTTGCTGTATCTCCTGGAGGGCAGGAAGGTTGTGCCCTCACATGGCAGAGAATCAAAAGAGAGCAAATGCACTCCTTCCACAAATCCTTCTTATAATGGCATTAATCCATTCATGACAGCAGAGCTTTCATGACCTAAACACCTCTTGACACTGTTGCATTGGGGATCACGTTTACAACACAAAAATTTAGGGGGGCACATTCAGACCACAGCATTCTCTATGTAATCTCTCCCTGCTGACAGTGATTCTTCCCCATACCCATCCCACCTTCCCTAACCTTGCCCTCACTCTATTCTCTGTCTGGTGATGAGCTAACAGACTGTCAGTTTTTCTATTGTAAGCATGTTAGGTTTTATTTCCTTTTAGAAACAGGGCAAGTTGTTGGTGTTTTATCATGGCCATCATAAAACCATAAAGATATCTTAATTCAGCTGTGTCATGTACAAAAAGTCAATCTTTCTTGCAAAATCTCTTCCCATCTCCCTAGCTTTTATGTCCTTGAGACCATTCAGAGCGCCTTGGGGAGGGAGCAGGTTCCAAATGAACATGAAAGTTAGGGAGGCTTCCCAGCACAAGCAAGGAAAAAGGAGAAAAAACTGAAACAGGATATGAGATATAAATCTTCCCTCGGTCTGGCTGAAGCAACCTAGAAAGCCCAGCATTTCACTCAGTGTCCAAGGTCACCTACATCAGTTTCAAAACAGAGTCACTTCCATTTTCCATAGAAAACAAAGCCAAACATTTTTTTTTAAAGATTTTCAATCTTCTGAGGGAAAGCATAGCTGTTTCTAATCTGAAATGGGGAAAAATTCTCTCATCAATAAGTACTAGAAAAAGAAAACCTGAGGGCAAGATGTGAGGGTCACCCATGGATATGGGACCCCATAGGGATTCGCATGCCAGTGCCAGCCACAGAGAAAAAGCCCTTCCAACCACACAAGGACACAATCACCAGGATTCTGAGAAGCCTGAGAAGGAGATACAGCCTAAAACTAGAACCATACTCCTCCCCAAATCAAACCAGGGCTGAGCGCTCCCAAAGGACAGCAGAATCCTTGGGAGGCAGGTGACTCCAGGAGCAGGGCCAGGGGATGGACTCCCCAGCAGAGCACAGCACTGTGAACAGCAGCCTGGAAAGGCTCACTCTAGTGGGGGTGGGCAGTGAACACAGGGATGGGGGACAGTCTGGGCAGACCACATGTGATATGGTTTGGTTCTCTGTCCCCACCCAAATCTCACCTTGAATTGTAATAATTCCCACATGTCATGGGAGGGACCCAGTGGGAAGTAAGCGAATCATGAGGGTGGGTTTTTCCCATGCTTTTCTCATGATAGTGAATAAGTCTTCTGAGATCTGATGGTTTTATAAAGGGTGGTTCCCCTGTACACACTCTCTTGCCTGCCACCATGTAAGATGTGCCTTTGCTCCTCCTCCGCCTTCCGCCATGATTTTGAGGCCTCCCCAGCCATGTGGAACTGTGAGTCCATTAAACCTCTTTCCTTTATAAATTACCCAGTCTCAGGTATGTCTTTATTAGCGGTGTGAGAACAGATTAATCCAATACGCTTTTCAGGGACCCTACAAAGCTATGCTGATTCTGTGACCTGTTTAATTCAGGTTCAAATTCTGTATCCAGGCCCTCAAGATCCCCCACTCCATCTGACCATGTTGCCCACTACAGCCACTCTGATCTCCATAACGTGCCACCCATACAGCACTTTAACCTTGGTGCATCTGCACCTGCTCAGGACAGGGTCCCTTTTACTACTTCTCCCAAATCCCCCTGCAGTCAGGTCCCTAACACATGCTCCTCCACACCCCGGCAGAAACCAGAGAAGACTATGCCAGAGGCTTGCCCAGCTTTCGGCGCACCTGAAGTGACGGAGTAGATCTGCTTCCTTGGCAGGACCTCCAGAGACCTCAGGGACCTGGCAGCCAAGGCGTGGCTGGTGGTGATGTGCCAAAATGCATGGGGAAACCAGCTAGGCTTTCATAATCAAGCAGTATTTCCTCAACTACCAAATGGGAATTATATTACTTACCTGATAGTGGCCTCATGAGGATTAAATGAGATCACGCTTATAAAACACCTAGTATGGGCCGAATGTGGTGGCTCCCACCTGTAACCCCAGCACTTTGAGATGCCAAGGCAGGTGGATCATTTGAGGCCAGGAGTTCAAGACCAGACTGGCCAACATGGTGAAACTTTGTCTCTATTAAAAATACAAAAATTAGCCCAGGGTGGTGGGTCATGCCTTTAATCCCACCTACTTGGGAGACAGGCATGGAATTTGCTCGAACTCAGGAGGTGGAGGTTGCAGGGAGCTGAGATCATGCTACTGCACTCCAGCCTGGCAACAGAGTATAAGACTCTGTCTCAATAAATAAAATAAAATAAAATACCTAGTTTGGTGCCTGGCAAATCTGTAATAAACATTGATTACTTTTATAATTGATGTTAGAGCTGAAAGGTAATCTCGGATTCTTTATCCATATAGGAATATGCATATACATATGTACAACATATAAATATATATGTACAGATAAACACGAAATACAGATGGTTCACAGATCTTACATCTATGGTATAACTTTTTTTTTTTTTTTTTTGAGACAGAGTCTTGCTCCATCACCCAGGCTGGAGTGCAGTGGCATGATCTCAGCTCACTGCAACCTCTGCCTCCCGGGTTCAAGTGATTCTCCTGTCTCAGCCTCCCGAGCAGCTGGGACTACAGGCGCGTGCCACCATGCCCAGCTAATTTTTATATTTTTAGTAGAGACAGGGTTTCACCATGTTGGCCAGGCTGGTCTCGATCTCGTGATCCACCCGCTTTGGCCTTGCCAAGTGCTGGGATTACAGGTGTGAGCCACCATGCCCGGCCCTATGGTATAACGTTTGATTAAATATTAAAAACTGAAGATTCCAAAGGCACTTGATTAAAGCTTAAGAGAAGAGAAAAGAGAAATGCATTAAAATTTCATGAGCTATTTGCAATTTAAGTGTATCTTAAAATCTGTAGAGTAGTAATCCTCATTTATACTGTAACGGCTTGAACAAAGCTGAATAAAATTTCTTTCTGCAAAACTGACTCAGAGAGAAAAGAAAGGCAAGTGATATGACAAGTGAACAAAACAGTCAACCATAACTTCCCCTTACCTTTGACCCAATGAGAGTGTACAGCCACTGAATGGTTTCATTGTGGTTTATTACTCCATTCATTCCATCCACATACAACATAATCTGGCCCAAAGCTACAGAAAACAAGAGAAAAAGGAGACATTATAGATGTATATAGAAATATAATCTTCAGTGATCATAATGCTGATCAAGATTTTCATACTTTAAGTACACAGTATGTTAAGAATCAAATCTGAGGAGAATTCCTGAGCTCTGAAATTAACTAAATCTCATTTCAGAGAGAAAGTGTCGAACACTAGAAGAAACAAGGGCTATTCCAGGCTCCCGGAAGATGCAATTAAGGCACCAATCCAGTGATTGTTGTTTCTGTGTGCCTTGATGTATAAATGCATGTTTTTCTGTTTCTATATCTGTGTGTAGTCCCAGACAGGACAAAGATATTCATGAGATGGTGTCTGGGTTGTGGCCTCCCACTGGGGCCACAAGGACAAACGAAGTTTCCAAAAGCAACCTGTCCAGTGCCCCAGTCTGTGGTCAGCAAGTCTTAGATTCTGTGTGGGATCATCCTGGGTTAATCCAATTTTATTCCAATAGGTCAGCAATAAATGCATAGTTAAATATTATGAGTAATTCCCTTTAAAGATTTTCAAGTAAAAACATCAGGTATCATGAAAATACATGATATCACACATTCATCACATACCAAATCCTAAATTCTTAGTTTAGGAAAATATAGTCACCATATACTATCATTATTCTCCAAACAGAAAACACTAGCTATGTTTTTTAAGTAAACATTAAACTCAGTTTTTCAACTCCATTATTATCAAAATAATCTGACTGATAGATAATGAACAAACAGAAGTTACATGCCCTAAAGGAAGAAGGATTCCACCAATCACATCTAAGCTCCTAATCATATTTCACCCATAACTAATTGTCAGGGCATTGACATTTTTCTAAACAACATTTTTTATGCTGGTAACAGTAGGACAGCTTATTTTAGAAAATTAGAAAAATACAGAAGAATAAAGTGAAAATAATTCATGTTCCCATAAATTAAAGATAACCATTCTTAAAATATTGATGTATTTTCTTACATTTTTTTTTATGCATTACAAACACACACAAAGTTTATATGTGGGTTGTAGGAAACATTCTACATGAAATATGTTGATTAGAAAGAGCAAAACAGAAAACAGTAAACACAAATTCTAAGTATGCAAATATATATGTAATATTAGAAAATGCATCCTATCCAACAGAAGATCAAATAAGAAAACCACATTAGTGGCTGGGCACAGTGGCTCACGCCTGTAATCCCAACACTTTGGGAGGCCAAGGCAGGTGGATCACATGAGGTGAGGAGTTCAAGACCAGCCTGACCAACATGGCAAAACCTTGGCTCTACTAAAAACACAAAAATTAGATGGGTGTGGTGGTGCACACCTGTAATCCCAGATACTCAGGAGGCTGAGGCAGGAAAATTGCTTGAACCCAGGAGGCGGAGGTTGCAGTGAGCCAAGATCGCGCCACTGCACTCCAGTCTGGGTGATAGAGCAAAACTCTGTCTGAATGAAAAAAAAAAAAAAAGAAAAAAGAAAAAGAATACCACATTATTCTGAGAAAAAATATGCTCCTAAATATGTAAGAACTCAAAAATTTTAAAAATTATTTGGACATATCCTTGACACAATAAGCAGTATATTTTGAGAAATAACAGATTCATATTCTATTTAATGGTAAAACACTAGAGATATTCCTACTAATCAGAAATAATTTTTAAATGATGCTCATTAAACCCATGGATTATTTAACACCGCTATAGAATTTCAGGCAAATTTAATAAGATATGAAAAATAATAAGATACAAAATTGTTGGAAATACATATTGTCATAATTTGCAAGTAAAATTATAGATACAATAAAAAAATTCACAGAATTTATTACAAAGAGATTACAATGATAATCACATTTCTCATCCTAATGAGAAATCTGTATGCAGCATTTGAATGCAGCATACGAAAGTTTGATATAAAATTATACTAGATAAGTGGATCTATGACAACAAATATGTTAAAGAATAATTTCTTTAAATAGTTAATACAAACTAGTAAGAAAATATTAAATGCCAATAGAAAAAAGGCATTTTATATGAGAGACAACAAACTTGTTTATAATAGCATGCAAAATTTTTCACTCTCACTATAATAAAACAAATGCAAATTAAAATAATAATAAGGTAGTGTTTTCACTCAAATTGGCAAAGGTATTTTAAAAAGAAATGATTATGTATCAAACACTAGAGAGGTTAAATAACTTCATGCATTGCTGGTGGTAGGGCAAACCGGTAGAAACCTGTAATAAGGCTATCTAGAACTATAATTATTTTGTAAAGTTACCATGTATTTAGCGCTCACTGTGTGCCAAGTTCTCCAGAGGGACTTTATAGGTATTATTAATAGAAAAGCCATATGCAGTGGGTATTTTTACCTCCATTTGGAAGAAGAAAAAACTGAGGCTCTGAGAAGTGAAGGGATGTGACCAAAATCTCCATCACTGCCTAAGTAGCAGAGCCCACTTCGAGCCAGGGTGGGTGAGCACGTATGTGTTTATACTAAGAGCCTCGAAGTCCTCTTCAAGCCCTTTCCCAGTCATCATGATTTGGGAAACCTATTCTAAGGAAATAGCTCTAAGTTTAAACAAAATAAAAAAGGAAGCAAAGGTGTTCACCGAAGCATTATTTAATATACCAAAATAATAACTAAAACACAAATACCTATCATGGTCCTAGAACTCAGCGTACACAGTCATTTACCAAAGCTATGTCCTAACTTGTAAAATGTTTCTCATAAAATAAGTAAAAAGCAAGTATAAGTAAAAAGCAACATCACATAATTAAATAAAATAAGTAAAAAGCAACATCACATTATTAAACACTCAAATCTTCTTTTAGTTGAGACATGGTCTCACTCTGTCGCCCAGGTTGGAGCAGTGGTGCCATCATGGCTCACTGCAGCCTTAACCGCCCAGGCTCAAATGATCCTCCCATCTCAGCCTCCTGAGTAGCTGGGACCACAGACACATGCCACCACACCAAGCTATTTTTTTTTTTTTTTTCTGTAGAGACAGGGTCTCCTTCTGTTATCCAGGCTGGTTTCAAACTCCTGGGCTCAAGTGATCCACCAGCCTTGGAATCCCAAAGTGCCGGGATTACAGGCATAAGCCACCGTGCCCAGTTATAACACTCAAATCTTCATGCACACAAAGAAGAAAAGGAAATCCATAAAATATTAACCATTGTGATTGAGTATATATTCTTTGGATGTATTTTTCCTATTTTTTCTATTTTCCCAGCTTTCTAATATGAGCATCGATTACTTCTGTAATGGAAAAGTAAAATATGTTAAAAAAAAAAAAAAGAACAAAAATAAGACTGAATAATGTGAGGTGTTACATGCTTTTGTTTTTAGAATTTTTTTACTAGTGCATCCTTTCTTAGCACCACCACCCCCACCCTCCTGCAGAAAGATGCAGCCCCTACCTCATGGAAGAGCTCCAAGAATTCGGCACATTCTGCCCTATTTTTTCCCATTTCTTCCCTCCTTCCCTTCCCAAACAAACTGGCAAGTCTCCATGGAAGGGGAGTTTGCTCCACTGTCCTTTTCCCATTCTGAGTCCCGCGGCTGAAAAGGCCAATCCTGAGGTACATTTTGGCACCTTCCTTTAAATCAGCTAACCACACAGGGAGAAAGAAGGTAGACTCTTTAGCCTTCTGGAAGGTATATCCACGGGGAAGACTCTCCACAAGGCTGAGAAGCTGGGACTGAAGGCCTCCACCCTAAGAGCTCAGGGCCTCTGGTACTGGCCAAGTACCCAAGAAGCCAGGACACTATTACAATGGGAGAAGGCAAACTAAGGTTTAAAAGCTGACTTGATCTGTTCCCCGCAACATGCTATTAACTGGATCATACTGGAAGAGGTGCATCACTACAAAGTTCATGTCTAATGGAATTCAAGTGTCCAATCACGCTAATTTTTCATATTTTGGTAATCAAATCTTTCCCACTACATCGTTTTTGTACCTACCCGCTACTACTAAAGCAATCCCGCCTGTAAACCGCTCCAGACACAAGATGGCGCTAAATAGATTCATGTGGGTTAATATTGCACTACGAGCAGCAAAAACCCACCAACCTCAAACGTGGGCCTGAGAATAAAACCCACACAGAAGAACAAAACAGATGCCCTGAAAACACACGTCTGGGTCACAGGAGCCATGAAAATTCATGATTTGTGTTTTCAAAAAGAATGTGGAGGCTGAGACTGTCTATCAGAACACAGAGGTAGATGGCACCACAGGTCTAGGAAGAGAGCATTTCCTGTTCTGCCACTCATGGAACTTATTACACTCAAGGTATATTTATTCATCTTTCTGTGCTTCAGTTTCTTCATCTCAAAAATGACACAGCTATACCATACTATCTATTTTGCAGGGGTGTGGTGAGGAATGAATTAGAACAGTGCCTCCAATGAACAGAAGCACACGCTGAACAACTCTCAAAAACAGAAAACAGGGAGCAAGCTCTCCAGGCTAACCTTACCCAGCTGTGGGTCATGAGAAGTGGTGGGAGAACTCCTTGCCTAACTAGAAGTCACAAAGATTTTCTCTTATGTGTTCTTCTAAAAATGTGTAGTTTCTCCTCTTTATATGTAGCTGTATGATCCAATTTGAGATAACTGTTGTACAAAGAAGCATAGATTGAGGTTCATTTTTTTTTCATATGTCCAACTAATGCCATTTGTTAAAGAGACTGTCCTTTTTCTATTTCATTGCTTTGGCAAATTTGCCAAAAATCAACTGGTTGTGTTTGTACGGGTCTGTTTCTGTTCCATTGGTCTGTCCAACCCTTTGCCAATGCCACACAATCTGGATCACCATAGCTTTAGAGTAAATGTTAAAATCAGGTAGTATGATTCTTCCTATTCGTTCTTCTTTTTCAAAATTGGTTCAGCCATTCTTGTTCTTTTGCCTTTTAATACAAATTCTGGAAGCAGCTTGTCTAAATCAACAACAACAACAAAATCTTTCTGGAAATAATGTTAATCTATAAATTCTAAGAGAACTGACATCTTTACTCTGCTGAATCTTCTAACCTATAAACCTGTTATGTCTATTTATTATACATCTTTGCAGATTGCTTTTATCAGTGTTCTAGAGTTTTCAACTATAGACGCAATATATGTCTGTTTGGGATGGTATTTTTTGCCAAAATTATAAGTAGTTCACATTCTTTGGAGCTATTACAAACGGTGTTTTGAAAACCTTTCCATTCCTAATTGTTTATTGTTAGTATATAGAAACAAAATTGAATTTGTATATTGGCCTTATATCCTATAACTTTGTTAAACATTAATTCTAGGAGTGTTTGATTTTTTGTTTTGTTTTTGTAGATTTCCTGGAATTTTGTACATAGACAATAATGCTGTTTGTGAAAAAGAACAATTTTATTTCTTCCTTCCCAATCTATATCCCTCTTCCCATCCCTATTGCACTAGTGAAGACTTTCAGTATAATATTCAATGGGCGTGGTGAGAGTGAACACCCTTGCCTTGTTCCTAATATTAGGGAGAAAGCATTAATAATCATTTACTATTAATTATGATGTTAGACATATGTTTTTGTAAATTGTCTTTTATCAAGATGAGAAAGTTTCTCCAATTTCTAGTCTGCTAAGAGCTTTTTGTAAATCATGAATGAATGAATTTTGTCAAATGCTTCTTCTACATCAACTGATATGATTGTGTTTTTTCTTCTTCAGATTGTTAATGCAGTAGGTTATACTAACTGAATTTCAAATACTCAATGAGTCTTGCATCCTTTTTGACCATGGCATATTACTCTTTTCATATATTGCTGGATTTGATTTACTAATATTTGTTGAGGATTTTTTGCATCTTTGTTCATAATAAATATTGTTCAGTGTATTTTATGTCTGGTTTTCATACCATGGTAATACTGACCTCATAAAATGAATTGGGAAGTGTTTCCTCCTCTTCTGTTTTCTGGAAGAGATTTTGTAAAATTGGTTTTATTTCATCTTTAAATGTTTGGTGGAATTCACCAGGCAACTGTTTGGGGCTGGAGATATTTTGTTAAGAAGGTTAACTGCAAATCAAATTTCTTTAATAGTTACAGTAATGGGGCTAGTCAGGTTATCATTTCATCTTGGGTGGGTTTTGGTAGTTTGTGGTTTTTAAGGAAATGATCCATTTAAGGAATTGATCCATTTCATCTAATGTATCAATTTTATGTGCTGAGAGTTGTTCATAGTATTCTGTCATAATTCATTTAAGTGAAGTTTAATCCCCTTTCATTCCTAATGTTAGCAATGCATATCTTCTCTTTTTTCATTTGTCATTCTTGTTGGTCAATTTTATTTTTCTTTTCACAGAATCAGCTTTTTGTTTCATTGATTTTCTCTATTTTTTTCTCCGCTTTCAACTTCATCAATTTCTACTTTTATTATTTTCTTCCTTCTACTTATTTGGTTTTATTTTACTTTTCTTACTCTAGTTTCTTAAGGTGGGTGCTTATATTATTATTTCCCTCTTTTCTAATATATGCAGGTAATGGTAGAAATTTCCCTCATGCATTGCTTCAACCACATCCCACAAATCTGATGTGTTGTATTTTCATTTAGTACAAAACGTTTGCTAACTTCCATTGAGAATTCCTCAACACATGGATTATTTAGAAGTGTGTTAATTTCTAAGAGTTTGGACATATTCATGTTCTCCTTCCGTTACTGATTTACAGTTTAATTTTATTCCAGTCAGAAATTACATTATTTCAATTATTTTAAATTGGTTATGGTTTATTTTATGACCCATGATATGATTTATATTGGTGAATGTTTTATGCATATTTGAAAGTAATATGTATTCTCTGTAGTTGGGTAGTGTTTTCTAAAGATGTCAATTAGAACTATTTGGTTGATGGTGCCATTCAGTTCCTTTATAGCCTTGCTGATTTTCAGTCTGTCAATTCTATTGATTACCAAAAAAGAAGTATTGAAGTCTCCAACTACAACAGAAGTTTTTCTATTTCTGTTTTTGCTTTATGAATTTTGAAGCTCTAGTTTTCTGGGTGACCTGATTCTTTTGTCATTATAATGTCTGCTTTACCTCTAATTATTTTCTTTGCTCTGAAGCCTACTTCTTCTAATAATTAATATAGTCACTTCACCTTCTTTTGATTAGTGTTTGCATGTTTTTCTTCCTGCATCCTTTTGCTTTTAAACCACCTATAGCATTATAAGTGGGTTTCTTGTAAGCAGCATTTAGTTGGGTCTTGTTTCATTTATTCATTAATGTCTGTCTTTTAATTACTGTGATTAGACCAGTCATATTTAATATAAGTACTAATGTGTCTTATTTAAGGTCTATCATTTCCAATCTGCTACCGAGCCCATCTGGTAAGCTTTTTACTTTGGTTATTGTATCTTTCATTGTAAATTTCGTTTCTAAATTTTCCATTGGGTTCTTTATATCTTCTATTTCTTACTGAGACTTTCCATCTTTCTATTCATTTCAGGAATGTTCACTCTTACTTCCTGAAGCATTTTCATAATGGCTGCATTAAAAACTGAAAAATCCAGTATCTGTATCAACTTGGCCCATGGGTGGTGATCTATCTTTTCCCATGCAAGTTGGGATTTTCCTAGTTCATTGCATGCCAAGTAATTTTGGCTTATCTCCTGGATATTTTTAAAATAATGTTATGAAACTCTGGGTTTTGTTTAAATATTACAGAAAATGTTGACATTTTTGTTTAAGCAGGCAATTAACCTGGTTCAGTTTGAGTCACAAGTTCTGACCTGTCTTCTGTGGCTCTAATATCAGTTCAGTTTTCAGAGCCCTTGCCGTGCCATTTGGTTCAGCTCTGTATGTGTACTACAAAGTCAACAGTCTGGGGCCTGGGCAGTATCTATCTTGTTCAGTTCTCAAAGTCATTGCTATGCTGTTTAGGGTCAGATTCATGCATGCAGTCTGTGTGGAGCCCAGGGGTTCACGTAAAACTTTCATGTTCCTGAGCTTCTCCTTCTCCATTATATTCCTGATACTTTTAGGTTCCCTGAGGCTCCCTCCACCACCTTTTTTTTTTTTTTTTGAGACAGACTCTGCTCTGTCGCCCAGGCTGGAGTGCAGTGGTGCCATCTCAGTTCACTACAAACTCTGCCTCCCCAGTTCAAGTGATTCTGGTACCTCAGCCTCCCAAGTAGCTGGAATTACAAATGTGCACCACCATGCCTGGCTAATTTTTTTTTTTTTTTTGTATTTTTAGTAGAGATGGGATTTTGTCCGGTTGGCCAGGCTGGTCTCAAACTGCTGACCTCAAGTTATCCACCTGCCTCAGCCTCCCAAAGTGCTGGGATTACAGGCTTGAACCACCACACCCAGCTGAGGCTCCCCCTTCTTAGTCCTTCAGCCAGAGAGCTGGAGCATTATTTAACTTGTTCAGCCACTTAATTTCCATGACTATAGCTAGCCACAACTGGGGCCAAGCAGAAAAACAGAGAAGGAAAAACCAGACTTCTGTGAGTGAGTTTCCACCCAACTCCTCAGAGTTTTAGGTGCCCATATGCCCCTGCTGTTCTCACCATGGGATTACCTGGGGGAGAGGGGGCAAGATAACAGAGTGAGAAACATGTGAGACTCCTCCTACTCAAGCCAGAAATAGAAAGATCTTGAATTCTCTCTGTCCACACCCAAGTCCACTTTTGGGTTTTGCACTAATTTGAGTCCAGACCAGAGAATACCAGAAGAAAAATGTTAAAAGCACTGTCAGTTCAATATTTCAAGTTCTAGTCTTCTTCCCCAATCTGCTTCCTACCATTTACTCTTCAGAGTCTTCAAATAGTTGCTCTGAGTTATTTTATCCTTGAATTTATTGGGAAAGACAATTGAATAGTTGTCTTTATAGGTTTTATAGTTGAATTCATTGGGAAAGACAGGGTCCTGTGTACTTACTCCATCTTACTCCAAACCAAAACTCCTCCTTGCTCTGTTTTTACAATAAGAAATCTAGCAGCAATGTGGAAGGTGGCCTGGATCGAGCAACTCCTGGGCCCAGGGTCCATTTGCAATTCTGTCTCAGCATGCTAAGCCCATGGTTTTTAATCCTTTCTCTTCTTTTTCCCTTCCTCCATCTCTTCCTCCCTTCTTTACTTCCCTTTTCTTCTTCCCTTCCTTTTTAAAGCTGGTAGCCCTTTACTGCAACTAACTGTTAAAAGGAAGCCTCACAGACAACGGCTAACTCCCAGATGCTTTGCTGGAAGCAGGACTGAAGGGTTTTGACTTCCCTTCCCCCTCAGCACTAGATACTCCTCATCCTGCCTACCTCAGTAGGTCCTAAGGGACCCTGTTAACAGGACACATCACCCAGTCACCCAGGCTAGACACTGGAGCTCACTGTATACCTGCATTTTCAAATACCACTAGAAAGTTGTAAAAATCAGTCTAATAAGACCAGTAATGCATATTTTTCAATAAATGAAATAGAACAGAAAATGGAGTACACTGCACTCATTAAGGGAAATATTGCTCTTATTTTCATCTTATATAATTTTTTTTTTTCCTGTAGGTCTCCAACCAGAAAAGTTTGGAATCTGCTATTCCAGACTCCTTCCCTTTCCTCATCCTCCACCTTCAGTGAGTCACCCAATTCCCTTAATTGTTCCTCTGAGACAGGTCTTCTCTTCCTCTCCACTACTGCCCCAGGTTGAAATACCATGATCTCTCCTGGACAATAGCAACTGCGGGTCCTGGCTGGTCTCCCGCCTTTGATGCCCACTCCTTTTCAAATCCATAATAGATGTTCTTACCAATGACTTTTCCAAGGCATGAAATACTTCAGCTGAAGCTGGAACACCTTCTGGTTCCCTCTTGCTTGGGACAGGGCCCAGGGTCCCCACTACACCTCCAGCCAACCCTCTGGCCCTTCAGCTTCCTGCCCAGACCATCTGGGCTCCTTTGTCTCTGAACCTTTTGCTACCATCTGAAGGCTTTGACTTGAAACCTATCAATTTTCTGTAAGTTAAACATGCCTTACATTTAAGAGAAGTCCTTACATATAAAATAAATAAATATTCATTCTACAAACAGAGCTAGACTTGATTTTTTAAAAATGTTTAAAATTTTTAAAAATGTTTTCTTGCACATTGGAGATACATACAAGGATCCGATACCAAATTAGTTATTTGCCTGCTTGTTCATGTCCTGTCCTCCAGCCAAAGATACCAAAATGCCATTGATGAAGTTGAAACACGATCTCTTCCTGGCAAAATCATCTGACTTTTTGCACAAACAGCTCTTAAATATTGCTGCTCTGTGTAATCTTTTAATCAATCTCTCATCCATTCTTCCTTTTTCTATATGACAGTGAAATTAAGGTTGCATGTGTTCTGTAAATGGGCACAGAGATATAATCCTGTTTAAGGGAGTTATCTAGTTCAGGTCTAAGTATTTTAAATGCAGTTTTTTAAAGCATTATTATAACTATAGATATATCACAACTTTTACCACAAACCAGCCCTTTTTATGTATGAGACAAGGCTTTGGTTTCAAAAACCAAGTGTCCACTTGCATATTTGAGGCCACAGAGTTCCACCATGAAACGCAAGATTCCTCTCACTGATGTGTGAGTATTTTGGCTTGTCTGTCTTCCCACTCTTGACTTCATTTTCTTTTACAGAAGCAGTATAAAGAAAATACTTTTCTGTTGCCATTCAATAAGATATTTTGCCATTTGAGAATGTGACTGGAAATAATTCCTATTTATTTCTACCAAAAGTACAGAAAAAAAATAAATGAATGGTATGAAACATTAAAGAAACTTACCTTACCACAGGGCAACATTCTGCTATAAGCAAATATCAGTGGTAACTAGGGTTTTATTTTGTTTTGGGAGGAATGATCTGTGATTTGCACATTGGGAATGAAGATGGGGATACTGTAGGGTACAATCAGTTCTTCCATGAGCCCATCACTAAGCACCAAGACAGGCACTGCTTTCTTCAATTAGAACACAGGAGCTCTGAAAATGTGCAGTGAGTTTTTAAATCAAAGTAATCTCCAGAGAGAAAAACAAAACAAAACTATTAGTATCACTCACCCCTTATCTTCTGGGAAGGGCTAATTCATCTTAAAGAAGGGATTTCAATTACTTTTAATCAGACCATTAAAATTCATTCTTCTTAACTCTGAACTGGATTTGTCTACCCCTAATTTCCATTATTCAGCAGAGCCCGCAGTAAGTATTAAAAAGAGGTTGATATTGTTGACATTCTTGGAACTAAATGAAGACCTTGGAGTCTAGTTATTATTCTTTTCCACTTAATTGTCTGCCCTAAATAACAAGCTCCAGTCCAGTTTTCCCCAAGGGCTACTGTCAAAGAAATACTCTTTCAATACCTATTACAGCATGAAAATTAAGGAGAATAAGCTGCCAATTCTAGGCTGGAGACAAGAATTTAATCAGCACAAAGAGCTCCAACAAGGTGTCAAAGTTTTGAGTCCCTTGCTGACATTTAGCAGCATTTGCAATGCAAATTTTTCTAAAGCAGTCTTAAATTACTACCCTCTCTCTACCTTAGAATGACCATTTTCTAAAAAAGGTCCCCCAAAAAAGTCGTTAAATAAATCAGACCTAATATTCTCCCCTAACACTTACAAGCTTAACTCTTAGTAACTCTCAAAGGAGGGAGGGCCTGTCTCCCCTCCCTCCTCCCCAGGCCTTCCAAACAGAATCATTGACATTGATGTGCTTCTTTCTGATAGACCTTTCTTCCCAGCAGGACATTATGTAGCTAAGCTCTCTGCATCTTCTCCCATCTAATACACACAGAAGACTGGTTTGTTTCTGGCCTATTCATTCATCTTCCCAACAGCAGCAAAGTTTATATCCAAGATTCCCATGCTAAAGATTTAAAAGAAGCCCTCATCAGCCACCTGTACAGAAACAGGTGCTTCATTACTGCTGGGCTGTAGCAGCCTCAGTTACACCTATGCTCCTCACCCTCTCCCAGTCTTTCCCGTTCTACAGTCCCCCATATTTTAGATAAGGAGACACCAAAGGAATGAAGGAAAGTATAACAGATTAGCAAGTTTTGAACCTCTAAAAATTTTTGGCAGACTTCTAGGTTCTCTATGGAAAGAAAAACAGTCATTTTAATGATCTATTCTATAATGATCTTCTAAGACTTACATCCAACGAAATACCAGTGGAAGCACACAGCCTCTCCAAAACCGGTCAGAGCCACAGGTGGAATGAACCAGAAATGGACTCTGCAGCAGGGTCAGCAGTGGCTGGACTGTCTCATTCACGCTCATGTGTTCACACTCACTCTGGCTCTTCCCACTGGGACCTGGGGTGACACCGAGTCAGTGACAAGGGCTTGGCCAATGAACCTGGGAAAAGCAGCTCCTCCTGGCCTAGTGACGGCCCATGCAGGACACATACACTTAGGGCATCTGTCCCTGACTGACATCTCTGCTTACCAGGTGACAGAGACAATGGACACAAGGTGTAGAGATGAGTAATTAAGCCCAAGCAGAGTGGAATGGAGCTCATAAACACCCAGATTCAGAGAAGGGTGCAGCTGATATTAGCCTGAGTAATTAGAGGAGGATTCATGGAGAGGCTGACAAGAAACATACCTTAAAGGATGGGGCACACGTAGCTGGGAGAAGACACATGAGTTTCCAGGGCATGAGAAAAGAAAAGGTACCAGAATAGTTCCCCTGATTTTTGCTTCTAGGACAGTACCACATCAAGAAAACTCACGGGACTTAAACCCACGGAGAAGCTGGTTTGCATGTAATCTCCACCATTTCCTACTTCCAAAAACTATGTAGCTTACGCAGTCATAAGATGGAAGACAAGCCCAACCTGGATCCCTTATGGTTAGGATGAAATATGCTGATGTATTAGCACAGCACGTGGCTGATGGTTGGCTGTTCTTGATGCTGTTATGCTAATTAACCTCTATGGACTTCAATGGTATCATCTGAGAGACACAAGGGTTTAACCCAAAGACCTCCAAAACTCCCAGTTCCAAGGTAACATTACTCGAAAGCCCCCGCGGGGGTGTATTATGAAGTGTCTGGCACTAGGCAGCAAGCTTTGACTAGGTATTTCTATCTGCAGTCTGAGGTTTCAGACATGATTCCACAAACGTGCCTTATTAATATACAACCCTTCAAAAATCAGTCCTTTGTAAAAATCAGAAATAGGTTTTTGGATGTTATGTAAAACAATAAGAGTACATGCTAGTATATTAATTCTGTACTTCTACTTAGGATTTCAACACTTTTAGAATTTTAACTTTAAAAACCCTCAATTTACTCAACTTCCTTACTAAAATTTCACCAACCATGAAGACTCTGTGTCTAGAAACACGTACCTGAGGGGACTCGCTGCTGAGCCCATGCAAAGGCCACATAATCTGTGTCCTGTGATTACCTGATGGCCGGCATCCCAGGCCCTGACTGACAGGCTCAGGGTTCCTAGGCCTGTCCACAGAGGAGAATCATCACAGCGAAGCCTTAAACCACTGCCCCTCCTCACCCCTTGGATCTCACTTCCAGCACATGATTGACCTGGGCATGTGAGTGGACCTGGCATTGGTGTTGGTCAGGGCTCCACAGGTGAGCCTCTTGTACGGCCAGGGATATAAGCCACTGCTCAATGCTAAACCAAACTATTACTTTAAAGGCTGTGCTTGAGTTATGGCTCTCCCCAGCAGGCTCAGCATCAACACCTGCTTCTCACCAAAACCAAGCTCAAAGGCAAACCCAGGAATAACCTAAGATTCCACGTCCTGCTCTCCAAGAGGGAGAGAACTGTGGATAGGGACGAAGTAGGAGGCACTGGTCCGCTTCAGCCCAGCAGGCTCCAAATGGCTGGAAATGGCATCTGAATGTCATCCATATTTGCTAAGCTGCACAGCTGCATGCTTGATAGACACGGTTTCAAAATTTCAACTCTTTAAACATTTTTAAATCATATCATGCAACATAGTAAATAATGTTTTTAAACAAGACAGTCCCTTACTTTCTTCTCAGATGACTTTAATTCCTTTATTATAGACCTCTATAATGGGACTTTTTAAAAATGAAGATCCAGTGTAGTTGTCATGGCCGGGTGCAGTGGCTCACATCTGTAATCACAGCACTTTGGGAGGCCAAGGCAGGTGGATCATCTGAGGTCAGGAGTTAAAGACCAGACTGGCCAACATGGTGAAATCCTGTCTCTACTAACAGTACAAAAATTAGCCAGGAGTGATGGCGGGTGCCTGTAATCCCAGCTACTTGGGAGGCTGAGGCAGGAGAATCACTTGAATCCAGGAGGCGGAGGTTGCAGTGAGCCAGCATTGCGCCATTGCACTCCAGCCTGGGTAACAGAGTGAGACTCCATCTCAAAAAATACAATACAATACAATACAATACAATACAATACAATACAATACAATACAATACACAGTGTAGTAGTAGTCACTTGTCTACCATTTAGCGAAACCTAAATTCTTGGGAAGTATTACAAGCCTGCCCAACATATTTTTAATCATATTGGTTTTGTGTATTTTATGGCCTACAACAATACCAACACAAGCATAATGGTCAAAGAACCAGAAATCTTCCTATTGTGACCACACTCAGTCATCTCTGTTAGCTCTAAATTGATAGTGTACAAAGAACAAAGATGGAGTGGGGGTAAGGAAGATTGAGGAGCTAGTGCCTAATGGGTATATAATTTCTGTTTGGGGTGATGAAAACGTTTTAGAAATAAATAGTGATGATGGTGGCACAACATTATGAAGATATTTAATGTCATTGAATTGTACAAAAATGGTTAACGTGTTTTTATGATATATCCACAATAAAAAAGTCAAAATCAAATCATATCAAAAATACTACTTCTCAAAAAACTAGCAGCCTAATAGCAACAGCAGAAAGTCATAAACGCAACTAAGGCCTCCTGACCTGGACGTGTGCTCTAACAGTCCTGGGAGGTGGTTCCTTGTGCACAAACAGGTATGAGACTAGCCCAGCCCTATGGAGCTGACCCATGTGACAAGGCCGAGTGTCCCCAGACCTCACCGCCACCCATCCTGTCTCCTGGGCCAACACATTAGATTCCATTTATTTAATAGCTATTCCCCAGCAGCTGTAATTCCGTGTTCATTAGAACAGAATTGTTTTGCCATCCTTATAGTAATTACTGGCTGTCAATCAATGACTAGTATTTTGTTTTCATTTCTGTAATTATATAAGCATTTCTCATGTTATCAGCTACTGAAATGGAATAAATACCTCAGACCATAAATTATTAATAAGAGCTAGAAACATGAAATTTGATTCTTGGGAACAAAAACATCTTAGATATCACAAATGTATACAGCCCTCCACAGGGGAAGAATACATAAACAGAATGTCTGCGGAATTTAAATTTCATGAGGGTTGGGGTATGGGGGTGATTCAGAAAAAAATATATGAAAAGGCACCTTAGGGGGATGATTCTGAACAGAAGGTTGACAAACACTGCTTTATACACTATAATACTTCCTTCAACAAAGAAACAAAAAAAGAGAAAAAAAAACAGCTGCTCTTTACACACACACACACAAAGCTATAGAAGAAAGTTTTAATGAAAAACTACTGCAAGGCTGTGCTGCGGCCTCTCTCCAGTCTTTCAACCCAAACTGTGGTGATCTATGAGAGGTGTTACCCTCCATTTGGCCCAAACTCTCTTAGCTTTTCTAAAGACTGACATACACACCCACTCATGCAAAGAGTTGCAGCATTTGTTAAGCACCGGGCACTCTGCTAGGCCTATCTGGCAGGAATCACCTTGGCCAAATGGACAGAGCACTGCAATGGTCAGGAATGGAGCTCCACAAGAGCTTTGAAGGGAAGACATGGGAGGTAGCCCAGGCAAGTAGTGGCAAGTGCAGGCTCTAAAGCCAAAGAAACTTGTGTTTGAGGCCATCCCTACTGCCTCTTGCCAAACAAGCAATGTTGTACAAGTGATTTGACCTCTGGTACTTAAATTTCACCAGTGGAAACTGTTTATCAACATCCTCAACAGTCCTCATTCCAAGGTCTCGCAACTATGTTTTGGGGAAGCTCTGGCTTTAGTATAAGCTTGCTTGAGAATGGGCTCCAGCAGGTTAGATGCAAGGCCCAGACTAACTACCCTCAGACAGAAAGGAGCAGCAGTAAACAGCTTTCTGAGTCAAAGGACAAACTTAGGCAAGGTGTAACCCTGTTTTTTATGCTAATTCATCTACCCAAGAAGGGGCACACACTCATTCACTCACTCTGGGTGCCCAAGGACAGTTCCCGAAAATTTGGACAAGCAAGCATGTAAAAAAGTCTGCTGCATGTGGAGTTTGATTTCAGGGATCCTAGAAAGAATTCACCTTCCAAAAGTACGCCTCTCTCAGCTTGCTGCAACTGTCTTTCCCAATGGATACCTGCCACAGAGAAAGGTAAGGGTCAAGAGTGGCAGTTAACATAATTCATGCTGTGGGACTGGGGGGCTAACAAAGCTTATGCTTCAGAGTCCCTCATTCAAACAGGCCCCTTCCCAGACCTTGGGAGGGGCCCTAGCAATGTGTTCTCATGGCCCTGTATTTTTATACGACTTGCACAGGGAAGTTATTTTAACAGCAATCACTTAAGGCCACGGGCTCTATCTAAGCTGATTTCATCACTCTCTCTCAGGTCAGGATATGATAATGATGAAAACCAAAATAGACATATCCTCAGGGAGGCACAAACCTTACACAAGGAGGGAAAAACAATCACTGTGCAGCTGTTTAAATGGCTTGTGTGTCCTGCCCAAGCAAGATGCTAAAATGTAGTGCAGAGGGGTATGGAAGAAGTAGTATTGGTGGGGGCTGTAGGTGAATGGTAGGTAAATAGTAAACAATAATCACATGCAAATGAAGCCTATTATTCAGAAAGGAGGAAAGGGCAAAGTCAGCTTGTCCTATTTTAACAGCTTCCTTCTGAGTGGAGGAGGACTGATGTCACCGGTCCCGCTGCTCAGTTCATCTTTAACTCATTCTTCTTTCTGCTGAGCCAAGAGAAGCAGCCGCAGAGAGGACTCTGGGAGGACAAACAACACTACTGAGTAGTCAGTTGTGGGTCGTCTTTCAATAGCAAGGTGATCAAATGCTGGACAGTTTTGAAATCTTTTGGGCTTTTCAACATCATCCCGCCCTGAAAACCTGAATAAGCCCCAAAAGAATCCAACTCAAGGATACTGTCAAAGACCATGATTAAGTGATAGTTGACAGTGATCTAAGGAGAAGGTCAGGAGACAGAAGATACTACAATAGGTGAAGATGACCGAGTTGCTTGTAGCCAGGTGATTCTTCCTGTCCTGTGAAAACACTGGTGACAATAGAATAGCTTGCCAGAGGAGGCAGGGCTGAGGGCTGAGCACTGAGCAGGGCACAGGGGTCTGAATGTGGGTATGAGTGCAGGCGGGAAGCACTGCAACTCAGCAGTGACACCACTGACATGAAGGCAGCCCATTCTCTTTGAGTTTTTAGTCCATAAGAATGTGTATACTTTTATAAAGTTCCAATGATGACACACCATGGACTATTTTAACATATTTTTAATACATTTAGTATTAGTGTTTTAAATGTTGAAAATCTTAGAAACTGTCATTTAAAATAAACCACTAATATTTCACTGCATAGATATGCCTTGATCTTAACCCCTCTCCTTTTTGATAAACATAGATTCCTTCTAATTTCTCATTACAAATAATGCTGTACAGAATGTTGTGTATGTAACATCTGTTTCCTTTTTGGAAATATTTAAGATATATTCCCAGAAGTAGGATTATTAGGTCAAAAAGTTTTATATATTTTGTAAATCATTGTACACTGTCAACATATTTTAAATATAAATGTTTGCAAGACTTCCGCTTCTGGCCATAAGAGGAATAGAGATCAAATTTCCCCTTCTGCCTGAAACATATAAAAAGCTAGACTAAATATAACTCTTTTCAAGACACTAGACAGCAAGCAATAACAGACTATATTCTAGGGAAAACAAAGGAGGTGAGCCCTCCAGTGGCCCAGCTTACTATGATACCTTGAGAAGATTCCCATAGCATCACACAGGGAAGGGGAACCCTGGCATAGCTCATCCAAACCTCCAAGTTGGGAGACCTAAGAAAGCAACGTACATAGAACTCTCCAAACAGACTAAGACAGAGCCACCTAGAAAAAAAGAGCCTGAAAATCTACCAAGGGTTCCTTCTGGGTAGTCAACAGAGTATTAATCAGTGCAGGAATGTACTTCAGTCAGGGAAGAACCTTTCCAAAAGGATTGGAAAGAAAATTGCCCAGCATTCATACACAGCTATTCCCACCAGCCAGACAAGAAAATCTCATAATTCTTGGGGCATAGGGCACAACAATCAGAAGGATCTTGTTTTAGTCATGGGGAATAGTTAGCCCTAGATTCAATGCTTCTCTGGTTTCACCTAACGAATCTTAAAAATAATACCTTAAAGGATCAAACTGTTTACAAGTAACTCGGCCTTAGAACAAATGTGACAAATATTTATAAAGAATATAAAAATATCAGCATGCAATAAGTACAAGTCACAGTGTGTGAAATTCAATGTTTACAAGTAACTGGGCCTTAGAACAAATGTGACAAATATTTATAAAGAATACAAAAATATCAGCATGCAATAAGTACAAGTCACAGTGTGTGAAATTCAATAAAAAATTACCACACATGCAAAGAAGTAGGAAATTATGAAACTAGTTTGGAGAAAAATCAATTAAAACATATGGGAATTATCAGACAAGAACATTGAAATAATGATTATAAAGTATTCTGTATATTCAAAAAGTTAAGTAGTACATGAAAGATAGTAAAGACACTGAAATTGAACTTTTAGGTGAAACCACAATTTCCAAGATGAAAATTACACTGGATGCGATTAATGGAAGATTAAACATGGAAGAAAAGATTCAGAAAATTGAAGATGTAGCAATAGAAACAAACCAAAATAAAAACACAGAAAAAAAGATTTTAAAATAAATAGCATCAGTAAACTGTAGCACATATTGGTTACTGGATTTCCTGACAGAGAGAAGATGAAGGAGGTGATACAAAAATATTTGAAGATATAATGCTGAATATTCTCAAAATTTGTTCAAAATTGTAAACCAACAGATCCAAGAGGAATAACAAGCCACAATTAGAAGAAACATTAAGAAAATCATATCAATTCAGCTCATAATCAAATTGATCAAAACCATTGATACAGAAGAACAGAAAATAGATGCATATGAAACAAAACAAAAAGATATAAGAATGGCAGCAAATTTCCTACTGAAGACAATACAAGTAAGAGGAAAATGGATCAACATATTTACAGCGCTGGAGAAAAAACCTGTCATCCTAGAATTTTATACCAGGTGAAAAAATATTTGAAAAACAAAGGTGAAATAAAGACCTGTTCAGATACACAAAGGTAAAATAATTCATCAACAGCAGACCTGCACTACAAGGAAATCCTTTGGGTATATGGAAAATGGTGCCAGGTAGAAATACAAACCTCCAAAAAGGAATAAAGAGCACTGGAAGCACTGGAAAAGGTAACTACAAGGGTAAATACACGTTTTTTCCCCTTATTTAAAAACTCTCTTTAAAAGGTCGCTGGCTACTTAAACAGAAAAATAACAGTGTTCTGTGGGGTTTTTAACACTTGCAAATATAAGAGGTATGACAACAGGCACAAAGACTGGGAGGGAATACATGACACTGTTATTGTAAGTTTCTTATACTATACACAAAGAGGTATAACGTCATCTGAACAAAGCCTGTGATGAGTTAAAGATAAAAACAGTTGTGTCTCAGTATCCTTGGGGGATTGGTTCTCTGATCACTCATGGATGCCAAAAATCTGTGCATACTCAAGTTCCATAGTTGGGTCTGCTAAACCACCAGAACAAAATGTTGACCCTCTCTCCATGTGGGTTTCATATCCAGCAAATATTGTATTTTTGATCCAAGTTTGGTTGGAGATGAGGAACCTGCTGATATGGAGGGCCAACTGTATTTACTGAAAAAAAAATTCATATATAAGTGGACCACACATCTCACAGTTCACTCATATTGTTCAAGGGTCAACTGTACTATAAACCCTAAAGCAACCATGAAGATAACGGAATTACAGCTAAAAAGAGACTATTTAAAAATCCTACAAAATAAATAATCAAAAAAAGGCAGAAAAAGAGGAAAATGTAACAAAGTACAGATGAGACAAACAGCAAACAAATAGTAAAATGACAGGTTTAAACCTAACCATATCATTAGTCACAATAAATATAAAAGATCTAAAAAGATCAATTTAAAATTAGATTGGATAAAAAAGCAAGACCCGATTACATGAGTCCTACAGAAATGATCTTTTCATATAAAGAGAAAAAAATCAGCTAAAATTAAAAGGATGAAAAAAGAATATACCATGTTAATTGCTAATCAAAAGAAAGTTGGAATGACTGTATTAATACCAGGCAAAATAGATTTCAGAGAAATGAATATTGCCAGAGATGAAGAATGTCATTTCATAATGATAAAGGGGTCAATTTGACAAGAGGATATGACAAATGTAAACCTTAAGCTCTGTTTGTAATAACAAAGCTTCAAAGTACCTGAAGCAGAAATTGATAGAACTAAAGGAGAAATAGTAAAACCTACAGTTATGGTTGGAAACGTCAACGATAATCTCACAGTAATCTATATAGATTACTGAGACAGAAAATAAGTATATAGAAGACTGGAACAAAGCTATCCATCAACTTCACCTAATTGACATTTATAGGCTATTCCACACAAGAACAACAGAATATACATTCTACTCAAGTGCTTATGGATAGACCAGATTCTGACCCACAAAAACACTCTCGGTATATTTAAAGGATTGAAGTCATATAAAGCATGTTTTTTTTTTTTTACCACAATGGAATTAAGGAATCAAGTTATAAACAAATAAAAAAATCTCTGGTGTATCCCAAAATATTTTTGTAAGTAACACACTTCTAAATAACCCAGGGTTAAGGAACAAACCAAAAGAGAAATTAAAAGGATTGTGAAATGAATAAAATGAAAATACAATATATCAAAATGTATGGGATGCTTCTAAAGAGAAGTACCTAGAAGGAAATTTACAGCATTGCAAGTCTACAACAAAGGTCCCAAATCAATGAATGCAGCTTCCACTTTAAGAAATTAGAAAAATAAGAGCTGGTTAATCCCATGGTACACAAAATACAGGTAATAATAAATATCAGAGGAGAAATCAGTGAGATTAAAAAAGGAAACAAAGAAAATCAATTTGGTTCTTAGAAAACACAGATGAAATTGATATATATCTAGCCAGATTAATAAAAAGAGAAGAAACAAATTACATATACCAGAAATGAGATTATTACAACTACAGATTCTGCAGATTTAAAATAAGAAAATCTGAACTTTACACCAAAATATTTGACTACTTAGATCAAATGCTTAAATTCCTTAGAGAGGTACAAAATAACAAAGCCTCATTCAAGAACAAATAGATAACCTGAATTGTCCAACATCTATTAAAGAAATAGAATTTGCAGTTAAATTTTTACCAGAAAGGGATCGCTAGGACCAGATGGCTGCATTGGTGAATTATAATAAATGTTTAAAGATGAAATAATACCAATTCTTTTTTTAATTATTATTATACTTCAAGTTCTAGGGTACATGTGCACAACGTGCAGGTTTGTTACATAGGTATACATGTGCCATGTTGGTGTGCTGCACCTATTAACTCGTCATTAACATTAGGTATAACTCCTCCCCCCTCCCCCCACCCCACGATAGGCCCCGGTGTGTCATGTTCCCCTTCCTGTGTCCATGTGTTCTCATTGTTCAATTCCCACCTATGAGTGAGAATACACAGTGTTTGGTTTTTTGTCCTTGCGATAGTTTGCTCAGAATGATGGTTTCTAGCTTCATCCGTGTCCCTACAAAGGACATGAACTCATCATTTTTTATGCTACGTAGTATTCCATGGTGTATATGTGCCACATTTTCTTAATCCAATCTATCATTGATGGACATTTGGGTTGGTTCCAAGTCTTTGCTATTGTGAATAGTGCCACAATAAACATACGTGTGCATGTGTCTTCATAGCAGCATGATTTATAATCCTTTGGTTATATACCCAGTAGTGGGATGGCTGGGTCAAATGGTGTTTCTAGTTCTAGATCCTTGAGGAATTGCCACACTGTCTTCCACAATGGTTGAACTAGTTTACAGTCCCACCAACAGTCTAAAAGTGTTCCTATTTCTCCATATCCTCTCCAGCACCTATTGTTTCCTGACTTTTTAATGATCGCCATTCTAACTGGTGTGAGATGGTATCTTGTTGTGGTTTTGATTTGCATTTATCTGATGGCCAGTGATGATGAGCATTTTTTCATATGTTTCTTGGCTGCATAAATGTCTTCTTTTGAGAAGTGTCTGTTAATATCCTTCGCCCACTTTTTGATGGGGTTGTTTGATTTTTTTCTTGTAAATTTGTTTAAGTTCTTTGTAGATTCTGGATATTAGCCCTTTGTCAGATGGGTAGATTGTAAAAATTTTCTCCCATTCTGTGGGTTGCCTGTTTACTCTGATGGTAGTTTCTTTTGCCATGCAGAAGCCGATCCCACAGAAATACAAACTACCATCAGAGAATACTATAAACACCTCTACGCAAATAAACCAGAAAGTCTAGAACAAATGGATAAATTCCTCGACACATACACCCTCCCAAGACTAAACCAGGAGAAGTTGAATCCCTGAATAGACCAATAGCAGGCTCTGAAATTGAGGCAATAATCAATAGCCTACCAACAAAAAAAAGCC